>NC_062521.1:30883710-31251210 GCF_022655615.1 Tachysurus fulvidraco | reverse complement strand
CACATTACATTGTGTGTGTGTGTGTGTCACATTAACATTGTGATTTAATATACACATTACATTGTGTGTGTGTGTGTGTCACATTAACATTGTGATTTAATATACACATTACATTTTGTGTGTGTGTGTGTGTGTGTGTCACATTAACATTGTGATTTAATATACACATTACATTGTGTGTGTGTGTCACATTAACATTGTGATTTAATATACACATTACACTGTGTGTGTGTGTGTGTCACATTAACATTGTGATTTAATATACACATTACATTGTGTGTGTGTGTGTCACATTAACATTGTGATTTAATATACACATTACACTGTGTGTGTGTGTGTGTGTGTGTGTGTGTCACATTAACATTGTGATTTAATATACACATTACACTGTGTGTGTGTGTGTGTGTCACATTAACATTGTGATTTAATACACATTACACTGTGTATGTGTGTGTGTGTGTCACATTAACATTGTGATTTAATATACACATTACAGTGTGTGTGTGTGTGTGTCACATTAACATTGTGATTTAATATACACATCACAGTGTGTGTGTGTGTGTCACATTAACATTGTGATTTAATATACACATTACACTGTGTGTGTGTGTGTGTGTGTGTGTGTGTGTCACATTAACATTGTGATTTAATATATACATTACACTGTGTGTGTGTGTGTGTGTGTGTGTGTCACATTAACATTGTGATTTAATATACACATTACACTGTGTATTCGTGTGACATCACATGCATGTGTCCACTTGCCTCCAAAGTATTGGCACCCTAGCATACCGGCCTTCAGGAATACCAGCTCCGACAAGGCAACTTCAAAGTTTGTCATGAAAAACTTTACAAATCTAGTTTACTAATAATTTTATGGTCTATAGACATGTCAGGTAGGAACTGAAGATTCACAGATCCACATGAACCATAGGACTCATCCTATAATTTGTTTTGATCAATTCGTTTTGATACGTTGCTTTACAGCGTCATACAGAACTTTCATATATCTGAATAAACAGATTTATATTATTTGTTGCTTAAACTGTTGCTCCAGCTCACAAACATGCACATTAAAATATCAATCAACTCTCGCTATGTGGATTGGTTGGGTTATGGGAAATTTGAAGGTGGGGGAAAAACTTATTTCAATCCAGCTGCACCCCAATGACACCAACCCAAACCACACCTGTGGCCAACACCCTTACTGATTCTTCCAACATTTACAAAGGTTATGAAACTTGTGGGGACTTAAACAAGTCTGAACTTAGAAATACAGTAATACCTCGAGATACGAGTTTAATTCGTTCTGTGACCTTGCTCGTATCTCAAATTGCTCGTATCTCAAAACAATTTTCCCTGTTTAAATTAATTGAAATCCTATTAATCCGTTCCAGCTCGCAAAATTCCACTTCAGTTGTTTTGTTTATGTGTTTTGAATATGAAAAGCGTGCCTCAGCTGTTAATCAGCTGTCCACGACGTGCACCAAACCGGTTACGACATCCATATTACCCGAAAATTTAAATTCCAATTCATAGAGCCGCTCTAGCGCCTCCTCCAACCCCGACTCCACCGAGCCAGAACCCGTGTTCCTTGTACCAGTTTACGTCATAAATCTCCACATATTTTTTCTCTCTCTCTCTCCCTAATTATTTAATTATTTATCCATTCATTCATTTATTACTTTCCAAAAATGCGTAAGCGAGCATATCTTATACTATGCATGATTAGTGGTTCTATTATACGGGGGGTCTATTCTATTTTCTAGTCGCTGCTCTCCGCGCTCTGACCACGCATGCGCACGGACGGGCACGTGGATTGTTGTCCAGAACAGAACCAGACCGCCAACACTAACTGTATGCATATCATCTAATAAATTCTCTTTTGACAAAGTGGTCCTGACAGAACTGAAATTCTCTTAACTTAATTTCTACAATTTCTGTTTTCTTTACATGAATTTTTCTTAATTTTCTTCATCGCTTTTCTTTTCACTTGTTTTTGCCTTTTCTGTCACTCTTTCCTCACTAACATCTGCCGGTCCTTTTAATAAAAACCTGTCCGGTCGGCATATCGGATGCGGTGTAGTCGCACAAGTTACATTTTTTAACGTATCCAAAGATCAAAACAGATCCGAAAATTACGTGCTCAGATTAAATGGCAAATCAAATATGGAGACTGGAGTTTAAAAAACCCATTAAACTAAAAGTCATGCGTGTCATTTCCTGTTTCCACACTTATCAAAGTGCTGAGCAATAAGTAACACACACACACACACATACACACACACACACACACACACTTTACATAGGGGAGCTCTATCAGTGTACTAAACCATCAAAGGTACTGTAAAAGGAATAAAGTGTTACATTACATTTACAGCAGACAGCCTTATTCAAAATGACATACATTTTTTATATTGGTGCACCCGGGGTTTGGGCTCACCAGCTTCCAATCTGTAGTCCAACACGTTTACCACTGAGCTACCACTTCCCCCAGGAAGCAGGGTAAACATCCCTACATCCTAGGATAAAGCAGGTATTAGATCAGACCTAATGTACTCCCTGAATCACACACTAGGCTTTTTCACAATTGGTTCACACACACATCGCACCACACCACACCACACCACACCACAACACACACGCACACACACGCACACCACATCATAAGGATGAACCAACATGAGATTAACTATCTAAACACACTTCAGTTCTCAGCATGTTAACTTACACAAAAACACAGATGACGATGATACTGGGGTTTTTTTTTGGGTCGAGGTGAAATGTGTATAAAACCAAGTTTTTGTAAACTTTTGCAAGTTTTTGTAAACTTTTGCAAGTTTTTGTAAACTTTTGCAAGTTTTTGTAAACTTTTGCAAATTTTACACTTTAAATTTACTTAAGGAAGTTGAGTAAACTTAACTTAAACTTAAATAGTAAATAGATAACATGGCCTGTTAAATTCTGTTGAGTAGTTTTTACTTACTGATCTGATGTATTTTATTGATATAATTAAGTAAAACTCTTTTGCTCTATTTAGTGTTGTTAAGTAAAATGAGTCACATTTAAAATATGAAAGAATAGATTACTGTGACAGTAAATGTGCAGTCACGAGTTATTTATTAAGAGCTTCAATTTAAGGAATGACAAAAATTTACAGAAACTTGCTTAAGATCAATGCTTAAAAATAAGAACAAGACTTTAAACAGCTCAAAACAGCTCTTGAAACATTCTAAAACATTGGACACGACTGGCTCCTCATCTCTGTTCCCATGGACAAGAACTGTCAGGACATCATTATTGAAGTCGTCATGATTGCCATCCTTACAAGAGGGATGAGGGGAAAGAAGAAATTTTAAAAAAGTTAAATTCATGACTGGATTTGGGAACCACTGCCATAGAAGTGCTAAAAGTGAGCTGAGTAAATATCTTTAAATCTGAATATTTGATTTGCTGACTGTTTAAATTGGTTATGTGGCAGAAATGATATAGCTTAAAGGTATAGTTCACTCAAACATGGACATTTGCTGTTTATTTATTCACTCCAAGTCCTTCAAGATGTAGGTGTTTCTCTAGTAGAACAGATTTTTACAGTAGCTGACACCACACTCCTACTGTAGGTGGGCCATGAAACGCACATCCTGTCGTGCGTCCAAAAAACTTCCAACATAAAAGTAATTCCCACATCTTGACATGCTGACGATAAATAGACCGACATGTCGGAGATAGCCTTTGCATGACATTTACAGGGTGTAATGCAGAGAAAAGCACCTCTACACTGGCGTTAGTGGCATCATGTTTAAAAAGGTCGTGGTCATAAGTGTTGCCAGGTGCTCTTAACCCTCGGGTCAATCTGACCCAGCTGGAAAGTTTAATGTGCCATAACTTGGGTTTTCTTCCACATATTTGCTTGAAATTTACCAGGATTGTTCCAAATTATGAACTTTGCAAGTAAAATTAATTTTGTATATTTTTGTTGAACTATGTGTTCAGAACAGTATATACTACGTGTTTTGGATCCACCCGGGTCATTTTGAACCGGCCACATTTAGTGGGGCAATAGGTCACACTTTTGCCTTTTTCAGCACAATGAACATACATACAGACACAAAACTGCAGACACAAAATGTCCACTAACACACGCACCCAAAACACACACTTACACACACTTACACTCACACAAATTGGGCATTGCATTTCATTAGGCCTCCAGGGGAAAAAAAGCCAAACATTTGTAAATATTTCACACTTTTGATATGTCTTTGCCTAGCAGAGGGCAGAATATGATCTACCGAAATGATTCCACACACACACACACACACACACACACACACACACACACAAACACAAACACAAACACACACACACACACACACACACACACACACAAGCATTGGCACTGCAATTCATTAGGCTTCCAGAAAAAACAAAAGCTACTCATTTGTAAATGTTTCACACTTGCTATATGCATTTGTCCAGTTGGGGGCAAAATCTGATCTACCAACAAGCTTCACACACACACACACACACACACACACACACACACACACACACACACACACACACACACACACACACACATAAACACACACATCATATTTGTTTCCTCTCTCTTATTTATGAATTTAGTTGCATCAGTCAGCTTTGGCCTGGAGATATTCTGAGTAATGTTTGACATTTATCAGTCAGTGGTTATCCAAAATAATATTGAATAATTTCTGCTTATTTTACTCAAAAACATGGCATAATTTCATTAGGTTTATCGTTCATAAATTAAGTATAATAAAAAACATGAGTGTAAAAGAAGTTTTATTCACATGAAGATATGCCATGTTTTTGAGTGGGGTTTGTTTGTGTGTGTGTGTGTGTGTGTGTGTGTGTGTGTGTGTGTGTGTGTGTGTGTGTGTGTGTGTAGCCTGTTGTTGGTTGATCAGATAACATCAGGTGGGTAAAATAGATATTACACACAGAATGGTGATCATTGTAGAATTTTTGATTTATAAACATTCAAATCAATTTGGCCTGTAAAAAACAGGTTTTATTATTTGCTGACATTAAAAATGGTCAAAATGGTTTCAAAACAATCTCCTGCCTTTTAAATTGACCAGCCTGTAATTGTGCATCAACTTTTGTGTCTCTATAGTGAAAATAATTCAAAATTTCAGTTTTTTTTTTTACTTAAAAATGAGGCATTTTTGTAAATAAATAAGGTTTATTATACCAAATATACTTTTTTTTTTTTTGCAAAATATATTTTAATATGTTGGAAACAAGTTAGACTACAAGGGTGAAAAAAATGGCTATCATATATACTTCATTTTTTATAAGCAGTCAAACAGACAAGGTCAAGTTGACTCAGCGCTCCTAATTTGTATAGGAGGAAAATATAAGGGTTAAAGTAACTGTTTTTGTGGCTGGTCAAAGATAAACAAGTAAAAAAATGAGCAAATGAATAAATATGGAAAATTACACAATCGTCTACCAGTGATCTCATAGGCTCATGAAAGGAAGAGCTCACTATGGAGAATATCACCCAACACTAGCAGGGATTACTTTTGTGATGAATGTATCTGCTTTTTCAACACTCCAAGTGGCAGAACCTGAATCACTGTGGACTGCAGTTTTAGCTAAAAACGTTCTTCACTGTTCAAATGACGGAGAAAAAATATCACCTACATCTGGTCTGGCCTGAGGGTTAGTAAATGAACAGCAGATTTTTATTTTTGGGTAAACCAACCCATCAACATGTCTGGGACTTACTTTGCTGTCTTTGAATGGGTTCTCCGCCACAATAAGACTGTGGATTACTGAATCTCGTCTCGCCTCAATCCTGTGGCCCTGTTAGGAGATTTGTAATAAACAACATTGAAAGACTGAACTGTGGAACTCAAATACATTAGTTACAAAACCTAGATAGTAAATTTTGTCCAAACAAAATGTGCATTTTCTGAAATTTTAAATAGTTTGAAAATATGTAACAGCTTAAAGATGTCGGTATAATCTGTCAGATCGGCCCTATATTACACACACTAAATTACGCGAGGCCCCGCCTTCCCCTGCCTCATTTGCCAGACACGAAAAGGACTGACACGAAGACTTACAGCAACATTAGAGATTCCAAAATGGTCGAATACCGAGTATATATTATAAAATATTCCATTCAATAAAGATTTGTTTATACCTCATTCAATTCTGTATTGTTTTACTCTTTGACTGGAGATGGAGAATTTTTTTTTTTTTAAAGGAGGGAGGTTTGTTGTGGTAGCAGTGGGGTGTCAAGTGTGAATGTGTGGCAAAATGTTTACATGGCTCAGGGGTCATGTAGGAGGGCCCCTTAGTAGAATTTTGCTTAGAGCCCCAGGGAGGTCAGGATCGGCTCTGAGTTTACAAAATGTTTTGCTTTCAGCAAACTGTCAACATTTTTCCTCAACATAAATCACCTGTCCAAAACACACCGCATGATGTTCTCAGCATTACTATACATTTTTACAGTGTATTAAATCCTGCTGTGTTGCAGATTTTTGTTTTCATATAAAAGAGACTCAGATGTGGGACAGAAGAATGTGATGACTGTCAAGGATTTTGTTCCCAGGACTTAAAGTTTTATGAACTGTTTGTAAATGAAGGTAATAATTTATTTATATCATATCCTAGAAAAAAACTGATTGAGATTAAGATAGAAATTGGGAAAGTGAGAAAAACACACGTAGCAAATATGTTCATAGATTAATATGGCTTTGTGTTTTGTCATGATGAGAACTGTTTAGTCACCAAGTTTCTCCACTTCCTGTCTGTGTGTGTGTGTGTGTGTGTGTGTGTGTGTGTGTTAATTAGCATACTAATGCACTTTCTCTCACAAACATTTCTGATAAGTAACTCAAAACTACTGACCTACATAACATCGAAGCAGGAAGACTATCTATAACAGAGAGAGAGAGAGAGAGAGAGAGAGAGAGAGAGAGAGAGAGAGAGAGAGAGAGAGAGAGAGAGAGAGAGAGAGAGAGAGAGAGAGAGAGATGTTGTTGATGATGAGAACTGAGGGAGGAAAAGGGGACCTACCTCATAGAGTTCACCTCAACAGTGAAAGTACTGTTCCTGTTTTTGGCAAGATGCTAAAATACCTTTAGCATTGTGTCCTTAACATACAGGTGACATTGAGCAGAAGAGACTAAGACTTTTCTTTGTTATTAGGAAAAATGTTGAAATTGATCTGATCCCAGCCAGAATTTTCTTAAACTAATTCAGCTGGTTCTTGAACCCACAAGGTCAGGAAGTTTGCATGAAGAATTCTGCAAAAATATAATACATGCACAAGCCAAAACTAAAAAAAATGCCTGCAAAGCAGAAGTATGATTCTAATTAAAAAATAATAATAAAAAATTATTCCCACCTAAAAAATTGTTATCCAGAGGCCCTCCATCAAACATCCCTGACACAGAGAAGACTGTCATAGAGAAGACTTAGAGCTGACCTTACAATCCTAAATATGTCAAACCCTATAACAAAACTCCACACAGGCCAAATAAAGTTATTAAAAGAAAAAATATCTAAAACACTGGACACAAGCAACAACTCGACAAAGTAAATTAGATTGTAATTTGTCCATAATCAGAAAATATGAATTGTCAGAATACTCGTGAGGACGTACAGACTCGGTGAACACAACCAAGTCGTCAAGAAGCTTTTATTGTCATTTCACCCATATATATCTGACATGAGACAATGTGTCTCCAGGACCATGGAGCAGAAAAAAGACAGAGCTAAGGACTTAGTAAGTTAGTCCTAGATACATAAAGTGTATGTGTATAACCTGGTGTACACAGTGTGAGACACAAGACAAGAAGACGGTGCAGGACAAAAGACGGTACAAGACACAAGACAACACAAGACATTACACAAAAGACATTACAGTACAGGACAGATTCACAAAATAGCGCTGACCAGAGTACATACTGTATATTATACTCTCTGTGTTGTGCAAACAGCAGTCAACTGTAATGTGAAAGACAGAAAAGAGCAGAAATTGTGTGTACAATCATGTAGGCAGTTTGACATGGTGGTGCTGTAGACATTCATTTACAGCATTTAGCAGACACCCTTATCCAGAGTGACTTACAACTGAGCAACTGAGGGTTAAGGGCCTTGCTCAGGGGCCCAGCAGTGGTAGCTTGGTGGACCTGGGGTTCGAACCTATTAACCACTGAGCTACCACATCCCTCATAGACATGGTGTATATTGGAAGAGTGTGTATTTGGTGTAGGTCTGTGCAGTCCATACAGTTGATTGTGCATGTGTGTGTGTTGTGCTCAGTACAGTTCAGTTATTAAGGAATCTTATGGCTGGGGGAAAGAAACTGTAACACAGTCTGGTCCTGAGGCTCAAATGCTTCGGTACCTTTTTCCAGATGGTATGAGGGTGAAAAGTGTTTGTGGGGGGTGTGTTGGGTGAAATGTGTGTGTGAGGGGTGTGTGGGGTGAAGAGTGCTTATGAGGGGTGTTTTGGGTGAAGTGTGTGTGTGAGGGGTGTGTTGGGTGAAGACTGTGACAATCAGCTGTGTGGACTGCACTGACCTACACCAAATACACTCTTCCACACGATCCGTGTCTACATGTTTACATGATGTTTTACACTGTTTGTGCTCTTTACACATACCGTCTTACACATTTCATTTGATTGCTGTTTACTCCATGTTCACCTGGTCCTCACCTGTCAGAGAACCTCACCTGGTCCTCACCTGTTAGAGAACCTCACCTGGTCCTCACCTGTTAGAGAACCTCACATGGTCCCTCAAAACCAGCTTCATCACCAGAAAAGCCCAGCAGTGTCTCGACTTCCTGCAGCAGCTGAGAAAACCTGCGCTTTACTGAAACACAGAACCGTAAACTGGGCTGCACTGCATGTGCACTACTGTACTGTAGACTTCTGTCTCAGGTGCTTTACACATATACCTTATAAAGGACTGTGTGTAACACTGTGGTGTACTGCACCAGATGTAGCATACAAATATGTTAACATTTTAACATTAACACAAATTTGGGAAACAGACAGACGAGAGAGAGAGAGAGAGAGAGAGAGAGAGACAGACAGACAGGGAGAAAGAGAGAGAAAGAGACAGACAGACAGAGAGAGAGAGAGAGAGAGGGAGAGAGAGAGAGAGAGAAGGAGAAAGAGACAGACAGGGAGAAAGAGAGAGAAAGAGAGAGACAGGGAGAAAGAGAGAGAGAGAGAGAGAGAGAGAGAGAGAGAGAGAGACACAAATCTAGTTTTTCACTCCACTACTCGGACCACTGATGAAGCAGAAACTTTCCCAGTAAGTTTAGTTGTTTGCTGCTGCCCCCTAGTGGACACAGTCAATATTACTGTGAATGAGCGTCAGTCTCATACTTTTATCCATCAATCTGCCAGTCTGTCCATTTTTTTTCCATCTATAATTCTATATAAAACCAGTGTTTAACTTTTCCAATACTTTATTTTTGCACAAGAAGAAATAACAATAATAATAATAATAATAATAATAACAAGGCACTACATATAGCTTCCTTTTCATATTAGTATTACAGGAGTTTGTGTTCATTAAGAAAAAAAGATTCTTCGTACATGAGTCTAAAAGCTTCTCACTGTCAGATTACTTACACAGTCGTTACAGTGGCCACATTATTTATTTTAATACTGAATGCTATAATTTTATACACACAGTTGGCTGTTTATTAAAAGGGAAACAATGGATTCTGTATTTATCACTTCACTTGGGAATGCAGCAAAACCTAATAAAGTCATCACAGAGTGTCTGCAGGTCTTTAACAAGGATATTTATATTAGAGCACTAGGCAAGGGACAGAGTGTATGCTTTTAATGTGTGTTTGCCTGGAAGTATCTGCAGGAATGTTCTCTGGAAAGGAAGGAAGAACACAGTTACTGTTCATTCGGAGAGAATTAAAAAAAAAAAAAAATCACATGAACGAGTTACTGGAGTTCAGGTCAGATGTCGTCTAACCGCATACAGGATATTTATAAAACTGTCGAATGGAGAACAAAAAATCCAGACTTAAAAAGGTCTAAAACTGTTGCAGTGGGTTCTGCAGTGGGTTCTGCAGAGTAAGGCAGTTCCTCTGCTGATGTTTCACCAGACTGCTCTTGTAGGCAAAGATCTGGCCACAGTGCTCACAGCTAAACGGTTTCTCCCGTGTGTGGATCTTCATGTGTGTCTTCAGGTTGGATGACTGATTAAAGGTTTTGCCACACTGCACACAGCCGTACGGTTTTTCCCCAGTGTGCACATTAACATGCTTCTTCAGATTGCTCTGATCTGAGAACAGTTTTCCACAGTGCAGACAGCTGAAGGGCTTCTCGCCTCTGTGCATGCCGTAGTGTTTCTTCAGACTGGATGCTTGACTGAAACGTTTCCCACACAGCGCGCAGTAGTACGGCTTCTCCCCCGTGTGGACACGCTGATGCAGGACGAGTGCACTGGTATGGGGGAAGTGTTTCCCACAATATTTACACACCACAAACCTCTCTGGTTTAAATAGGCCGGTGTGGGACTGAGAGGCAATTCGCTCGTCAGCGTGTGGAAAGTGGCCTTCAGGAAAAGACGCATTACTAACAGATCCAGCCTCGGTGCCATAAGAACACACGGCGTCTCTGTGCAGGAAATAATCATTAATGGACACTCCTGCACTCGTGTCCGGTCCGGAGTATGGGATGCTGTGTGTGGAAGACTCAAACATGCTGCTTTCCCACGATGCATCAGCTACAGCGTCGTCGTTGTCAGCTTCTATACTTGAAGTGCCTTCATCAGGACAACTTCCTAAAAATGAAATGTAAAGATAGTCAGGTACGACATCGTTGTGTGCTTCATTAGCTCTGCTTAGGAGGCTAAAGGTGCCAAAAAGTAGTGGAAGTTTAAAACCACCAGTTTGTTGTGCAATAAATGGATGGATATATGGATGGATGAATACTTTATTCATCCCGTTGGGAAATTCAGCAGTAACCACAAACGTAAGCAATAAGACACGCAATAAATACTAAACATATTTAAAGTAATACATTTAAATTGAAAAGGTCCTGTGCACATTGGAGTGTTATGGTGTCTCCTCGGTCTGTCTGTGGAGCAGCAGCATGTTACTGATGTTACTGACGCTGCTCCTCTGCCTGCACATCATGTTGCAGTGGATTGTCCGCAATGTCCACAAGCTTATTCAGTGTCCGTCGCTCTGCCACAGACGACACGCTACCCAGCTCTGTGCCCACAGCAGAGGCTGCCTTCTTCACCAGCTTGTCCACAGGTGTTCATTGTCTCAAACAGATGTGCTGCTGTGAACACCTCGACTCTTTCCTCCTGCCAGCTGTCTAACTACACCGGTCAGACACAACATTAAAACCACTGAGAGATTAAGTGAATAACATCGATCATCTTGTTAAACTGAAGTGGACAGAGACAACCAAAAGTGACCAAGGAAGGACAACAGTTTAACATGGAGCCCAAGCCCATTGATGTGTGTGTTGAGTGAAGGCTTACACAATATCAGGCATGTGGTTTTAATGGAATGGCTGACAGGCTAGAGATCAGTATAAAAAACAATTCCCCATGAGCCTTAATTATCTTGGATCCTAGAAATAAACACATTTCACTGTGGCTTCACAATTTTGTCAGGATTTAGTCCTCATCATAGCACAGAGACAGCGCTGGTTAAAGTGGTAAATGTCCTGTTACTGGTCTCTGATCAGGGTTGTGTCTCTTTACTGGGTTTATTTGATCTTAGTGCAGCTTTTGATACCATTGACCATGTTATTTTACTCGATAGACTAGAACATGTTGTTGGTGTTAAGTCACAGCTCTCTCCTGGATCGGGCCGTGTGTGACAGATCGATAACAGTTTGTAGATCTAAATGGCGACGACTCTAAACAAACTAAGGAAATGTTCGGTGTTCCACAAGGTTCTGTTTTAGGCCCATTGCTTTTCTCCCTATATCTCCTCAATCATATGCAAATTTGGCATTATGTAAAACTTCTGCTCCAACTGACTTGTAGGATTCCTGGGATAAAGAACCCAATAATAGTAGCAGAGTATCAGTGCACAAGCGACAATCTAACAGCTAAGCGACTGTAAAATAGATGAACATGTCTTAGCCTTTGTTGCAGATTTTGATGATGTTTTGGTGAATGATGATGTATGTTTGGGGTTGTTCATATTTTCCTTGTCATTACCATCGCGTGCTGATGCGTCTCCTCTCTCCTCATGTTGTTCTTCCTTCAGAAAGTCACATTCTTCATCAGACTGAAACACATGGAAGGTTTAGTTAGCTGCTGAGTGGAATTATACTAATGCACAACCTAATCTATGCTTGTTGCTACGGGCGACAAAAAATGTTCACTGAATGAATGTCACCAATGACAGGCGGATACACTCAGTTATACTGGAAGTGGGGAGTAAACACCTACACTCTAACACACCATCCAGAAGAACTGTGTGTGTGTGTGTGTGTGTGTGTGTGTGTGTCTAACCTCCTGTTGTTGGAGTGAATCATGCTGCAGGATGTTTTCTCTGCCTGCTGTAGTCACACACAGAACACACTCATTAACACCATGCTGAGTGTTTAACATGGCTGTAACTGATAAACTAATGCTAACACTAAAGCTAAGCTAAACAACGAAACACTATCATATATTGCCATTCCATATAACTGAACAATGAGTAGAAGTGTGTGTGTGTGTGTAATACTTGTGTCTCTGGTCTCAGTCTCCTGCACTTTACTGATGCTCTCTGTTCTCTCCTGTTTCAGCATGAGAAGGTCTGACTGTCCGTCCTGCTCCACACACTCCATCACACACTCCTATTCTCACACACACACACAGACACACACACACACACTAACACAATTACACACCTAAACATATATATGGCATTGGAAAGATCCTTTATCCAGAGTGACAATTTATTTACATTTGACTTTTTATCTAATTTTTACAACTGAGGAGTTTTCAGTTAAGGGCCTCACTCAAGGGCCCGTGTCCTAACTCTCAACCTTTCGATCAGTATCTGATGTCTTCTAGTTCTCATTTCACATCTCAGATATTTAGAGAAACTGTATGTTACTGTTATCATTATGATGACTAGTATCTCAGTGCTGAAGAGTAATAGAGGAGAGTGTGTGTATTATTTCTGTGAAACTGTGTGTGTGTGTGTGTGTGTGTGTGTGTGTGTGTGTGTGTACCTGTTGAGCAGATGTGCATGTTACAGTATCATGTGGAAGTGTTTCCTCAGTGGGTCGCCGTTCACGCTCTACTGTGTCGATCTTCACCCGTACCCTTCCGCCTAGTGCACGCACACACACACACACACACACACACACACATACACACACACACATACACACACATACACACACACAGAGTGAGCAAAAGGGTGTCTTCAAGGATAAAACCAGGCACAAATGCACAGTTCATTAAGAGCAGGTGAGTAGTGACGAGAACACGACACACACGCGCACATGCACACACACGCACACACACACACACACACACACACACACACACACACACACACACACACACACACACACACACATGCACACACACACACAAAACACGCTGCAGGGACGAGAAGGTCCAAGCAGAGCCCTGACACTCTCATTGCTTATGAGGCATGAACCCACCTTAATTCCCAAAAAGCTCCACCCTGAGACCTGCCTTGGCCATAGAGTAACGTTCAGATGTTTAACTAGCATAAGGTTCAGCATGATCATTATGCAGTACAGAATAATAAGGAACTGTGAGCTCTCTATAAGAAAAGTGACAGCTGAATTTTATTATTTAACTTTTACTGGTTTTGCCATTCAGCACTACTTAAAAGTTACAGCTTCAGCTATGATAAAGACACATTACCTTCCATTAGATGCCTGCATTAAGTATGTATGTGTGGGCGGAGCTATCGATACAGGGGTGGGACCCATTTGGGTTAGGGGCGTGTTTGTTTTGGTGATTTTATATGTCAACATTGGCTTTCAAACAATGGAGACCCCACCTTTAAGTCCAGTGCAGACTACTGAGCGGTCATAAATATTCATAAGTCTGCTTCTATAATTAAGATCTAGTTTGCATTTTTTTATTATTTGTTTGTTTGATCAAATACTCGAAACTAGAAACGTATTCACGATCACTTATTAACTATTACATTTATGTGCAGTTTATTCTTCAATATCAGTTTCAACGGATGATGATGATTAATTTAACACAGTTTACACAAAACTGAACGGACACTGAGTCGACTCTCTGAACCGACTATCATTCACTCGTCTTCAGTTAATACTCCCTGAATCGGTTCGTACGTGTGAATCGGTTCTCAGTGTTGTCGATCATAAATAAGAATAAAAATAAACAAATTTTAACAAAAACAATCAAACACAGACACGTATGAAAATGTCGAGTAAGATGAAATAAAACAAAACTCATTTTCAGCCACAATTCAGCATATCAGGAAAACACTAACGCTGTTTAGTTAGAGGAGATGAAGGAGCTTGTATTGGGGAGTCGAACCGGATGAGTCGAACCAGATGATTCGTGCGAGCGCTCCAGTGTTCACTTACCCTCTCCCCCTGATGACTCCTTCAGCCTGTTGGTTCGTTTATAAAACGACTCCCGCATTTCGATCATCTTCAGTCTCCGTTTGAGGAGCGTGTTCTCCTTCTGACTCTTCACTATCTCCATCTGTAGCTCAGTGTAACTGACCTCCACAACTTTACAGATCTCGGCCACAGCGGCGTTGGCGAACACCTCCATCACTGAGGCGATCTGAGTCTGAAACGCCAACACCCCGGGCATCCTGCTGTCCTCCACCGCCGCCATCACTCACCGCTGTACGCCTGAGTAAACCCGCTACTCACCCGGTAATCACCCGGTATTAACCCGGTATTAACCCGGTATTAACACGCGCTTACAGACTGTTTTACTACACGGATAAAAACGGGCTGATGCTGTGACGTCATGTGCATTAAAAGGACCCCTGAAAGCCCCAAACTAGAAAACACGAACACTTCTAATGGCCACGTAACATAAACGAACTACCGGAGCTTAAGATCCTTCTCCGCTCAGTAATCAGTAATGAAAATGGAACAATAAAAAGGTTTTGTTTGTTATATGTAATTTTAATCAGGCACAAATGTTAGCAGCTCCGTCGTACCGCATGACCACAGTTTAGCGCGACGCATGCGTGGTTTCAGCCAATAAGAACGCTCCAGCGGATGACGTCACAAAAGCAGTTCGTCAGAAATGACTGCTTCAGTTATAACAAAAGGAAACGGTTGTTATGAACGCTTATGACAAGGGTGTATAACTAATACATCTAACGTTAATTGGCTTAGACAGATAAGCAGAAATCCCAACTCCATGTGGAGTTTTATTCCTTATTTTATTACTTTATTAACAAAATCCCAGTAAAACTAGCTGAGTTTCATCACCAGGCCTTTATTACATGGTCATTGATCTAAGCCCAATTTCTCACCACATACGTATTATATCTGGAATAATAAGGACATTGTGTATAAGCGTAAATCTCTTTCTCTTGAGTATTGGTTTACAAGTCCGTAACCAGCCTATTGGAAGGGGGTGTTCTTTTTTTTTCAAAATGTGGACCTTTCTGCAGTTTTTCTCCTCCTTTTCTATTTAATTATGAGGTTCAATACTCCATTATTTTGTGCTGGATTAACTTGTCTGCTGGTATCTTAACGAGCACGCTTTTTGGTGCACCTAAATTATTTACTGCATTGTTGTCAAATTGCTTCCTCATGTACCAACTTTGTCAGTCCATACACAGTACATACATTTAAAGACCACACTGACAACAGGATAGATTTAATAAACTTTACTGAAGTATTAATAATAATAATAATAATAATAATAATAATCATGGGCGAGGCTAGCTTCAGCACCCCTAAAAAGGAGCTCAGCACACCTAAAACTTGGAGTAAGAAATGTTGTTATTCAAAAATTCATTTTTGTTCGTCTTTTACAAGGTTAAATAATGTCCGAAACATACTCCGTAGATTCTGGTTTAAAATGTATGTGTTAAGGATGAAAATATAAAGATTTTGGGACTACTTTAGTCCAGTGGGTCGCCGCTGCTGTGGAGTAGCACAGGACCTGAGTGACTCATCCATAGTCATAAACGTAGAGAAGTAGCGCCGGTTACAATGTTCTTCCGCAAGACGCATGCAGTTCTGTTTATTAACTGCTAGACCGTGACACAGAAACAGCAGCACGACAAATAAACTGTACCTGTGTAGTGCATACGTGTGTCTCTGTTGGTAAAGTTTATCGTTAATTTGATAGATGGCCATTTGTAAATAATTTACAGAAAATTAATTACATTTTGTTGTCCAAGTATCTGTTACTTTGTTCAATGACAATAAAGTTGAATCTAATCTAACCGATCTGATGACTGTTGATGCAAAAGGAGGCACATGGAGTTAACGGTCAGGAAAAGGAGCTGAGAGAAGAAGGATTTGTGCTTGTTACAGGGGGCTGTGTGTCTGTGTGTGTCTGTGGGTGTCTGTCTGTGTGTGTGTCTGTGTGTGTCTGTCTGTGTGTGTGTGTCTGTGTGTGTGTCTGTCTGTGTGTGTCTGTGTGTGTGTGTGTGTGTCTGTCTGTGTGTGTCTGTCTGTGTGTGTCTCTGTGTGTGTCTCTGTGTGTCTGTGTGTCTCTGTGTGTGTGTGTGTGTCTCTGTGTGTGTCTCTGTGTGTGTGAGTGTGTGTGTCTGTGTGTGTGTGTGTGTGTGTCTGTGTGTGTGTGTGTCTGTGTGTGTGTGTGTGTGTGTGTGTGTGTGTGTGTGTGTGTGTGTGTGTGTGTGTGTGTGTCTGTGTGAACCCTCACAATTAAGCTGGTGTTCTGAAAAGGTCTCAAAAAAGAAAAAAAATCTGGATTTTGGAGTTAGTTGAATCAATGTTAAAATGATAACGTTATTTTACAATAGACTTATTTTTTGTGTGAAAAGGGTGGAGCTCATCAAGCTTTGACCTTAGAATTGCCCCTGCTAATTATTTTCATCATCATTTCTTGACTTTCTTTCAGTGCCTCTTTTATATCTTTATATGGATATTATATTGTAGACTATTGAGTGGATAAAATATAAAAATTCTTTTAATTAAAATATGTGCATATATATATATAAACCCCTCCCCCCATCATTCAGAGGCAATGCTTCACCATTGCTAAAATATTATTTTGTTGTATGGCTGATTTCAGGTTGTTGCCTCATTTGGTTGTGTTTCCATCAGCACAAGCAGCCAGTCCTAAAATAACACACACACACACACACACACACACACACACACACACACACACACACACACACACACACACACACACACACACACACACACACACGTCCAGCTACAATAATGTATCATATTAATTTGAAACAGCAACCCAGAAAATTTGTCACAACACAAACTTTGATTAAAACAATGATGACAATAATCACATGAAAAAAACCCGACTTAAATTCTGTACCTTTGGCAGTGAGGGGGGTTTGTTGCATTTACATGACATTAACATTAATGCCTTTAGCAGACACTTTTATCCAAAGAAACTCACAGTGCATTTGAGTTACATACATTTTTTTCAGTATCTGTGTTCCCTGGGATTCGAACCCACAACCTTTGCCATGCTAACATAAAGCTCTACGATAATGCACTCATACACTTATATAAAATCTATTTGTCATTCAGTTATGCGTTGTTTGTTCAGTTACAGTATGTTCAAACATTTTTTCTATCTATTGTAACATGGACTGTGGAAAAGTGGCATAAGGTTGATTTTTCTGATGAATCATCTATTGAACTGCATCTCCATCATCGCAAATGGACCCAAGATTCACACAGAAAACAGTCAAGTTCGGTGGAGGACAAATCATGGTTTGGAGTTACCTTCTTGCTGCCCGTTACATACCACAGGAGAGGGCAAATTCTTCAGTAGGATGGTGCTCCTTCTCATACGTTATCCTCCACCTTCCTGTCCTAATTAAATAATTAAAAATCAAGGCTTGATAAGATTTTTATTTTGGTAAAATAAGCTTAATCTAGAGGTCTTTGTCTTTCATATAAGCCTCTTCTGATTCCAAATGATCAACTAAAAGTCAAGTTTTGTCAGGGAGTGTACGGATAAATTTAAATTAATTAAATATTTCAATATGTTTATGCATTACAGGATTCCTAAAGCAAATATTTTATAGATATAATTTACATATTTCGCCCCTTATAGATTCAGTGTGGAACCTGTACAAAATAGTTCCATATAAAATGCCTTGGGATGACAGGAGCACACATACCGAGCGGACATATCCCTCGGTGTTGTGCGTTATGCATTGAGCTAAAGTAAAGTACAGAGACCACAGAGTTTATAACTATATCTGTAATAGCTTTTATATAAGCAGCAGGATTATATACTGTATGTCTGACAAAAACTGATTTACACATTGAAGTTTACATCACAGTGAAATGTATATTGTTGTATATTGTTTATAATGCAAACAATAAAAATAATCAAAAAGCAAGGATTCTCAAAATAAGTGTTGTAGTATAACTATCAGGACATCAGTGATGTAACTAATGTAATATATGTAACATGATAGAATATACTAAGTAATTACAAGTTAAGTTAACTTAAAATTTAAGCTCATTTATGTTAAAAAAAGACAATTAATTGAGTTGAACCAATGTAAAATTTTAACTTATTGTAGATTATCAGCTATTGGTCTGCATACTGCACTGCTGCTTGGATGGGTTAAACACAGAGCACAAATTCCTAGTATGGGTCACCATATGTCACTTAAAATAAATTACACAAGCAAATCACACACAATAAAGCATTTCACTTTATTTTTTGAAACAGGCTGCAATGCGATGGTGAAGCCTAAAACCACACATCATGAATGTACACCAAATGTGTCACATTAACAAATGTAAGTTCACTTTCAACAGGACACTTCCTTGATTCTGCCCCCTTTGCAACACTTTCTTGTTCTGAACTAGAAGGAAAAAAAAAAACAGTTTTATATTTAGTATGAAAATATACTATAATATATATATTAGGTCTGCACGATTTAGGGAACATGTCATATTGCGATTATTGAGGTCAATATTGCGATTGCGATATAATAAACAAAGTCAACTTGCTTGGTTCTCAAGGAAAATGCACACACAGATTACTGATAATGCTGAAATTTGTATTTCTAAACTCAAACTAGCAACAACAACAAACATGCAAAACGTTTTCAAATTAAAATATAAAATAACACATTCATGCTGATTAATGAAAAGCCTAAGATCAGAAGTGTAGGTAAGTTAAATTACCAACTTAATACAAGTTATACATGATATTGCACACACCATTATAGATAATATTTGGAGCAATATTACATGTAATTATTAAACTTGATTACTTACATATACATTAGCTTTTAAGCCTAATTATTAATGTTGATGATGATGTGATTGTGACAGGGGAAGAGGTTTCAGGTTGGGGGGTAAAGAGTTTTTTCTGTCACCACTTTTGAATAAGAAACAATATCAAGGCTATAAAACTTGTCAAAACTCCGAATCACAAAAGTATCAGTGAGAACATGTTTAAACAGTACATACACTCGGACTTGATGCACATCACATGTTTTACTTTACTGATACTGCTTTTAATCGTAATGTAAAGACTGGTCATCGGGACATCAGCTGTCATGTACAATAAAAGCACAGCGACAGGAAATATCATTTACTGTAACACAAAAAGCCGCCTAGACGGTGGACTTGCGCTCAGGATTTATTTTTGAGCGGCGTGAGGACGGATTCTTTCTACACACACACTATTTTATTTCTTGATAACAGACTGCTGCTAACTATAACACACCGTTGCCATGAAAAACAGAGCGTTGCCATGGACACACAGGGTTCTAACCGTAGAGACAGAGTGCACTATTTTCTTTAGCGGAAGCAATACAATTGTTCAGCAGCTTGTGTTGCAGCCACAGGCGTATGAGACGAGCAACAGCGCGAAGCCGCGAACTTGTTCTGAATACTTTAAAGGTGTAACAGCTGATGAAAAAGCAGAGACAATTGTAGACGAAAATGAAGAGTTTTTATCTTATTTTTTATTTTATACAAAACATTTTCATCTCGTCTTTTTTTCGTCTGACGAAATTAACACTATATATAACAGAGGTAGCATTTTTTTCTGGCCACCAGTTCAGTGTCCGTCTGCTCGGCATCCATCTTCACCCGTTCCGCGCTGCACACTGGAAAAAGTCACATGACCAAATGCGCCACATGTGCCACTGCCTAAACTGAAACTCACTGGTCTTTTTTTGTGCTAATTATATAAATGGAAAATCAGAATAATGTCATTTTTCATTTTGTTCAAAAATCAAGATTCAGATGCAACAAACCAAACTTGCAGAATCGAAAATTATATTATATCTGTTTGTGAATTATTCTAAAAAATGAAAAAATGAAAAAAAAAATGTAACCAACTTTTCATTTGGTCATTTTGATGGTGGGAATTGAACAAAGAACTGCAAAGCGTTACACGGAGCAGGGCGGAAACAGCTTCGTCCAAATTCGCCCTTATCTTAATGCAAACGTGCCATCGCTATGCATGGTCATATTCCTCTGAAATAAACAAATTAACCACTAGAACATTCATTCGATGTAGTCACACTGCTTTTAGGCCGACAATCGCGTGCACACTCGTTCCTCCTTTCATACAATAACTTACTTGTTCAAACTGGGCTTTCATAAGTATTCAAGTAACACATTTCTAATTGTTGAAGCTAAATTCGTAGCAATTCAGAAATTCAATTTAAAAAAGTTTCTTACTTGACCACAAACGCATTAACACAAATAAATGAATGTACGTTAAAACGACCAATCTTACCTCTTTTCAGCATCTTCGTCTCTTTGTGTTTCAGAAAATATCTTCACCTAACACTACAAACAAGTGTTTATTAATGTCAAAACCCCTAAATCCAATATTTTGCTTAGTTTATAGAAAGTTAAGCTTACCTCTTCACATTTTTTCCATATTTGCATATCACGTGGCTCACAGTCTTATACTTAAAATATTGTTATAATTACTTAGTTTTGATGCGATTTTAATACTAGCTGACGTGACTTATGTTTTTTCATTATATTTATGCATACATTTAGGTTCACCTTGTAACTTATATATTTATGTTACAGACACTATATATGCTAAGTAGAGGTTGGAAAGTTATTTGTGTTCAGCTTATTTATTTTTATAAGTAATGGTTGTTCAGCCAATGAATCGTTTTTTACAGTGCTGCTCCTCCACATCGAGAGGAGTCAGCTGAGGTGGCTCGAGCATCTGTTCCGGGTGCCTCCTGGACGCCTCCCTGGGGAGGTGTTCCGGGCATGTCCAAAGGGGAGGAGGCCCCAGGGAAGACCTAGGACACGCTGGAGGGACTATGTCTCTCGGCTGGCCTGGGAACGCTTCGGTATTCCCCTGGAGGAGCTGGAGGAAGTGTCTGGGGAGAGGCAAGTCTGGGCGTCCCTGCTTAGACTGCTGCCCCCACGACCCGGTTCTGGGTAAGCGGTAGAAGATGAGATGAGATGAGATATTTATTTTCCAAATCTACAGGGAGTCTCAGCAGAGGGATGAAAAGAGAGGGATGAAAAGTGTTTGGTAGTTTGTCTGAGTGCTTGAGGGAAGAAACTGTTACACAGTCTGGTTGTGAGGCCTAAATGCTACAGTATGTTTTTCCAGATGGCAGGAGGGTGAAGAGTGTGTGTGAGGTGTGTGTGGTGAATAGTGTGGATGAGGGGTGTGTGGGGTGAAGAGTGTGTTTGAGGGGTGTGTAGGGTGAAGAGTGTGTGTGAGGTCCACAATACTGTTGGCTTTGCTATGACAGAGAGAAGATAGACTCTAATGATCTTCTCAGCTGTCCTCAAAATCCGCTGCAGGGTCTTGCGATCTGAGAGCAACCACTCTCCGCTGAACATTGATGGATCATCTGTAGAGATCGTGAAGAGCACCAAAATTCTTGGTGATCATCTGGTGGAGAACTTCACCTGGTCACTCAACACCAGCTCCATCACCAAGAAAGCCC
Source organism: Tachysurus fulvidraco (assembly GCF_022655615.1). Taxonomy (NCBI): domain Eukaryota; kingdom Metazoa; phylum Chordata; class Actinopteri; order Siluriformes; family Bagridae; genus Tachysurus; species Tachysurus fulvidraco. The sequence continues at coordinate 31,229,101 of NC_062521.1, read as the reverse complement.
AGCAGCGTCTCTACTTATTATGAAGTCTGAGAAAGGCACATCTCCCTCCCCCATCCTGATTACTTTTTAGAGAGGGACCATTGAGAGCATTCTGAGCAGCTGCATCACTGTCTGGTTTGGGAACTGCACCATCTCGGATCGCAAGACCGGATAGTGAGGACAGCTCTCTCTTCCTTCTATCATGGACATTTACACCACACTCTGCATCTGCAAAGCCAACAGCATTGTGGATGACCCCACACACTCCTCACACACACTCTTCACCCTCCTGCTGTCTGGAAAAAGGTACCGAAGCATTCTGGCCTCACGACTAGACTGTGTAACAATTTCTTTCCACAAGCCATCAGACTCCTCAATAACTGAATTGAACTATACTGAACTGGATCTGCACGAGATCTTCCAGACAAACTCCAGTTGAAACAAAGGGCCGAAAAGGTGGCCGCTAAATGCCGCACAACATTTGTTTGGATCTAGGCGAGAGGGGTAAACCAGCAAAATCTTTGGCCCCTATGCCATGAGCAGCAGCCGACCAGTGGCGAAGCTCAAATGAACATGTTGCTACTTAATGTATAGGTGGTTGGTAACAAAACCTTTATCCTGAACGACTTTATGGCGAAAAACAAGCTGCACTTCATGTTTTTGGTTGAGACATGGCTGAATGTAGGAGATGTCTCACCAATGTCAGAACTTTTGCCGCACGGATGTTTGTACTTCAAAAAGTGACAAATGCCTTAGCCAGGGCATATGTCCAATTGATTTTAAACATGCTCTTGTGACTCCTCTGTTAAAACGTCCAAACCTTCCTATGGATGACCCAAATAATTTCAGGCCGATTTCTAATCTGCTATTTCTAGCAAAGGTGTTAGAAAGAGTTGTTTTTAACCACCTGTGGTGAAACTCTGAGGTCTTTCAATCTGGCTTCAAGTCAAGGCACAGCACTGAGACAGCACTGGTGAAAGTGATTAATGACATCTTTTTGACTCTGGACAGAGGGGAAAATTCTGTATTGACTGATATGGTGGACCATAATATTTTAATCCAGTGTTTGGAATCTTGGGTTGGCCTAAAGGGGAATGTCTGAAAGTGGTTCAAATCATATCTTGCTGATAGATCTTTTTCTGTGTCTGTAAAAGATTGCATGTCCATGACATTGTATGTCCCTGTTACTGTGTGGGGTTCCTCAGGGATCAAGTTTAGCTCCTGTTTTATTCTCTTTATATATGCTACCTCTTGATTTGATTTTTTTTGAAAAACAACATGTCTATTCACTGCTATGCGGATGAGGTACAGATCTATTTTTTGGTAAAACAGTCAAACTGTGATTATTTTGGCAATCTACTAGCATTTATGCAGGAGGTGAAAGACTAGTTGGCAGATAATTTTAAATTAAAATGAAATGAGGAGAAAATTGAGGTTATACTTAGTGTCCGAGCATCTAAAAGATACCTCCCTGTCAGTTGCCATCTCTGACAAGGTTAAAAGCCTTGGGTTTATCTTGGATTCTGAGTTAAAAATGGATAAGCAAATAAATTCTGTGGTTAAATCCAGTTTTTTACTTATGGCTCTTAGCGAAAACCAAACCATTTCTATCTCCTTCAGACTTTGAGAACTCCAACCAGGGCTAAAACATCAGAATTGATGAAGTAGGTCCATAAGAAGAGACAGACTGGCAGCTCAGAACACTGGGAGCTTGACATAAAGAGAGAGAGAGAGAGAGAGAGAGAGAGAGAGAGAGAGAGAGAGAGAGAGAGAGAGAGAGAGAGAGAGAGAGAAAAACTGTTATGATTGTAATCAGGTGATAGACAATGTAAATTATGTGCAAAGTGCAGACAGGGACTCTGCAATGACATCATAACTAAAAGGGAGAGCCAGAACATGAGACATGAGGGCTTCCTCTGGGATGTAAAGCGTCTCACTACTCCACAGAGTACAAACCTGAGTGAACATGTGAGAGTGGTAAGGAGACAACATCCAAATATCCCATTTCACCAAACAATCTATATGCCCATGAACCCTCCAGATCTGCTTCTTTACCTAAGAAAACCTATTCATAATAATTTAGACTAAACAAATATGTTTTCAGTCTGCACTTAAACACTGAGACTGTGGGGCCCTGTAAGAAAAAGCCCTAACCCTAACAAGTTTTCTTGTTATTTAATGCCCCTTTTCCACCGAGGCAGTTTGAGTGCTGGTTCGGATCCAGAGCCTAATTTAGAACCAGTTCTTTCTTTTTCGACAGCCAAAGCACCAGCTCTGAACCAGGAAAAGTGGTTCTTAAGTTGCACCAAAACGTTGTTGGTCTAGACTTAAGAACCATTTGCGTAAGGGGCTGTGGGTGGGTTTACTGTTAGCGCATTTGTTAATGTACCTTAAGTATACTAATGTTTAATACACATTTACTTTACCGCAATATGATCAGTTATCAGCACACATAATAGTAGGTAGCTACATGCTAAGGCTAAATTTTTTCTGTGTTAATGATAAAATAATGTTATGCACCTTCTCGATTACAACCTCCGTTTACACAGATTACATGGAGCTGCACGTACACATTGGATTCGCCGCGTTTGGGTGTTAATGTAGGTTCACAAAGCCATGAGCATTAACAGTAAAGCAACATCTGCCATTGTTGAGGTGTTTGCCGCTGCTGCACTAATGTTACTGGCACACGTGACACATATACAGTGACGTCAGAATCGGCTCTGTGTGGTTGCTCTCTAGCCGGTGGAAAGGCAAACTTTTAGAACCTTCTTAGAAGGATCGCCAGTGGAACCAACTTTGAACCAGCACCAGTGCTAGCTCTGAACCAGCACTCGGTTCTCTTTGGTGGAAAAGGGGTATAAGAAAAACTGTAATTGATACAACCTTTTCACCAAAAAAAAAAAACATTTTTTCTGATAAATAAAGTGTAAAGTTTTACTAATATTTACAAGTTCTGATTATTCTAGCAAAATATAGTAATATAACAAAATATTAAGGATTTGAAAAGTGCAAACTGCAGACTTAAATCACTTTTTATAAAATAAATAATTGTCACCTGAAAAAAATCCCTAAAGAAAATAAATTTTGTAAACCAGTTCAACATGCAAATTACATGCTAAATAAAAGAAATACAATAAACAGGTGTCAGTATAACCCTTATTATGGCGTAGTAGTAATAATGAACATTGGTTTGGTAGCCTAACGTAGTCTTTGAATTTGGACCAGAATCAGAAAACTCTAAATTGTTAAGAGCCTGAGAATTGAATGCCAATAAAAGGAATACCACACCAAAATAACAGTTTGCATAACCTGTATTAAATTCACAGGGATGTTACATAGATATAAAAGAAACACATTTAGGGAAAATAACAAACTAAAACAATAAAGTGTGCACTTAAACAAAACTCTCTTTTTTTTCAGTTTCTTTGAGCTCAATTCGTTCTTGGTTCCACATTTTTGTTTTTGTTGACAAGAGTTCAGTTTCTACCATCGGGGCCATTTTTTAGTTTGTGTTAGTGTTCTTCCTGCCACCAAGGAAATGAAGAAGATGATCCTGGAGACCCGTCTTAAGTCGGAATCACAAGCACAGTTGGCTCGCCACCCAGCCACCTGGACTGGGAACATATGAATCTGTGGGAAACGTCTGGAACATGTAGATCTGTACCACTCCGTGGAAAGGATCTCTGCACAATGTTTCCAACTCTCTACCAAAACCTAACCTATAAATAGGGCCAAATAATTTCTCTCAATTACAATTCAGTGAATAAATGGACTACTACAAAATGCTCTTATGTTACTTCTCAGGTATCAAATCTACATGAATTTCTCTCTAGTATCAAAAGTACATTTACATCAAAAATTACATCCTTCAAAGACCTTCTAATTCAAGTTTTATGATACATTAGAAATATTTACAGTATGAAGAATAAAACTGCATGAATTGCATGCAAACATTAATCAACTTGTATTACTTTAAATTAGAGGCATTAAGGTGTCAGTGTGCTTATTTATCCCCCCTCTGCACCGGTAACAGTGGAAAGAATGCACTAAAAATTTACCTCATTAACCTCCAGTGACCACAATTAAATTATTAAATCCACACTTTAACATCATTATTTAACAAATGAACCATTTTACATTTCTTTTTATAACTACAACAAAATAATTTTTCTTTTTGGTTTCACAGGCATTAACCAGTATTCCGCTAGCCTAAATGTGGCTAATTACCCTATTAGCATATGAACAAGTGTGTGTGTGCCCTGTGATGGGTTGGCACTCCCTGCCCACAGAACTCACTACAGATGGATGGTGAATCAACACCCAAGGACGTTTCTGTGGACAACAACCAGGAAAAACAAGATAACACACCCGAACCCCCAGGAACACCAGAATTACAGCTGATGTCATCACACTCTGTCTCCCTCTCTCCAACATCACCACTTCTGTGCTTTTCAGAGAAAATGGAGAAACTGGTATCTGCTGGAACTAAGCTTTTCCACTCTATCGCTGCGAGTCCCCAAATACCAACCAAGAAACGGCGGGCTCCACAACCACCAAAGCCTCCGGGCCCAGCCTGCCCCCCCCTCCATCTGAGAGGGCACTCCGACCTCTGCCTCAATGTCAGGGATCACACCAGCCCTCATCTGCAAACAGCACTGGTAACTGATATGTGTTGGGTCCCTGCTATGACAGCAGTAACAATCAGAATTGTTTTCAGAACATGCGGGAGCCCAATGTCCCTTTAGATTTCCCTATCTCTGTCCTGATATGTTATAGAAAGACGAAGGCCCTCTCCATCCGCACGACAACTCTATCTAATCTACTGCCTATTAGACGTCATTCTGAGATGGATACAGGGCCAAAACCAGTTACTGTTAAATTAGCACTTCTGAACATCCATTCATTAAAGAACAAATCATTTTTAGTTAATGATCTTATCACCACTATCAACCTGGACTTCATGTTTCTAAATGAAACCTGGTTAGATGACAGCTGCAGCGCTACAGTCCTCAATGAATCAGCCCCACCCAACTTCACTTTTATAAGTGTCTGTAGAGCTGTTAGAAGAGGTGGAGGTATAGCTGCTTTATTCAAAGATGCCTTTCAATGCAAGCAAGTGTTACTTGGTGATTACCAGTCTTTTGAATATTTGTGTATTGCTCTAAAAGGTACACCGCGCATTCTGTTTACAATTATTTATAGGCCTCCCAAATACACCCCAACTTTTGTTGATGAATTCACAGAACTTTTATCAACAATCTCCAACATCTTTCAACATTCATACAGACAATGCAGAAAACAATACTGCAATTGAACTGTTAAATGTTTTAAACACTTTTGATCTGACGCAGCACGTGTAAGGTCCTAAACACAATAGGGGACACACTCTTGATCTGCTCATTAGCAAGGGTCTAAACATTCCATCCACTGTTATCAAGGATGAAGCGCTATCTGACCATTTCTGTGTTTACTTTGATTTATTGACCTGCCACTGATGCTAGATCTGTCTATGTCAATAAAAGGCTCATAAATGAAGACACCAATGAGATATTTATGAATGCTATATCAATGTTGCCAAACATATCGGCAAACTCTGTTGATGTTCCCATTGAAAATTTTAACTTAAAAGTTAAAGATGCTATTGATGGTATAGCTCCAGTAAAAGGTCAGGATGATCACTGGCAGACGTAAAGCACCTTGGAGAAACACAACAGCGGTACAGAGCATGAAAAGAACATGCAGAAAAGCTGAACGTATGTGGCGGAAAACAAAACTTGAAGTATATTATAGCATCTATAAGGACAGTCTTCGTGCTTTCAATGTAGAACTAGGCACAGCTAGACAGATCTTCTTCTCAAACATTATAAACAACAACATAAACAACACTCGCACTCTTTTTGCTACTGTAGAGACACTAACAAACCCCCCAAATCAAGTTCCTAGTGAAATGCTCTCTGACAATAAATGCAATGAGTTTGCAACCTTTTTCCTCTGAGAAAATCAGTAATATCAGAATGGCAATCAATACAGCCTCATATTTTAATGTGGTCAGTCAGACCTCATTACAACAACCTCAAAAATTTGTCATTTTCTCAGAATTTGACATAACCGATATAAAAATCCTGGAAGAAACAGTACAACATCTTAAAGCATCCCTTGACACATTTGCAGCCTTGACACCCTCCACACATCCTTTCTCAAAAAGGTACTTAACTGCTTAGAAACTGACCTCTTAAAAATAGTAAATAGTCTCTGCTAACAGGCACTTTTCCGGAGTCCCTAAAAACAGCAGTTGTCAAGCCTCTACTAAAAAAGAGTAACCTAGACAAAACCATACTTAGCAACTACAGACCAATCTCTAATCTTCCTTTTATAGGCAAGATCATTGAAAAGTTTGTTTTCAATCAGCTGAACAAATTCTTAAACTCAAATGGCTATCTGAACAATTTTCAATCTGGTTTCCGCCAGCATCACAGCACAGAGACAGTGCTCATAAAGATAATAAATGATATTCGCTTAAACTCTGATTCGGGTAAAATATCAGCACTGGTGCTACTAGATCTTAGTGCTGCCTTTGACACAGTAGATCACACCATACTCTTACATAGACTGGTAAACTGGGTAGGGCTTTCTGGGATGGTCCTCAAATGGTTTAAATCATACCTAAAAGGGAGAGTTTACTATGTAAACATAGGTAGCCATAAATCTGAGTGGATATCCATGACATGTAGAGTCCCACAATTCTTGCACCACTTCTCTTTAATTTGTATATGCTCCCAATTGGTCAAATAATGAAAAAAAAAAAAAACAAATTGCTTACCACAGCTATGCAGATGACACCCAGATATACTTAGCTCTGTCCCCTAATGACTATAGCCCCAGTGACTCTCTATGTAAGTGCATTGATGAAATTAACAGTTGGATGCGTCAAAACTTCCTCCAGTTAAACAAAAACAAAACCGAAGTCATTGTATTCGGAAATAAAGATGAAACTCTCGAGGTTAACACACACCTTGACTCTAGGGGTCTAAAGACACAAAATAAAGTCAGAAATCTGAGAGTCTGACCTTAATTTCAGTAGTCATGTGAAAGCGATAAGCAAATCAGCTTATTACCATCTCAAAAATACATAACAGATATGCTAATTGAATATAAACCAAGCAGAAAACTCAGATCATTAGGATCAGGTCAGTTAGAGATACTAAGGGTTCACTCAAAACAAGGTGCATCAGTGTTTAGTTATTACGCCACCTATAGCTGGAATCAGCTTCCAGAAGAGATCAGATGTGCTTCAACAGTAGACACTTTTAAATCAAGATTAAAAACACATCTGTTTAACTCTGCATTTACTGAATGAGCGCTGTGCTGCTTCACACTGACTGCACTTTTTATCCAAATCACTTTTACTCTTGTTTTATTCTTTTTAACATATTTTAAACTTTTTTTTATTAGAATCAGATTCATTTTCTTTAATTGTTCTTTGTTTTTATTATGATTTTATCATGTTTCTTATTTCTACATATATATTTTTTTTCTCTCTTATAAATTGTTTTTCTAATTTCTATGTAAAGCACTTTGAATGACCTCTGTGTATGAAATGTGCTATTCAAATAAACTTGTCTTGCCTTGCCTTGCCTAGGAGTACTCTCTCATTAATAGGTCTCAGAAACAGTTTGGGTCCATCTTTCCCAATTACTTTTACTTGTACTTTCCGTACCTGCCCATCTTGGCTGGGGTAAGTTTCCATTATGATGCCCAGGGGCCAATAGTTCAAAACATTTAGATTTAGGGTCCTTGAGCAGCACTATGTATCCTTTGGAAATATTGGGTTGCTGGTGGTGCCATTTTCATCTATGCTGTAGGGTAGAAAGGTATTGTTTACGCCATCTGTCCCAGAAGGTATTTGCAAGACTTTGTATCGTGCGCCAATGTTGCTTGTACAGATCAGGCTTTCCAAATTCCCCCTTTGGAACAGAGCTAGCATCAGTCTTTTGGGTAAGTAATGTGGCAGGTGTTAGGATAAAAGGATCTGCTGGATCGGTTGACACGGGTATCAGTGGCCTGTTGTTTATAATGGCAGTGACTTCAGCCATGAAAGTGGAGAGTACCTTGTGTGTGGGTTTAGGGGATGTTATCTGCAGAAGAATAGAATCCAAGATCCTGCCAATCATCCTCTCCCATGCACCCCACATGTGAGATGAATGCGGAGGATTAATCAGAATCAGAATGGTTTTCTGATTTCAAACTTGAAATATAAATGTGCAAATTGAAATATAAATAAGTATGTGTAAGTAATGTAAGAATAGTTTGTTCTGTGTATGTCAAGTGTTCATCAGATGGATTGCCTGAGGGAAGAAACTGTTCCTATGTCTGGTCATTCTGGTGCTCAGGGCTCTGTAGCGTCGACCAGATGGCAACAGTTCAAAGAGTGAGTGTGCTGGATGTGAGGGGTCCTGAGTGCTTTTCTTTGCCCTTTTGCTCACTCTGGAGAGGTACAGATGTTGGAGGGTGTGGAGAGTTGTGCCAATGATTCGCTCAGCAGTCCGGACTCTGTAGTCTTCTGAGGTCAGATTTGGTAGCTGAGCTGAGCCAAACAGTCAATGAAGCTGATCCACACTTTGAGATCGAAAGAGCTTATAGATCTCTCAGCTCTGACTCGGGAGTAAACCGTGCTCCACGAAGTGTTCTGGTTTGCTTCTTACGTTACGTGGATAAGGAGATAATACTGCAAGCAGCGCAGAAAAAACTCAACATCAGCCATGAAGGGTCGCAGGTGAGTTTCTTTCAGGATGTATCTGCTGAGGTGCTGAGGAAACGTCGGGAGATCGGCGATGTTAGGAGAACACTGACCGACCGTGATATGTTCAGAGGTTTTGCTTATCCTGCTAAACTTAGCTGCCTTCACAGAACACAGATGCATCTTTTTTCCTCCCCAGCGGACATCACAGAGTTTCTGAAGACTTTAGAGGATAAGTAATGTTCAGATACTGCAACATAGGCATACGTTTATTAAGCTTGTCTGATGTCTATTAAACATCAGCACACTCGAGTATCTTATTGTATTGACTTTTAGTAACCCAAGGAACACCTATTTTGAAGTTATTTTATAAGTTATTTTGTTATCAGGACTTTATTTCTTTATCTTACTGACATCTTTATTTTATAATAACTACAAGAAAATCGCTTTTGGTGAGGTCACGCATTATTAGTTAAATGCTCATGCCTGGGACATGGAACTTTGGAGAAGGGAACTGGTCTTTAGGGCCCACGCGCCCCCTATGGTTACCACTCTGTATCAATACTGGGTATGGGGTATTATTATCCTATGCTCGGTATCAGTCGGGTACAGTTTCATGTCTATAGCTGTGCATCGTCATTTGGGGACGAGGCTGGAGGGTGGGGGGAGGGGGTTTTGGGTGCTGTATGTTTTGTTTTGTGTATATAAATGCAAAAACTTCCTTGGTCGGTTATACACATGTTTCGGATTGTAGTGGAAATTTTTACTTTAGAGAAGAACACATGAATCTGTCCTTCTAGGCTTCTGTATTTTCCATGGCTGGTAGTTATTGTGACTAGAGATTTCAGTTGTTTCTTCCTAAAACTGCATTTAATCAGACCTTTCCCATGAGACCTTTTCTGTTCCCGTGGGATTAGCTTGGTCAGAAGATGAACAGGCGATGCTTCTAAGCCAATGGTGGATGATGTTTTGGTTTTACATGTCCTGTTTATTTTATTCCTGTCTATAAAATGCTGGTGTTATCAATAATGGAGGCCCTGCCTCTCTGATTTTACACGTAGAGTGTTGGGTCCTTCTGCAAAGCTGAAAACAATAAACCGTGAAAACCTTTATACTCTTGCCCGTGCCTGTTGGTGTGATATTTTTATGCTTTAATTCTCTCGAACCTCAAAACTTCCACAACAGGCTGGCGTTGTCGGCAGGATTCCGCGTTTGAGAGTCGACTTCGGGGATTCCCGGGGAGGCTTGCAGCGCTCGATATCGTGTGCTGTGCCCACAGGCAGAGTGTTCCCTCATTCATCCAATCCCTCATACAATCTGTTGTACTTGCTCTGTAACACCATGCCGGTTACGTCTCTGTCTTTGAGTGCAGGTGAGGATGCATTGGAGCTGCACTTGGTAGAACTCCAGCTGGTTGCTGTGGAGAAGCAGATCCGCGAACTACAGGTGAAGCAGGCCGAGCTGCGGGAGCGGAAAGCCACGCTGTAAGCTCCCCGGTCGGTCGCTCACCTGTCTCAGGTAAACTCCCAGGATGTAATTACCACTCCCTCCACCTCTACCCCGCGTGTTTCTCTGTCCAGGCCCAACACACCGATGAAGTGGCCTGCCCAGGAGCTGTTCACTCCGGCGCCAGGACACCGCAGGCCCTGAGTGCAGCAGCGGAGGACGCGTGCCGGTCCCCGGCCTAGGACCTCTCCCCCTCCACCACCGCCGGTCTTCGAGATCCCCACCCGGAACCGCTTCGCCCCCCTTCGCAAGACGGACTGCGACAACGTGATCATCGGAGACTCCATCGTCCGCCACGTCCGTGCTACGGTGGCTAAAGGTAAGGCTCGCACTCACTGCTTACCTGGTGCTCGTGTTCTTGATGTCTCTGCACAGGTACCTAGAGTCGTGAGCAGAAACACCAGAGCTGTGGTTCTTCATGTCGGCTCGAATGACACCAGCCTGAGGCAGTCGGAGATCCTGAAGAGGGACTTCAACACCCTGGTGGAGACGGTTCGCAGCACAGCGCCCACGACGAGGATCATCGTGTCTGGACCACTTCCAACTTACCAGCGAGGAATTGAAAGGTTCAGTAGACTTTTCGCTTTAAATGAATGGTTACAGTCATGGTGTCAGGCTCAGAAACTACTCTTTATCGATAATTGGAATGTTTTCTGGGAGCGTCCTAGGCTATTCCGTGCTGACGGCCTGCACCCCAGCAGAGTTGGAGCGGAGATCCTCTCGGACCACATCTCCAGGGCGCTGAACACCTTCTGACTGGTAAACTACTCTTTAAATTTAAATCTTAATAGCCATCCTTCACCTCAGCACATTGACACAGAAAATGCACACATAGCTCACCCTATAGAAACTGTGTCTGTTCCCCGAGCAGTGAGATCCAAAAGTAAATACACGAGAAGTTCTCGAAATAATCTTACTGTAATTAGACCAGAAAAATGCCAAAGTAACAAACAAAAACAGTTCTTAAGGTTTGGACTTCTGAACATTAGATCTCTTGCACCCAAAGCACTTATTGTAAATGAAATGATCTTAGATAATAGCCTTACTGCACTCTGCCTCACCGAAACGTGGATTAAACCAAATGAATACATCAGTCTAAACGAGTCTACACCATCAGGATATATCTATAAGCACGAACCTCGTCTGACTGGTCGTGGAGGTGGTGTCGCCACTATCCTTAGTGATTACCTCACTGTTACCCAGAGAACACAGCCTAGATTTAGTTCTTTTGAAGTGCTCGTCCTTAATGTTACACTATCGCACGTGCACACGAAGAAATCCCTCATGTCTCTTGCTCTAGCGACCGTGTACAGACCCCCAGACCCCCAGGGCCCTACACAGTTTTTCTTAGAGAATTCACAGATTTTCTCTCAGACCTATTAGTTAACTTTGACAAAGCATTAATTGTAGGAGACTTTAACATTCATGTTGATGACACAAACGACGCTTTAGGACTCACATTTATGGACTTACTAAACTCACTTGGGCTCAAACAAAACATCACTAGTGCAACTCATCGACGTAACCACACACTAGATTTAATAATATCACACAGAATAGAAGTCACTGATATAGATATCATACCTCAAAGTGATGACATCACAGACCATTACCTCATAATGTACACACTACCTATAGAACAGACTAACTGTGTCTCACCACGTTATCGACTCGGTAGAACCATTATTTCGACCACCAAAGACAGATTCACAAATAACCTGCCTGATCTGTCTGGACTTCTTAATGTACCCTCAAACTCAAACGACCTAGATGCAATGACTAACAGCATAGACGCTATATTCACTAGCACATTAGACACTGTTGCCCCAGTCAGATTACAGAAGGTTAGAGATAAAACACTTGCACCATGGTATAATAGTCATACTCACACACTCAAGAGGGAGACCCGTAACCTCGAACGGAAATGGAGAAAAACTAAATTAGAGGTGTTTAGAATTGCGTACAAGGACAGTATGTCCAGCTACAGACAGGCTCTAAAAGCTGCTAGGGCTGAGCACCTGAGCAAACTCATAGAAAATAACCAGAACAATCCCAGGTTTTTATTTAGCACAGTGGCTAGTTTAACAAAAAATCAGAAATCTGAACACACTATTCCATCACATTTCAGTAGTGAGGACTTTATGAGATTCTTCACTGATAAAATCGAAAGTATCAGGAATAAAATAGGTGACGCTCAACATATGAGAGCAACCAGTGACACAATCTCACCTAAGGCTTTGCACAGCTTTACAAGTACAGGACAGGAAGAGTTAGATAAACTTATTACTACAGCTAAATCAACAACATGTTCACTAGACCCCATCCCAACTAAACTACTGAAAGAAGTGTTACATAAAGCTGGTGAGCCTCTTCTTAATATCATTAACTCCTCGTTATCTTTAGGTTACGTCCCGAAGTCTTTTAAGTTGGCAGTTATTAGGCCACTCATCAAAAAACCTAACTTAGACCCTAATGAACTATCAAATTACAGACCTATCTCACACCTTCCGTTTATGTCTAAAATACTTGAAAAGGTTGTGTCTGTTCAACTGAGCTCCTTCTTACAGGAGAGCAACATCCTTGAAGAGTTTCAGTCAGGTTTCAGGCCCCATCATAGCACAGAAACTGCACTTGTTAAAGTTACAAACGACTTGTTCCTAGCTTCGGACCAAGACTGTATGTCACTATTAGTTCTACTTGACCTTAGTGCTGCATTCGATACTATAGATCACAACATTCTTCTAGATCGCTTACAATATTACACAGGTATTCATGGTCAGGCTTTAAGCTGGTTTAGATCCTACCTGTCTGACCGATACCATTTTGTAGAGTTAAATGGTGAATTCTCCAGTTTACTACCCGTTAATTATGGGGTCCCTCAAGGATCAGTTCTAGGACCTCTGCTTTTCTCTATATACATGCTTCCATTAGGGAACATTATTAGAAGACATGGGATTAGTTTCCATTGTTATGCTGATGACACACAGTTATATATCTCATCAAAACCAGATGAAATAGCCACAGTGTCCAAATTAACTCAGTGTCTTAGAGAGATAAAAGACTGGATGAGCTGCAACTTTCTATTGTTAAACTCCGATAAGACAGAAATACTACTCATAGGTCCAAAAACCAGTGCACATAAACTCTCACAACTTAACTCCCATTTAGAGGGATGTACTGTTACTAGTAGCTCGACAGTGAAAGACCTCGGTGTTATATTAGACAGTAACTTGTCTTTTAAAAATCATATCGCCCATACTACCAAAACAGCCTTCTTCCACCTTAGAAACATTGCCAAGCTGAGAAACATCCTGTCTGTATCTGATGCTGAGAAGCTAGTTCATGCCTTCATGACCTCTAGACTGGACTATTGTAATGCATTACTAGGTGGTTGTCCTGCATCTTTAATAAATAGGTTACAGTTAGTCCAAAATGCAGCTGTCAGAGTTCTCACTAGGACAAGAAAGTATGACCATATAACCCCAATTTTATCATCTCTACACTGGCTACCTGTTAAGTATAGAATTGACTACAAACTGCTGCTACTTACGTACAAGGCTCTTAATGGTTTAGCTCCCATGTATCTAACTAGTCTTCTAACACGTTACAATCCTTCACGCTCTCTGAGATCACAAAACTCAGGGCTTCTGGTAGTTCCCAGAATATCTAAGTCTACTAAAGGTGGTAGAGCATTTTCTTATTTAGCTCCCAAACTTTGGAATAGTCTTCCTGATAGTGTTCGGGGCACAGACACACTTTCCCAGTTTAAATGTAGATTAAAAACTCATCTCTTTAGTCAGGCGTACACATAATACATCCCATAATATCATGCACCAGTACATCAGACCAGCACATTTTTATGAACAGCAGATATGTTAATCCCTTTCCACTGCTTCTCTCTTTGTACCCATCCCGAGGCATCCAGACACTGTACCAGCTCCCAACGTCCTCTGTGGGACGAAGCCTTTGGACGTCCACTGAGCCGAGGCCGACTTTAAGAATCCTGAGACATCTCCAGTTAGACTCTGTGGTACTCAGGAGATCAGAAGTCCTTGAACCTCACACCAATACCACATTTAACTGACTGTATATTACAATCACACCCCCAGTGTCACCCATATGAGGATGGGTTCCCCCTTGAGTCCGGTTCCTCTCAAGGTTTCTTCCTTTACCAATTTAAGGGAGTTTTTCCTTGCCACTGCTGCCTGAGTCATCTCAGACTTGCTCATAGGGGAATAAATACATACACACTGTGAACTATATACATCTAATAATAATCTAGAATTTTTATTCTGTTAATTCTTATTTCTTTTATTATTCGTTAATTCCTTTATCATTAATTATGTTTACCTTCTGCTCTGTGTTTATGTTCTGTAAAGCTGCTTTGAGACAATGTCTATTGTAAAAAGCGCTGTACAAATAAACTTGAATTGAATTGAATTGAATTGAATCCATCTGACACCGGCACATTACTCAGGGCTGACGACTGGTACTGGGTCTGTGGTAAAAACGTGTATCTAGCCCTACCCCGTAACTGGGGAGGAGTATGTACTTTAGCATGGTTTAGGTATCCAGGTGTGGTCATAGCTCACTCACACTCACCAATAAAGCGACCCAAGAGAGAGGTGTCTGATAATGGCTTTCCTCCGCCAGAACATAGACTGAAACCTAAACTGAGTAAATTCTTTGATTCCTTCTTCCCACAGTATGGGATGACTCAGGTTTGGAATCAACTAGAAGTCACACATTATCGGCTTGCCACTTATATTAACTCCACTAATCGGGCAACCGAAGGCATTAATCAGGAACTCGCGGCCCTTAGATTGACTGCTACACAAAATAGAATGGCCTTAGATATTCTATTAGCTAAAGAGGGAGGTGTATGTGCCCTGATTGGAGATCAATGTTGCACCTTCATTCCCTCGAACGATGACGACCATGGGTCTATCTCAGATGCACTGCATGATATGCACAAAGTAGCAAACCAAATGAAACGAGACGAACACGGAGATAATAGTTGGGGACTTTGGTATACACTGTTCGGACAGTGGACTCCCTATCTATCAATGATAATCCCAGTGATTGTGGTATTACTCTTATTATGTTTGTTTGGCCCTTGCATATACAAATGCATTCATTACATCATAATGTCCATACTAACGACCAAACAACTTGTGAAACTAGACGATATTGACGATGACCCTGAATGGAGTCCTCCGTTCAGCGATGACTATTTCACTGAATTTGCCCAGACTGATCCAGAAACAGACAAAGGTGAATACGGACAGTAGAGACTGTGACTTGTAGTGAGGTTACGACTTGATTAATGCTTAATGCTTTGCCTTTAACTGCATATTTCTTATATATACGGGTCCTGTCCCCACAAAAACAGCATATTATCCACTAAAGATCATGTATTTTATGAAGCATTCATGTGAACCCTACAGGGGTAATGATACGCTGATGTGAGACTTTACATGATTAGCTTAAGATTTAAGTGATTATATTCTAGCTGATTAACAATGTTGTAGATTAAGTAGTTGATTAACAATACTGGTATCGATCGATCATTTAGAGTTTAGATTTTGTTACAGATTAATGATTAGTAAAATTTTGTGTATTGTCCCAGGGACAAAAGGGGGGAATTGTAGTGGAAATTTTTACTTTAGAGAAGAACACATGAATCTGTCCTTCTAGGCTTCTGTATTTCCCATGGCTGGTAGTTATTGTGACTAGAGATTTCAGTTGTTTCTTCCTAAAACTGCATTTAATCAGACCTTTCCCATGAGACCTTTTCTGTTCCCGTGGGATTAGCTTGGTCAGAAGATGAACAGGCGATGCTTCTAAGCCAATGGTGGATGATGTTTTGGTTTTACATGTCCTGTTTATTTTATTCCTGTCTATAAAATGCTGGTGTTATCAATAATGGAGGCCCTTCCTCTCTGATTTTACACGTAGAGTGTTGGGTCCTTCTGCAAAGCTGAAAACAATAAACCGTGAAAACCTTTATACTCTTGCCCGTGCCTGTTGGTGTGATATTTTTATGCTTTAATTCTCTCGAACCTCAAAACTTCCACAACAGGATTTAATACAGTCTTAAGTGTTCAGTCTTAATTGCTTTTGGTTATTCTTTGTCTACGCACAATACAGCCAGGTTTGTCACATGGAATGTTAAAGGGTTAGGACATGTGATTAAGAGGACAAAGATACTAACCTTTCTTAAAAAGCAGGAAACTACAATTGCCATGCTTCAATAGACACATTTATCTGATTCAGAACATTTAAAACTAAAACAAGATTGGGTAGGACAGATATTTTTTTCATCCTGTAAAGCAAATACCAGGAAGAGGGGCACAATTATTTTAATTAGTAAACACTTCCCCTTTATTTTAGATCAACAGATTAATGACCTGGACGGAAGATATGTTTTAATTACAGGTACAGCGTATTGACAACCTATTGTCATACTGAATGTTTACGCTCCGAATGAAGACTCACCTGAATTCATGTCTAAAACCATACTTTTGTTTAACCAGTACTGTAAGGGCTTGGGAGTTTGCACCCATGATTTTAACTGTGTTACCAAAAAATGGATAAGTATACCTTAGACTCAGCCACTAATCTTAGATCATCCTTGGTCCTTAGAGAACTTTGCAATGAGTCTGGCATTATCGATGTCTGGCGAGTATTTAACAGGGGGAGTAAAGAATACACTTTTTACTCTAAGCCCCACTGATCCTATTCAAGATTAGACTACATTCTGATTCATACCCAATTGGTGCAAAATTGGTCCAATCGTTCTGTTCGATCATGCTCCAGTACAGCTGGATATGACGCTAAGCGAACACAGGACTACAAAGGTCTGGAGATTGAATTCCTCCACGCTGAACGATTTGACATTTTGTGAATTGGTTCGGGATGGATTAAAAAACTATCGGACAGATAATGAGAATTCACCTGTATCATCTGCAACTATTTGAGACGCTGCGAAGGCTACAATTAGAGGGCATATTATATCTTATAATTCGGCACACAGACAGGCTTGGTCCAAAAAAAGACACAACCTTGAAAGAGAAGTAAAAAGATTGGAGTGTCTACACTGTACAGTCCCTACTCAGACAAATTGGGCCCAACTATGTCGAGTCAGAGCTGAACTTAATCTGGATCACACAAATCATATTAAAAAGCTTATATTCCTTTCTAAACAAAAATATTATGAATATGCAAATAAACCTAACAGATTACTGGCCCACCAAATAAAAAAAACACAATGTGAAAGGAAAATTAAGTCAGTGAAGTCCCCGGATGGCTCAACCACATACAATGCTACTTCGATTAACGATTTATTTAGAGATTTCTACAAAACGTTATATAAATCGCAAGTCACGGCTAAACAATTTGATATTACCAAATTTTTAGACGGAATCCCTCTTATGACCATTTCTGAAGATGATAGATTATTTTTGGATTCACCCCTGTCATCGGAAGAAATCTTCAGTGCAATTCAATCTACGCCCGCCAACAAATCTCCAGGCCCTGACGGATTCCATGTGAGTTTTACAAAAAGTTTTGGCCAGAACTCTCTCCTATCTTAATGCCCGCTCTCCAAGATTTACTAGACCGTGGAGTGGCCCCCGAGTCGTGGGAAACGGCATCAATTTGTTTAATTCCAAAAAAAGGAAAAGACCTTCAAGAATGTGCCTCTTGCAGGCCAATAAGTCTCCTGAATACCGATTAAAAAATACTTGCTAAGGTCCTTGCTCGCAGGCTCGAAACAGTATTGCCATATATCATTACGCCGTACCAGACAGGATTCATAAAATTATGTTTTGGCACAGATAATATTCGCCGACTCTTGAACATGATAGAAGCTTCAATACAAGCATGTAAACTCTCAGCCCTTATTATCTCCCTGGATGCAGAAAAAGCCTTCGATAGAGTCGAATGGGAATTTCTTTTTGCCACTCTCAAGAAATTTAATTTAGGTCCTAAATTCATTGATTTGATAAAATTGCTTTATACTAATCCACGAGCTACAGTCACTACGAATGGTTTGATCTCAAAACCCTTTGTCATAGAAAGAGGTATGAGGCAGGGGTGTCCTCTTTCACCCCTGCTTTTCACCCTCGTAATCGAACCACTGGCTGAATCTATAAGGCAGTGCCAACACCTTTCTGGTATAACGGTGGGAGATGAGGAACATCGGATTTCTTTATATGCAGATGACGTACTGCTGTATATTTCTGAACCAGAGAAGTCTGTTCCAGGAATATTAAAGTGTATTTCAGAATATAATAGCTTATCTGGATATAAAAATTAATTTGTCAAAATCCATGGTGCTTTCTCTTAAAATTTCTGCTCCAAATTATCTTTCATCTCTCTCACTCTTCAAAATAACTACTGTTGGTTTTAAATATCTCATCACACCACTATTTACAGATTCATCACACCACTATTTACAGATTTATTTAGAACAAATTATGCCCCTCTTCTGGATTCCATTAAAAAAGACCTTAATACCTGGCGGACACTCCCTATTTCTTTTCTGGGCAGGATTAACATGATCAGAATGAATATTCTACCTAAGTTTCTATATTTATTTATTCACCAAATGTTTTCTTTAAAGACATCAATAAGCACTTTTCTAAATTCATCTGGAACCACAAAATGCCTCGAATTAGTTTTAACAAATTAATGAAACCAAATGATATGGGAGGAGTCGCCTTACCCTACTTTCGTCTGTACTACTGGTCAGCACAGGTGAAGCATATGGTTAGTTGGTACAATGAAAGGACCGGCTTTAGATGGCTTAATCTGGAAGCAAGGGCTTGTGCTCCTCTCCCAATTAAATTTCTTCAATTTTTTTTATTGCAAATACCAAAAAGCTTAAATGTGCCTCAACAAGTTTCACAATTTGAACACCCTTCAGATATAGAGAGACGTTAAACTGTATCTTAAGATTCCAGCTGAACTCACACTTTTCTCACCTATTGCTTTTAATACTGACTTCCCTATTTCTCTGCAAAATATCGGCCTTTCAGTCTGGTCTAAGTTAGGGATCTCACAATTATCTTGTCTCTTTTCAGACAAGGCATTGAAATCCTTCCAAGAAATATCACACCAATATAGTATACCACAGTCCCATTTCTTCAAATACCGTCAGCTGCGTCATTTCATAAAACCTCTGTCTGATAATGGTAAGCTGAAACGTGAACTTACTGACATAGAACAAGTTATAATAAAAAACAATCTCTCTAAGGGGTTAATATCTAAAATATATAATGCCTTGGTTGATTCGTGTACTTCCTCTTTAGAGAGCTTGAAAAAAGTGTGGGAAAAAGACCTAGGCCACGGAATTACCGATATGGATTGGTCCACCATATGTAACAATTTGTTCCCTAAATGTACTTCTCTGGGGATTCACGAACTCAACTACAGATTTTTTAACAGAGTTTACCTTACACATTCACGTCTAAGAAAGATTTACAAAGACTCCTCCGATCTCTGTTTTAATTGCAAGAAACACAAAGGAACATTCCTTCACTGCTTCTGGTAGTGAAAAAATTAAAAATTTTTTTGGACTAAAGTACATCATTTTCTAAAAAAGGCTCCTTAAGTTGAAATTTTGTTTCTCTTTGGAATTGTATCTGCTGTATAGTGGAATTGAGACTGTGTTTGACTTCCACACAAGACAACTGTTTTTAAATTTGGTATACCTGGCAAAGAAATGTATATTGTTATTGTGGTCTTCTCCTCAGGTACATTCTGTTAAAGTGTGGTTGTCTCAAATGTCCATATTACTTCCACTTGAGAAGCTCACTTATGACATACACCAAAGGTCTAATGACTTTTGGCAGATATGAACACCTCTCTGGTGCCACATTAACAACCTCTCTTGATCCTCTGTGTTAGTGTACATTTTGTTATTTGCCTGAATGTGCTGTCTTTTTCACCTGATCGTCCACTTTTAATTGTTTTTTATTGTATACTTGAGACTGTATCGCTATGTTTATGTACATCTGAGTAACCGACCAATAATAAAAAAATCTAAAAAAAAAAAAAATAAATAAGACGATGATGTTGAAGATCTTAATAAAGAACAAGAAGTTTATTCCAGCATAGCAGTGACAAAATACATGGCGTACTTTGGGTTCGTCGGAGTCAATAAGAACCCCGAGCAAATTCTGCTCAAGCCTTATATACAGTTTTCCCTTTTGGTAATTTAAATGAAGTTCCGCTTTGAATGTGTATTGAGTGTAAGAACTGAATGTCTTCCAAATGGCTGGGCTACACCTTGTTGTCTAGCTGATGTCTTTAAATGTTAATCATGGTCACGTACACCTTGTCTTTATATTGTTACAATTGCTAGCACCCAAGTGGTCACTTAAAATGTTAATCGCAGTCATGTAGACCCTTTGTTCGTGGTGATCCCTAATGTCCTGCCGCCGTCCCCATATTTATAATTGAATCACATTTATATGTTTAGAGTCCTAAACGTATTACCTTATGATACTTCTTAGGATTGAGCTATTTTTAGATGTGTACCTTGGAGTGGAATTTGGGTGCAATTTCTGTAATTTCTTACAGTCCCCCTTTGATGCTTTTGGCCCTGAAGCATCACATCACTTCCTTAATACAAATCACACCTCCCATTTTTGGGCCGGTGCCCAGTGTCAGTGAAGACCTGCCTTAGGTCGATCCCCTTCGGCCCTCAGAGAATCTTAACCGTCATCGAAACTTCACCTCACGCACACTGGTTTTAGCTCCATTCCATAAGGCAAACTTATCACGGGGTTTCTTCTTAAAATTTGGTTCTATGTAAAATATGGGTTTGGAGCAGAGACATTCAGAAACCATCACAGCCAACAGGAACGTCCCACATTGATCATTGAATTATCTGCAATCTGCCGTTTCAATATGGTACACATACAGCATAACATAATGCATTGACAAAGAATGAGAAAGATGCATACACAAACAGCATCCCAAATAAGATCAGAATAGGCAATAACCAAATCACCACCATTCATTTGTTTAGTCAAAACATTATCTTTTCCCACAAGACCTTGTTGAGCTTTAACAATATGGTCGTCTTTTCTCTGCATTAGTGACATTAGCATATTATCCAACTTTGGTAACTCATAATCAATATCTTCTGAGATATCTTCCACAAAGACTAATTGTCTGCTGGATTCAATGACATTGTCTGTAGAGTGAAATTAACATATGGAAAGTAATATTTTCCTATGAACCAAGCTGTCTCTGGAATCATACAAAGTAAAGTAACCTTAATCGGACAAAGTGTTATCATGTGGTTATCATTAACAAAGATAGAAAAGTGATCATGAGTTGTGGTGACATGTTTTCCTGTGTGAAACTATTACTCTTGTAAAATTATTGTGGACATGAGTTAGATCGATTTCACAAGCCTCATAATTAGTGTGGGGTGCCCCACATAATGGTTGTTTTTCCAAGGCATCAAACATGCAAATAAAACCAATGTAGTTTTGTCACAGTGTTCCATGTCCAGTCCAGTTGATCTTTGCCATTCTCCTGATGGTAACTGTGTGATAAACCTAGAAGTCCTTAAAGTCCATTCTCCGCTTATGTGGACACCGTGCCGACAACGGCACACCACCGCTAGGAGATGAGGCTGCATCAATTTCGTTGTAGCATTAAATAATCTAAATACACGGTTATATTATATACTGTTTGAAAGCTTAGGCTCTCAGGATTTTATTAAGCCCACACACAAAGTATAATATGATTATATTATAGCAGTCATAATAATTTAATCAAGCTGATAGTCACCTGAACTAGGTGGCGCTAGTTCGGTTTGTTTACTTACCTTTAAATGCTTCCCTTTCTTCACTGGGGTAAACAAAACAAATGCTTGTAAAAAATCCCCAAGAGTCTGGAATATGTAAGCCTTTTAATCCAAAACGCTCGCCTCACAAATATTACATTTCTGACCGAAAACTGTAAACAGCAGTTCACTTCCGTCCTTTGTTTCGGCTCTCATTTCTCCTAGGAGGCTTATAAAACTACACTGACACTGTAGTCCAGGGCCTAACGAATCAAACAAGCCCTCAAATGAGCCAATCGGCGCCTGTAGTGCAGAGATAGACGGCTGAGAAGCCAATGATGTCTCTCCATCCTAGGTGGGACACCCTCCCTTTGACTGACAATTGCTCCCTCCAGTAGCGATTTCATGATCCCGGATCAGCTCTTTAGCCAATAAGGAGACGATTCCAACGGTATGCAACATGACACATCTGTGAAGAGAGGGCTGCGCAGTACAGGCTGTGCAAAAGTTTTATTGCGCAATTCGCGAACTTTTCACACTCTCACGCCTCAGGGTGTCAGGTTACAGGCCTTTTTTAACAGCAGGCTTCTAGGCAGAGGGGTTCTCTTTGTTTTAGGCCTTTAAAACTGAGCATGTGGTGTTTTAATACAAAGTTATACAGTAAATAAGTAAACAAGAAAAACATGAATGGACGGACGTGTCCATACAAAAAAAAATTTCATATAAAATCCGTTTTTGAGTCTTTTGACTTTTTTTTGGTGAAAGCCAAGACATGTGGCTATGACCCTCAGTTGTTGTTTACCTCCCATCATTAAATACAGCAATATATTTAATCAGTTTATCAGGTAAACGACTCAGACAGAAATCTCAACCCTCCATTCTAGCCTCTGAGACCAGGCTCACCTCTGTGTGTCAAAGTATGTGGGAGCTGTACCACTTTTTAGGTGGGTAGCTCATGAAGGCAAAAATCATGAAAATAGGGGGTGACCACATTACATACTTCTGTAATATTCCCAAATTGTCCATGTTTAGAATCTTTTCAAACAATTCTTCAAATCCTTTCCAATCCTTGAGATTATTTACTTGAAGATGTTCTCTGAGGAGTTGATGAACTGGTTACAACAGCACTGTGATACCTCAGGAACACTATTGTCAAGAAGACCTTATACATTCCTGTTACACTGTTCATCTGAGTCTGGAGATCATGCTGTAAGGTTCACCAAGACCGGAACCTGGATCCATTGTAGATGAGCACTTTGGGACAGCGTTGGGCACTGCTGTCATGAGAGCTGCCTTTCTTGTCCATCCCCACATCTATTTCTTTTTTGACCTGAAAAACACTTGAAAACATAATGAGTTTACCCCCCCCCCCATTTTTAAACACAGCACACAAAAAACATTACAAACACATACAACATAAACTTGCCTATTTACATGGCATGACTGCAATCAGCTTTTTATGATATTAATGGACCTATGTGGAATGATCTCTTACCAGGTTGACGGTTTTTAGTTTTGTGATGTGAATCTCTGCGTGGTCTCTCCCGGTTGAGCAGATCATGGGCCCTCATTTTGGTAATTCTTTACCACAACGTCATCACTACTTTCGAATTTGTGATGGTGCACATTCTGACCAGAATGCATTTTGTTTTTCTGACTTTGCCAAATTTGTTGAGTAGTTTGGTGAAAAATACCAGGCAAGGAGTTACACAGATTTTTGAGCTCCTTTCTCAGTCTGTTTACTGAAGCCTGTAACTGGTGTAAATCTTTTTTGGGGCCTGTTTTCTTAAGGGAAAATTTGCATTCCCTTGAAATATGTCCCTCTTTGCCACATGAATAACACACCAGGGGGTTATCAGGGTTACGAGAGGGTATAGTCTTTCCTTTCTATCTGCAGTAGTGTAGTTCTAATTTTTCCAGGAAACTTGGCTGGCTCTATTCTTATTGTGATTTTTAACACCTACTGCTGACATAGGATGGGACTCTCTGTGTTAGCATTGTTGTTGAAAAACTGTGTCATTTTAGCAAGGATGTCATTATAATCAGAAAGATGGGTTACAAACATCGACACAGCAGAATGAGTGAGTGAGTCACATTTGTTAATCAAAGCAGATCATTCGGTTTGATGTCAGGATTGCCACTGAAAGTTTTAAATGTCTCCAATAATTGCTCTGAAAATGCCATGGGGTGCTCCCCTGTCCTCATGTGCTCATCAGATATTTTATCCCAGTCAACTGACATTACACCTAGGACTTCAAGCAGTGCTTGTTTCCTCTCTAACTTATTGGCAGTTCTAGTTTTGACTTTCTCATTTAACGCTCCAGACAAAGTATCAGGCAAACACACAGTTAACAACACACACGCATCACCATCTGTGAATTTGTAAATGTCAGCATATAGCTCGAAAACCTTTAGAAAGTCTAATGGATCTTGTTTGGCAGGATCACATTTACCAATACTTTTAATCACAGCTTCTAACTCATTGGGTTTAAACCCTCTGACCACAGTAGAGGTCACTGGTTCCTCCGCTCTTTCACTAGTTGTAGTCAAGTGAACTGGAGCCATGGGGAACTTAACTGTACAGTCAGAGTATTGACTCCTGACTGACTGAGAAACTCTTTCTGAGTTCCCATCACTGTCTAACATGTCAGGAACCTGATTACCCCACATGCCACATACAGATGTCTTACTGCTGCTCGTTTCAGTTGTGCCATTTTTTATCAGGAATTGACAAGCAGACTTTGCTTCCTCTAAATCTTTGAACAATGTTTCCACAGATGAACTAAACATGCTGTTGTTAGTTTTAAGGCATGCAATTTCACTCTGCATCCTAATCTGTTCTTCTTTCCAGAGTATTTCACTCATCTGGTAATCTCTTTTAGAGATTATCCCATCATCTAGTCTAGATTGCAGTTGCTCGTTTTCAGCCTTTAATGCATTTAAAGTCTTTCTAGTGACTTTGTACAAAGCAAGAATTGCTTGCAGTGCATTAACATTCTGCCCTTTTTTGTTCTTGGGCATTTTAGGGTCATTTTCAAACTTAGAAATAGCCCTCATACTCGTACGGTTTATCAACCATGTTCTCTATTCCATCAAACATTCCCTGAGAACCGTGTTTAGCGATGTACTTAACAATCAGCTGTTCCATTTTTACAAACTTACAGCTTTCCTTAAATCTTAGTCTTTAAACTTTACACAATTTCTGTGACTACAAGCTATCTAGTTAACCGTTAGTCTATCTATTCACAGCTCCAGTACTTCGGACACAAATGAACAAAACAGCCACAATACGCCGGGATTTTAAACTCGAAAGTCTCACTGCTTCGGACACAGACACACTCCGTCTGGCCTCGAGGTCAACTACAGTAACACTTAACACTCATAAGTAAAGACGATGATGTTGAAAATAAGATGATGATGTTGAAGATCTTAATAAAGAACAAGAAGTTTATTCCAGCATAGCAGTGACAAAATATATGGCGTACTTTGGGTTCGTCGGAGTCGGTAGGAACCCAGAGCAAATTCTGCTCAAGCATTATATACAGTGTAGTGGAAATTTTTACTTTAGAGAAGAACACATGAATCTGTCCTTCTAGGCTTCTGTATTTCCCATGGCTGGTAGTTATTGTGACTAGAGATTTCAGTTGTTTCTTTCTAAAACTGCATTTAATCAGAGCTTTCCCATGAGACCTTTTCTGTTCCCGTGGGATTAGCTTGGTCAGAAGATGAACAGGCGATGCTTCTAAGCCAATGGTGGATGATGTTTTGGTTTTACATGTCCTGTTTATTTTATTCCTGTCTATAAAATGCTGGTGTTATCAATAATGGTGGCCCTTCCTCTCTGATTTTACACGTAGAGTGTTGGGTCCTTCTGCAAAGCTGAAAACAATAAACCGTGAAAACCTTTATACTCTTGCCCGTGCCTGTTGGTGTGATATTTTTATGCTTTAATTCTCTCGAACCTCAAAACTTCCACAACAACAGTTTTCCCTTTTGGTAATTTAAATGAAGTTCCGCTTTGAATGTGTATTGAGTGTAAGAACTGAATGTTTCCAAAGTGGCTGGGCTACACCTTGTTGTCTAGCTGATGTCTTTAAAAGTTAATCATGGTTACGTACACCTTGTCTTTGTATTGTTACAATTGCTAGCACCCAAATGGTCACTTTAAATGGTAATTGCGGTCACGTAGACCCTTTGTTCGTGGTGATCCCTAATGTCCTACCGCCATCTCCATATTTATAATTGAATCACATTTATATGTTTAGAGTCCTAAACGTATTACTTTATGATACTTCCCCTCCTTGAACCGCCAACTTATTGTGGTGGAGGGGTTTACGTGCCTGAATGATCCTAGGAGCTATGTTGTCTGGGGCTTTCTGCCCCTGGTAGGGTCTGCCAAGGCAAACAGGTCCTAGGTGACAGGCCAGACAAAGAGCGGTTGAAAAACCCTTATGAAGAAAATTAAAACAAGGTCTGTGACGTCGCCCGGAATGGCGCAACTGGGGCCCCACCCTGGAGCCAGGCCCGGGGTTGGGGCTAGTATGCGAGCGCCTGCTGGCCAGGTCTTTCCCCACGGGGCCCAGCCGGGCTCAGCCCGAAGGAGCGACGTGGGGCCGATCTCCTGTGGGCCCACCACCTGCAGTAGAAACCGTAAGGGGTTGGTGCAATGTGGATTGGGTGGCAGTCGAAGGCGGGAGCCTCGGCGACCCCAACTCCGGACACGGAATCTGACTCTATGGACATGGAATGTCACCTCACTGGGGGGGAAGGAGCCTGGTGCGGGAGGTTGAGAGATACCGACTAGAGATAGTTGGGCTCGCCTCCACGCACAGCTTGGGCTCTGGAACCCAACTCCTCGAGAGTGGCTGGACTCTCTACTACTCTGGAGTTGCCCGCAGTGAGAGGCGGCGGGCTGGAGTGGGCTTGAACATAGCCCCCCAGCTCAGCAGCCATGTGTTGGATTTCACCCTGGCGAACGAGAGGGTTGTTTCCCTGCACCTTCGGTTCGGGGAGAGGTCTCTCACTGTTATTTGTGCTTATGGGCCAAATAGCAGTGTAGAGTACCCGATCTTCTTGGCGTCTCTGGGAAGGGTGTTAGAAAGTGCCCCGACCGGGGACTCCGTCGTTCTACTGGGGGACTTCAACGCTCACATGGGCAGCGACAGTGACACCTGGAGGGGCGTGATTGGGAGGAACGCCCCCCCGAACTGAACCCGAGTGGTGTTCTGTTATTGGACTTCTGTGCTAGTCACAGTTTGTCCATAACGAACACCATGTTCAAGCATAAGGGTGTCCATAAGTACACATGGCACCAGGACACCCTACGTCGGAAGTCGATGATCGACTTTGTGGTTGTTTCATCTGACCTCCGGCCATATGTCTTGGACACTTGGGTAAAGAGAGGGGCGGAGCTGTCAACTGATCACCACCTGGTGGTGAGTTGGGTCCGATGGCAGGGGAGGAAGTTGGACAGACTTGGCAGACCCAAACGTACTGTGAGGGTCCGCTGGGAACGTTTGGCAGAGTCTCCTGTCAGAGAGATCTTCAACTCTCACCTCCGGCAGAGCTTCAACCAGATCCCGAGGGAGGTTGGAGACATTGAGTCCGAGTGGACCATGTTCTCCACCTCCATTGTCGATGCAGCCGCACAGAGCTGTGGCCGTAAGGTCTCCGGTGCCTGTCATGGTGGCAATCCCCGAACCTGGTGGTCTACCCCGGAAGTAAGGGATGCTGCCAAGCTGAAGAAGGAGTCCTATCGAGCCTGGTGGGTTCGGGGGACTCCGAAGGCAGCTAATAGTTACCGGAGGGCCAAGCGAGCTTCAGCCCGGGTGGTTGAGGCAAAAACTCGGGTCTGGGAGGAGTTCGGTGAGGCCATGGAGAAGAAATTCTGGCAAACCGTCCGGCACTTCAGGAGGGGGAAGCAGTGCCCTGCTCACACTGTTTACAGTAGTGGGAATCTGCTGACTTCGACTGGTGACATCCTCGGACGGTGGAAGGAGTACTTCGAGGATCTCCTCAACCCCACCAACATGTCTTCCATTCAGGAACCAGAGGCGGAGGGCTTGGTTGTGGACTCGTCGATCCCCCAAGCTGAGGTCACTGAGGAAGTTGAGAAGCTCCTCGGTGGCAAGGCACCGGGGGTGGATGAGATCCGCCCTTAGTAAATTAAGTCTCTGGATGTTGTGGGGCTGTCATGGTTGACACGCCTCTGCAACATCGCGTGGCGGTTGGGGACAGTGCCTCTGGACTGGCAGACTGGGGTGGTGGTCCCTCTGTTTAAGAAGGGGGACCGGAGGGTGTTGTCGGAACTCAGAGCCGGTCTCCAAGTCGACACATCGCAGGGTGATCTCCACACTTAGACTTTTTGGTTACTAAAGACTGTTTTAGTTAAACTTAACTGTTAACTCTATAATTACTACAAAAATACTGAGAAAACTCCTCAGCCAAGAAATTATAAGAGAAATTGCCAAATTAAAAGTAACAAAGTTGCCAAATTAAAAGTAACAAAGTTGCCAATTTAAAAGTAACAAAGTTGCCAAATTAAAAGTAAGAAAAATGAAAACCCCCAAAAGAGCATGTCATGCCAAATCAATCAAGAAAGAAACAAAAACTCTCGCGATGT
Source organism: Tachysurus fulvidraco (assembly GCF_022655615.1). Taxonomy (NCBI): domain Eukaryota; kingdom Metazoa; phylum Chordata; class Actinopteri; order Siluriformes; family Bagridae; genus Tachysurus; species Tachysurus fulvidraco. Next base: position 31,200,448 of record NC_062521.1, on the reverse strand, counting down.
CCTTGCGAAAATAAAAACACCCACCTTAATCCGCGGACACGGGCACACACCTTCGCCCCCGAAGAACCAAAAAAAACCTCAGATATCTTCTCAATATATACCCTGGCGCTCCTAGGAGCCCAGGTGCCATATCACCTTATTTACCGGAATCATCTCCTATGTTTTCTAAATACACTGACCCAATTTCCTCTTATTTCCCATTACCTTTCACCCATATGCCCATTTATGGATTTTCCTCCCCTTATTTTTCATGACCTCAGACTAAACACCTGGGCCTTCTTCAGTCTGCACAACAAGTTTATGAGCACCACATGCCCATTTATGGATTTTCCTCCCCTTATTTTTCAGGGCCTAGGTCTGTGGACCACTGTTTTTTTTTTCATTCTACATAACATCTTATTGCTATGGACCAAGGTCTGAGAACCATGGTGTTCTTCATTTTCCATAACAATTTATGAGCTAAGGTCTGGGAACAATGGTCTTTTCCCTTCTACATAACAAGTTGTTATTACAAATGTGCTCAGACTGACTAGGCCTGACAGCCCCGAATCTGGTTGCAATAAACATCTTTGGCCTACAACATCACCTACATATGTCTTATGACAGCAATTGTAATATTTTGCAAGGCCTAATACTTTACTTTGGTTATAGTATTGTAAGGAATAATATTTTAATTATTTCTACTAAGATTTTTTTACAACAGTGTGTTCCAACTACAGGGGATCACACTCCTCAGCCTCCCCGGAAAAGTCTATGCCAGGGTACTGGAGAGGAGAATTCGGCCGATAGTTAAACCTTGGATTCAGGAGGAACAATGCGGGTTTCGTCCTGGTCGTGGAACACTGGACCATCTCTATAACCTCACCAGGTTGTTGGAGGGTTCATGGGAGTTTGCCCAACCAGTCCACATGTGTTTTGTGGATCTGGAGAAGGCATTTGACTGTGTCCCTCGTGGTGACCTGTGGGAGGTTCTCTGGGAGTATGGGGTTCGGGGCCCTCTGCTAAGGGCTGTCCGGTCCCTGTATGTCCGGAGCAGGAGTTTGGTTCGCATTGCCGGCAGTAAGTCAGACTTGTTCCCGGTGCATGTTGGACTCCGGCAGGGCTGCCCTTTGTCACCGGTCCTTTTCATTATTTACATGGACAGGATTTCTAGGCGCAGTCGGGGGCCAGAGGGAGTCCGGTTTGGGGACCACAGGATTTCATCTCTGCTTTTTGCAGATGATGTTGTCCTGTTGGCTTATTCAAATCGGGACCTTCAGCATGCACTGGGACGTGCACCAGACAGACAGGGAAAAGAGCAGTGGGGAGAGGACACAACCCTGAGGAGCGCCAGTGCTGATGGTGCGGGTGCTGGATTTGAGTTTTCCCAGTTGCCCTAGCTGCTGCCTGTCTGTCAGAAAGCTGGTGATCCGCTGACAGACAGAGGAGGGCACAGAGTGCTGGTGTTGTGAAAAATCGTTGATATATTAAGGAACGCCCCAAGGGAGCATACTTAAGGATTATTATGATTGGTATCATAGGATAAATGGATATAGAGCTCAGATGTCATAATAAGATTAAGGTAGTATGAGGACTAATGCACAAATAAACCACACAGGGCTCAGAAAGTATAAAAGCAAAGGAGTTTATTACAAATAAACTTAGTAATAATAATGAGACCCAGAGCTATCAGGCCTGGGAGAAGTGGGACTGTAGTCTGGGGACCCAGGCCTAGGAGAAGGAGAAGAAGGAACAAAGCCTGGGGAAACTGGCTCAGAGTTAGAGGGAGAAGAATCCAAACTAGGGGAGAGAGGACGAATATAGGTGAAAGGAGGAGATGAGACACAAGGAGGAGAGGTAGGAGCTGCCAGCCTAGGGCAACAGGGTTCAGCATGAGGACCACCATCAGTTTGTGTCCTTTGATCCACCAGGATAGGAGGCAGAGGTGTTTGAGTGAAAGAAGAGTGAGTCAAAGGCATCTGTACAATGTGAGAGAGCAAGAGAGGCTGGTCAGGGAGTGTAGGGGAATACAGTCGTTCCAGGAAAGAGCAGAACTCCTGAGTAAGATGACGCAGGTGATAACGGCGATAACTGGCCATGACCTCAGCAGGAACTGGCCTCCTATAGGGAGTTGACCAAGAAATACAGATGGTGTGACCAGGATGAATTGGCTGACCCTGAGGCTGAGAATCTAAGAGAAAAAGAAGTAGCCCGGATAAGACATAGAGGAACTAAGGCTTAAAATATGCAATGAGCAAGCCTAGTCTGAAGGCCAGACTGAGATCATAGTAAAGTTCAAAAAGTTTAGCAAAGCTTAAAAGAGCCAACATTAAGGACTCCAGAAATATACACAGTAGCAACAAAGCTTAGCAACAATAGAAACACAATACAATATAACCAAGTAGAGGTAAGGACTTATGAGATAGTTAAACTTATAAAGTTAACATATAATCATTTAAACATATAATCAGTAAACACTTTTAAGATAGTGGTAGCAGAAATAAGAAAAACTTATTCATTGTAGCTGAAGAGAAGATTGATCCATGAGGCGTCTGTCATGAAAGGCTGAGTGTCAAATGTAATGCCAACTAGGAAGCAAAGCTCTCTTGAGCATATTTTTTAATAACAATGACGAAAAAGGCTGAAAATAATAGGAAATCAGGGAGGAAGGAAAATCCATATAAGGGCACATGAATAAGGGCCAGGTGATGATTCTGGAAAATAAGGGGAATTCAGAAAGGCAGGACATAAAGTCACTGAGGGGGCTTATGAGGTAATTCGGGGAAATAAGGGGATTTCAGAAGAAGCATGTAAATGATCAGGCGGGGCTTCAGAGAACAACTTGAAACATCATGGGAACTTGTCTGAAAGTAGGAAGATTCAAAGAGGAGGCGCCTTTAAGCGCCAGGGTATATATTGAGGGGAAATTTGAAGGGGAAGTACACAGTTCTTTTCGTGGGGCAGTTCGGATGGCGAAGCTATTTTTGGGATGCTGCAGCTCCTTCATTCGTTTCATACATTAAGTTTTTGTTTTGCAAGGTAGAAGTTTTTGTTACATGTGAATGCTCTTTTGGGTTTTTCATTTGTTCTTTTTGACTTAGTGATTTTTGTTTTCCTTGGCTCAATGGAATGGATGACTGGTTGTCTGCAATAAAGAGGTTTTTGCTCATTCTCATCCAGGTCTGAGGAGTTTTCTCACTATTTCATCAATATTAGTTATAGTATAATTGGAAGGATTTGGTTAAAGTAGATGATAATACAGTTATAGTTATAAGTATAAATCACCCTTGTGTTATGTCAGCTTGGAGGCGGGCTCTAAGTTCTGACACTGGGTTAATTTTGGCTGGAGGAGTGATGGGATGATTGTGTTAATGGCAGAGCTGAAGTCCACAAAGAGGATCCTCACATAAGTCCCTGGCATGTCCAGATGCTGCAAAACATAATGCAGTCCCATATTGACCGCATCATTCACAGACCTGTTTGCTCTGTAGGCAAACTGCAGAGGGTCCAGTAAGGGTCCAGTAATGTCCTTCAGATAAGCCAAAACCAGTTTTTCAAATGATTTCATGACCACAGAAGTTAGTGCCACAGGTCTGTAGTCATTTAGTCTGGTAATTTTGTATTTCTTTGGGACGGGAATGATGGTGGGGCTTTTGAAGCATGAGGGGACTTCACACAGGTCCAGTAATGTGTTGAATATCCGTGTAAGATGGGGGCCAGTTGATCAGCACAGGTTTTCAGACAGGCTGGTAAATGCTGTCTGGGCCTGGTGCCTTTCTTCTTTTCTTCTTCCTGAAGACCTGACACACATCATCTTCACTGAACTGAATTTTAGGTGTGTTAGAGTCGGGGGTTACAGGAGGTGAGAATTGGGCTCTTTCAAACCTGCAGTAGAACTCGTTCAGGTCATCTGCCAGTTGTTGATTCACCACACTGCTGGGGGATGGTGTCGTGTAGTTGGTGATGGCTTTCAGACCTTTCCACACTGAAGCTGAGTCTTAGAGTACAACTGAGTCTGTAGCTTTTCAGAATAATTCCTCTTTGCCCCTTGATCTCCTTTTCCAGTGTGTATTTGGCCTGTTTATACAAGACTCTATCCCCATTCCTGTGAGCATCCACTTTGGCCTGACGGAGCTGGCTGGAGTTTTGCAGTGAACCATGGTTTAACATTGTTATAAGTTAAGTGAGTCCGTCCTGGTAGGAATACACAAATCCTCACAGAAACTATTATATGATGTTACAGTCTCTGTGAGTTCGTCCAGGTCGCTGGCAGCATCTTCAAAAACAGTCCAATCAGTGAGAGAGAAACAGGCTTGTAAATCCTGCTCTGCTTCCTTAGTCCATCTTTTTACAGTCCTAAATACAGGTTTAGCTGATTTAAACTAAGCAGTGATCAGAGAGTCCCAGAGCTGCCCATGGGACAGAGTGATATGCATTCTTTACTGTTGTGTAGCAGTGATCCAGTGTGTTACTGTCTCTGGTGGGACATGTAACATGCTGTTTGTATTTTGGCAGTTCACGTGAGAGAATCGCTTTATTAAAGTCCCCGAGAATTATTAGTATAGAGTCCGGGTGTTGTTGCACGATGAACGATTTGCAGTAATGAAGAGTGTTTCACGATCTGGACAGCACATTTTCTTTAACACAGTTACATCAGAACACCACCTTTAATTGATGTAAAAACACCTCCTGCCGCCATGCGATTTCCCCATTGATTCCACGTAACGGTCTGCTCTAAAGAGCTGAAACCCCGGCAGACTTAACCTACTGTCCGGAATGGAGTCTTTCAGTCATAGAGAGCAGCAAAGTTAGAAAAATCCTCCATTTTGTTGGGCAGAGAGCGGAGATTCGCCAGGTGGATGCTAGGCAGTGGTGTTCTTAAACCGCGCTGTCTGAGTTTCACTAACGCGCCGGTGCGTTTTCCCCGTCTACCCGCCCTGAATCCCTTAAACAGTGCAGCCGCTCCGCCAACTATAAAATGCAGCAAAATGTCAGAATACTCAAAAACCGGTAAAGATCTCGTGGAGTGTACTGCCGAATGTTCAGCAGTTAATCTCTTGTGAGACAGATCGGATTTTCTTGACAAAGAGCGGGAAAAACTAACAAAAACAGAGCAAACACTGAGGAGCTATGCACTGAGGCTGCCATCCACAGCACCATCTTAGCCGTCCATTAAGCATCCACATGCAGCCGTGATCTGACAGGAATTGTCAGCCAGCAGATCTTAGTGCCTCTTCGGTGAAGCGGCGACCCTGATGATGCGTTTGCTCATGAAAGTGTCATGTTAGAAGTAATGCTACATTATTCTTGCCAGGTATGATGAGGGGTCTTTTGTCTTCAGAACCTATATCTGCTTTATCCAAATGACCTCCGACCCTCAACAATCCACTTTTATCAATGAAGGGATCTAGACGTCGAACTTAAGTAAAGTTGGCCTCATATTCACAGATTCAAGTTTCCTGAGTCAATAGCTCCTGAACTAAAGGGTGTTACTACACAAATAACACCTCTTTATCGTAGTAATGTAAAGAGGCAGCTACAACCAATTTCTTCTCAAAATCGGCTTTCCTCCACGGTGAACAAAACACACAAGTCTCTATGTGCAGACGACTGAGAAACAGATTCCAAGGGACCGTCTGCAAAGTGCAAAACCCGAAAAGCAAAAACTATAAAAACGGTCAATAACTTTACTGTAATACTGTCACCAAACTCAACTCACACATCATTGATGTCCTGATAGTTATACTACAACACTTATTTGGGAGAAATGTTTCTTTGTTTATTTTTTATGAATTTTTCAATAACTTGACTATTATGGAAATTATATTCAATAACTTGATTGTAATACACTCTACAGTCACCAAACTCAGATCACACATCACTGATGTCCTAATTGATATACTACAACACATATTTTGGGGATATGTCTTTTTGTTTATTTTTTATGATTTTTCATAATAAATACAAATCAATAAAATGATGAAAAATCATAAAAAAAATAAACAAAAAGACATTTCCCCAAAATAAGTGTTGTAGTAAATATATTCGGAAATCAGTGATGTGTGAGTTGAATTTGGTGACACTGTATTACAGTAAAGTGATTATTTCTTTTTTATATTATGAAAAATCATAAAAAAATAAACAAAAAGACATTTCTCCCAAATAAGTGTTGTAGTATAACTATCAGGACATCAATGATGTGTATTGTGAGTTTGGTGACAGTACAGTGCATTACAGTAAGGTTATTGATTTTTTAAAATTATGAAAAATCATAAAAATTAAACAAATAGACATTTCCCCAAATTAAGTGTTGTAGTATATCAATTAAGACATTAATGCTACAGTAAAGTTATTGACTGTTTTTTGTATTCACTATTCGGGTTTTGCACTTTGCAAACGGTCCCTTGGAATCTGTCTCTTCGGTGTTTGCACATAGAGATTTATGTATTTTGTCCAACGCGGAGGAAAGCTGATATTGAGGAAAATTGGGTTGGAGCTGCCTCTCTACATTACTACGATAAACAAGAGGTGTTATTTGTGTAGTAACACCCTTTAGCTCAGGAGCTATTGACTCGGAAAACTCGAATCTGTGAATATGAGGCCAACTTTACTTAAATAGATGTCGAATTGTACTAGTTTTGGGAAGTGGTTCATTACGTTTCATATGTGATCACCGTGCCGCCCACGTGCCACCACCGCTAGGAGATGAGGCTGCATCAAATTCATTGTAACTTTTTTTCCTCTAACTACATGGTTATATTATATATTGTTTGAAAGCTTAGACTCTCAGGATTCCATTAAGCCCACATACAAAGCATAATATGATTTATAGCAGTCATAAAAATGTAATCAAATTGATAGTCACCTGAACTAGGTGGCGCTAGTTCAGTTTGTTTACTTACCTTTAAACTCTTCCCTTTCTTCACTGGGGTAATATTTTCCAAAACAAATATTTTTCTTAAATCTCCAAGAGTCCAAGGAAATGGAATATGTAAGCCTTTGCTTTGCTCGCCTCACAATAATTACGTTTTTGACCGAAAACTGTAAACAGTAGTTCACTTCCGTCCATTCTTTCAACTCTCACTTCTCATTGGAGGCTACACTTGGGTGTCAAGAGTAGTCCAGAGTCTAACAAATCAAACAAGCCCACTCATGAGCCAATCGGTGCCTGTGGTGCAGAGATAGACAGCTAAGAAGCCAGTAGCGAATTCATGATCTGGGACCTTTAGAGCTCTTTAGCCAATATGGAGACGATTCCAAAGAGATGCAACATGACACATCTGGTACGGGAGGGGTGCCTGGTAGAGGCGTGAGAAGAGCTTTTATTGCACAATTTTCGAACCTTCACTCTCACGCCTCACGGTCAGGTTTCAGGCCTTTTTTCACATTAGGTTTCTAGGCAGAGGGGTTCCCTATGTTATAGGCCTTTTAAACTCAGCATGCAGTCTTTTTATACAAAGTTATACAGTAAACAAATAAACAAGCAAAACAAACGCCCAGACATTTCTGTAGAAAGAAATTCATATAAAATCCATTTTTGAGTCTTTTGACTTCAAACTCATTCTGGTGAAAGCTAAGACATGTGGCTATGACCCTGAGTTGTTGTTTAACTCCCAACATGTTTTACAGCAATGTATTTATTCAGTTTGTCAGATAAACAACTCTGACAGTAATAAAAACCCTCCATTCTAGCCTCTGTAACTCTGTCAGTAAGGCCTAGAATCACGCTGACACTTGTATCAGAAACTAGAGACTGTTTTCTCCCCCTGTGTTTCAAAGTATGTGGGAGCTGTACCACTTTTTAGGTGGGTATGTCATGTAGGCGAAAATCATGAAAATAGGGGGCGACCACATAAGAGGTGCTGCAAAAGTCAGCATAAGTTTCCTGTTGTGCCACTCGTATGACAACTTCTGTGCTCTAGAGTATTGTGTCAGCATTTAAAGGAAGTTTGCAACAGTGCCATCCTTTGCATACCTGAGGAGTGCCTTTTTGATTCTGATTATAAGAGCGTGCAATATGAATCAGCTTTCCAACAGCTCTGTCTAGTCGGCTCGAGCCCGAAAAGCATTCAAAGCAATTTGAGACAGTGGGACACAACACTGTAACCTCTGTGCGAACTTCTGAATCTTGATCAGGATCAACAAGTGCAAAGGATTCTTTAGGTCAGGTCTCTGCTTTTGGATGATGCAAAAATGGTGGCCCGCTGAACCATATAGTGTCCTGCAGTTTGGTTGGAGCTATTGGTCGTGATGCAACATTAGCTGGATTATGCTCTGAGCGCACATAATTCCATTCCGGATTCTTTGTACACGGTTGCTTACGTAGACATGAAATCTAAGTTCTAGATATATATGAGGACCACTCGACTATCCATAAAGAAGGTAATATCAAATTTGATGGCAATCTCTGCAGTGATCATTTCCATCATCTAAGACAGCTGCACAGAGTTCCAGACGAGGTATAATATGCTCCGGTTGTGGTGCTAGCCTTGATTTGCCTGCAATGAACCCCATGTGACAGTTACCATACTGCGATCACTCGCTCAGAAGCTTCAGAAAACACACAGCGCTCTTTGAACTTAGCTTCTGACAATGATGTGGGCCCATAGCTTCTTGGGACTTGTACATGTTGCAGTTCTTGCAATGACCCACTCCATTCCACCCACACTTTTCGTTTGTTTTCGGGTAAGGGTGCATCCAACTCAGCAACATTCTCAGTTAGCTCTCACAGTAGTACTTTGCCTTGAATCGTGATAGGGGCCACAAATCCTAGTGGATCGAACAAACTGTTGATCCACACCTAGTATAAGGTTTACTATCCTCTTGGACATGGAAGTTGATGCAGTCTGTGTCCAGATTCCACAGCAAGCCAAGACTTCATTGCATAGAAAGGGAACTAACAACTAAATCTAGTTCTTTCAGTGAGTTTGCATAATCCTCAGATGGGAAAGCTCTCATAACCTCTTTTCTGTTTGAAGCTAATTTATGCAACTTCAAATTAGACCAAGCCAACATGTCCTGTGTCCATTTTAGAAGGTCTATTGCCATCTCTGCAGAGGGTAAGGATTTGAATCCATCATTCATATAAAAGTCTTGCTCAACGAACTGTCCTGCGTCTTGACTGAATTCCTTTTCTCCTTCTTGAGCTGCACGATGGAGACAGTAGATGACCACTGTCGGCGAGGGACTATTCCCAAATACGTGTACCATCATACGTTATTCCGTCACCTCTTTCTCTGGGTTATTTTCTTGAAACCAGAGGAACCTAAGGTGGTTCCTGTCTGCAGACCGAACTTTGAAGCAGTGGAACATTTGTTGTACGTCTACTGTAAAGGCAACAGGCTCTTTGCGAAAATGCATGAGAACTCCAAGGAGACTGTTGTTGAGGTCAGAACCCGTCAAGAGAACCTTGTTCAGTGATGCACCTTTGCATTCAGCACTCGAGTCAAAGACCACTCGGATCTGGGATGGCTTTTTTGGATGGTATATGCCAAAAGAAGATAAATACCAACACTGTTCATTGGGACCAACTGAAGGAGCTATTTCTGCATGGTCTTTCCATAAAGGATACAAAGTTCTTTTTCATCTCGGGCTTCCTTCTGAAAGATCATAGAAGTGAATTGAAATGTTCCACAGCTTGTGGACGATTGTTCAGGATATACTGCCTTGGCTGTCTGAATGGGAGTGCCCATGAGTTTTCCTCATCTTTATAGACTTCTCTGTCCATGATCTGCAGAACCTGTCTGTCCTCTATTGACAGAGCTGTTTTCTCATCACCTTTTTTTCTCTGAAATACATCCAATTATGTTAGTCCTTGAGTTTCCTCCTTGATAAGGGACTTGGTGAATGAAACGCTTTGGAACCTATTCTTTACCGTGTAATTCTTAGGACACGGGTGAAAATATGTAGACTGACCGTTTTCCATAATGTTGGTGTGGTAACTTTGGATGAAGGTAGGCTTATGAACTTTCCCGATGCACATGTCTCCAATGATAACCCATCCTATGTCCAACCATTGAGCAAATGGAGCATTTGGTGGGCTGTTCACCTACTTAAGTGCTTTGTGGACTCTGATCATATCCCTGTCTAACAGGAGAAGAATGGGAAAATGATGATCTGGCTCTGGAATGTACCTCGCAAGATGTTTTAGGTGTCTGTGGTTACTAACCACTTTTGGAATGAGGATTTAAGAGCAATTGTCTTGAATTTCATTACACTCAAGAAGCACTGGTAGGGGCAAGACTAAGCTTCCATCAAAGGATTCTACTTGAAAGCCTTGTGCTTGTCTGCCTTCTGTTTCAACTGTGCCTGCACAAGGTTTGAGAGTATAGGCTACACTACACTATTTTTGTAATGCCAAACAGATCAAAGAATTCTGATCTTGCGAGCGATCTGTTACTTTGATCATCTAATATTGCGTAGATTTTGGCTGCTTTCTCACGGTGGCTTTCAGGAAATATTTTCACAAGACAAACCTTGCAGCATGAGCATGGACATTGACTGTCTCCCCATACCTCCATACAAGCTGAGGAAACCTCGGATTCCACGGGGAAGTCCTCACTCACTTTGTGGTCTTCTGAAGTAGGAGTCATTGTGGTTCTCTGGTCCATGGTGCTGGACCTGGATGGAGTGCTGCCATGTGGGAAACGCTGCCACATTCTGAACAATTGACAGCCTAATCACAGTTCTTTGCCATGTGTGCTATGGAGCTGCAACATTTGAAGCATATGCCTTGTTGTTTAAACAATAACTTTCTCTCTTCCATAGGTTTCATCCTGAATCCTCCACATCTGGACAGAGGTTGAGGCTTATTGTGTATAAAGCACCGTTTAGCTGGGTTTACTTTATTTTTTAGTTCACTGGCAGCTGACAAACTATCAGAAGAGGCCTGAGTCTTGTGTGTGGCGATGGCTCTTCGGAAAACCGTTTTGTTTGATTGACTGTTTGGTTTGCATGATTCTTCCTGTACTGCTGTGAGAAAGAAGCTTGGATCGTTGTGCACTCTAGCTTGCTGGCACACAAAGTCTACTAGAAACTTGAATGGTGGAAAGGAGACTCTGTAGTCCTTTTTGTACTTAGATCCCACTGTGAGCCATTTTTCTTGTAACTGTATGGTCATTTTTGGGTTATCAGATTCACTCCCAGTGGTGTGTCTAGACAGGAAAGACCCATCAAATCGCCATTCTGCTTAGCTGCTTGGATTGCCGTGAGAAGATATTCCAGCTCGTGCAATGAGCCCTCCAGTTTCCCAAATAGAGCACTTTCTACCATTTTTGGCAAGCCATATGTTTCATAAAGTCTGTCCCAAATCAGACTGAGCCCATGCAGTGGATGGTTAATGTGCACAGCTCTGATCCATTTTACATGTTCAGCTGACTCGCATCCCAGCCATCCCAGCAAGTCCATCTCCTCACTAGGTGAGAGGTTAAGTTCTTTAGTGACATTTATGAAGGATGCCCTCCATGTTCTGAAAGTCTCTGGACGATCATTAAACTGTGTTAGGCCGGCGGACACTAATTCACATCTTGCAAGAAACTTCACGACATCAGATATTTTGGTTACTTGCATGAGGATTGCTACGGTCCAACTTTTAAGGGTGTAGCTGACTGGATTGGAGAATAGTCGAATGTCACTCATCGAAGAGGTTTTGTTTTACTGTTCATGCCCTTTATCTCAAACACCTTGCTTGAGTATGCAGTCAGATAACGCCCCCCAAAGACGACAAACTCAGTAATGGTTTTCAAGATTTACTGCTGTCCATGGAGAAACATAAAACTGTAAAAGTACAAAATAAATAACTCTAAGCATACATATTCAAAAATATGTTCACATAAACACAACAAAGGCTCTTCACATTCCTTGTAGCTAGCATCCACTATTTCTAAAAATAGATTGTGCCATTCACAAAAAACAAAGAGAGATAAATGAACATCTGGCATACAAAATATAACAATTTACTGTAAATATGCATGGAAACTATGATGTACCAATATCTAAATCATATCTACTTAAATCAAGGAGCAGTAGCCATGACTGCATGCTCTTCGTTGCTGCTGCTGACAACTAGACTCACGTTTTTGTGACGTCATCAGATAAGGACTTAAACAATAATATGCAATACCCAATTTGAAAAGAAGGGGTCACTCTGGAACAACATTTCAACAAATAATACAAAATGTTCGTACAGTAAATGTATTTGATTATGACAAATCACAGAAAATATATACAACTGTGAGAATAATTGTATAAAACAATCATTTCTGGTAATGAGACTTTCTGTATAGAGCACATTGTTCTTTCTCTCTCACACACACACTCTCCCCCACACCCACACATAAACATTCCTTCTCTATCTTACACATACACAGATGCCTTGACCTTAGTTTAACCCCCTCCCCACCATAGTGGGACCCCCTGCTTTGCACCTATCGCACTTGCAAGCAGGTGTAAGAAACATGGCTGGGAGGTTCCTACATTGAGATAATGGCCAAGGCTGCTTTTGTGGACACTAGCATTAAGCTTTACACACACACATTACACCATCCTTCTTCTTGTACGATGATATATTCCTGCTTTTCCTAATAAACTTTGGAACTTCTCTTTGAAAGTCTGACTCGTGTGTGTTTCATTGAGACTTCCCCAAGGCCTTGTGGAGAACATAAACCGAGCAGAGGAACGAGAGGCTGAATTTTAGGTTATCCTGCCTAGGCGGCAGATGAAAAGAGGGTTACCCTGTCCAAGCGATTCCTTACAGTTTTGGGGGCTCGTCCGGGATACCAATATTTGGGTAAGTGCTGATTTGGTATCTTGTCATACTAGTTAAAGTGTAGGCACTTACCTCGTGTACTGGTATTTATATTGGGGATATCAGAAGGACGGGCAAGTGCTGATTGGTATCTAGTCATACCGTTCAAAGTGCAGACACTACTGTGCTGATATCCATATCCGTGCATAGAATGTATGCACGATGTGTAAGGGAATTCGTCACTGGTTATTGAACCAGTGAAATAGCGTGCACAACGTCTCTAAGGTTAGAGGCTATAAATTTATTTGATTGCCTTCTCTGTCTGGATCACTGGTCTCCAATTGTGTTGTTTGTGTTGTGTCAATTGTGTTTGTCGATTGGACACCATTTGTGATTGTGTGTAATAATATTGGTTGTACCTATAGTTGGACATGAGTAATTCAAGAACACAATATCCTAAGCCAGACCATGAGGAAACTATTTGGCGTCTGTCCTAATTGGGATTATCAGTACATGACAGAGAGTTATTAGAAATGGCTAGAAATGAAACTGACCTGAGATGAATATGACTCAATGTCCTTTTGATCCTAACATTTTTTTACATCACCGATTTGTTTATATGTCAGAATGTTGCAGGCCAAATTGCAGGCATGGATGGAGTTTTACAATTTCTTCTACAACAGGGGGTAGTCAAACCATGTGTAAGTTCATACAACACTCCTGTCAATCCGGTCCCTAAACCGGATGGTTCCTGGCACTTCACACAAGATTTGAGGAAAATAAATGACATCATCATCCCTGTGGCACCTGTTGTGCTAGATGTGGCCTCAATTCTCACCTCAATTCCATGTGAACATACTTTATTCTCTGTTATTGACTTATATTCTGCGTTTTTCAGTGTTCCTGTTGAAGAGCAGATGCAGCCTCTCTTTGCCTTCACACACAGGAGGCGGCAGTATACGTGGACATGCCTACCACAAGGGTATATTGATTCTCCGGCAGTATTTTCTGGCGTTGTAAGGGATGCATTATATGATCTTGTTCTCCCACTGGTTCTGCTGTCTTACAGTATGCAGATGACCTCTTAGTCTCTGCAGCCTCTGAAAAACTCTGTGAACAAGCCTCCCATCGCCTCCTGCGCCATCTAGCTTCAAAAGGCTTCAAGGTTTCAAAACCCAAGTTGCAGTTGTGTCTTCCCAAGGTGACGTATCTGGGGTTTGAACTCTCACAAGGCACAAAAAACTCTCTCAAGACTGTATACAGGTAATCCTCAACTCACGGCATCCTGACAGAAAATACGCTCTCATGGCTTTCCTGGGGCTGATAAACTACTGCCGTCAATGGATACCTGACTGTTCTTACAATGACAAATGCCTCCGGTCCACAATCACCCACAAGGACCCAATGCAACGTCTGCTAACGTTGACTCCTGAAATGCTCGAAGCATATCAGGCTCTGCAGATGGCTCTATGTTCTGCTCCTGCTCTGGGGCTCCCGAACTATGCGAAAGAGTTCCATCTCTATGCCTGCGAGCATGAAGGCACTGCCTCTGCTGTCTTGGCCCAGGAGCATGGGGGGGCATGAGAACATGTGCATTCCTGTCTAAAACACTTGATACTGTTGCTCAGGGCTTACCAGCATGTCTCCGGGCTGTGGCCGCCTGTGCTGTGATGGTACAAGATGCTGAGAAAATTGTCTGTCTCATCCCCTGATCTTACATTCACCACATCAGGTAAAACAGGTCCTTCAGAACTTACAGATTCAACACATGATGGCACAAAGGAGGTCAGATTATGAAACTATCTTATGTTCAACCAGTAATTTAGAAATTAAAGCCACCTCCTCATTAGATATGTTAGGTCTTGAACGTCTACTTAGAATGCAGGATGCCACACTGCACGACACTCCGCATGATTGCTGTGCTGAAATCATTCACTGTACTAGCATTCGCCCTGATTTAGTATCTACTCCATTAAATACAGGCGATTTGCTATTTGTTGATAGCTCTTGTTCAAAGACACATGATGGTCACTTTCTGTGTGGGTATTCTGTGTGTGCTCTGCCTGATGTTGTTGTTGAAGCTTTAACTTTTATGACTGCTCAGGCAGCTGAACTTTTTGCTCTAGCTCATGCGTGTATTCTCTCTGAGAGTAAGGATGTAACAATCTACACTGAATCATGTTTTTGACGTCGCCCATTATTTCGGACGAATTTGGCAAACATGTGGCTTTTGCTCTGCAGAGGGGAAACATATTTCCCATTCTTCACTGGTGCAGGTAGTGCGCAAGTTTCACAGTTACACACCATGCCCGAAGAGGGGTATGGGAAGATATGAATAAACTCTTTTCTGTAGCTAATTTAATTTAGGTACAATAGACTTAATCCTATCTAGATGTCTGACCTGTGCTCAAAATAATCCTACTAATAGCACAGCTAAAAATGAAAATCTTCCAATACCAACTGCACCATTTTCTGAATGACGAATTGATTTTACACACATGCCACCACAGGGGCCTTTCAAATATCTCCTGGTGAAGGCAGATAAGTTCTCAAGGTGGGTTGAGGCTTTCCCCTTTTTACCTTACATGTATTCTGGCCAAAGAAATCTTGTCGAGGTATGGTATCCCACACACTATTGACTCAGATAAAGGAACGCCATTTACTTCTAAAATATCACAAAATCTGTGTAAGTACCTGTCTCTGTCATGGCGCTTTCATATTCCTTATCATCCCCAATCCTCAGGGATAGTGGAAAGAACTAATCGAACAATTAAGGATAAGTTGACTAAAACTATGCAGGCGACAGGTAGCGAAAATTGGGTTGATTTGTTATGCTGTTCTAGCAAAAATGAAAAAGATGTCCATTTATCACCACACAAAATTATTTTTGGTCATCCGTTTCCCACACCCTGGAAGAAGGGTAAGCCAGCTATAGGTACAACTAATCTTGATGTGCACATTGCTGAGTATTCCGCTGCCCTGATTGATACTTTATCAAAACATTATGAACGAATTTCAGCAACTATACCTGTCATTTCTAAGGCGCCTACACATCCCTTTCAAGTGGGAGATATGATCCTAATTAAATCATTACAACCTAAACCATTGGGCGAAAGTAAATATGATGGGCCAGCAGAAATAGTCGCGACTACGCGCATACTGTAGTTGTACTAACATATTTTTCCTCAGTGGATCCATGCTACCAGGGTGAAGAGATATCCTTCTGGGGTCGACTCCTCTGTGAATGTATAAAAGTGTAATCTGTGTGACACCATTTTCTTTATGTTACAGAGATACAGCCTTTTAACCCTTCCATGAGTTTTCTAAAAGGTGCTTACAATCTCCTGGCTTCTCCCATCATCACTCCACAACGCTCAGCAGTGACCCAACGGACCTTCTTGCCGGTTCTTCGGAAATCATTAAAGCTGCAGGAGGTGACAGGAAAGGCTGAAGACAACTGAACGACCACATCTAGTAGTCACACAACCAGTGACCAGTATGGTTGTCATCCTCCTCATCTTGATCATCTGCCTTGGGACAGGGTTTCCCGCATCCTCATGACAACGAATTCTGAGAAGTGACTGAGGGTCTGGCCCAGGGCAGGAACATGATTTCTTGGATAGCACGGCTTCTACAGTAGAGAAAGATAGATAATCATATATGAGTTGTTTATCCATTATAAGTTTATCATGGATAAAAGAGGGGAATTGTGAGAATAATTGTATAAAACAATCTTTTCTGGTAATGAGACTTTCTGTGTAGAGCACATTGTTCTTTCTCACACACACACTCTCCCCACACCCACACATAAACATTCCTGCTCTATCTTACACATACACACAGATGCCTTGACCTTAGTTTAACCCCCTCCCCACCACAGTGGGACCCCCTGCTTTGCACCTATCGCACTTGCAAGCAGGTGTAAGAAACATAATACTTTGGCTGGGAGGTTCCTACATTCAGATAAAGACCAAGGCTGCTTTTGTGGACACTAGCATTAAGCTCTTCACACACACATTACACCATCCTTATTCTTGTACGACTATATATTCCTGCTTTTCCTAACAAACTTTGGAAATTCTGTGTTTCATTGAGACTTCCCCAAGGCCTTGTGGAGAACAGAAACCGAACAGAGGAACGAGAGGCTGAATTTTAGGTTATCCTGCCTAGGCGGCAGATGAAAAAAGGGTTATCCTGTCCAAGCAATGGATGAGAATTCAATTCAATTCAATTCAATTTAAGTTTATTTGTATAGGCTTTTTACAATAGACATTGTCTCAAAGCAGCTTTACAGAGCATAAACTCCTTACAACATAAATTCCTTACAACAACTATATTTTTTTCTAAATAAATATTTTAATTAATTAATAATGTTGATTATGGCTTCATTAATCTATAAATAACTCAAATAAGTTATTTACAAATTATTACAAATGCTCACATGGGCAGTGACAGTGACACCTGGAGGGGCGTGATTGGGAGGAAAGGCCCCCCCGACCTGAACCCGAGTGGTGTTCTGTTATTGGACTTCTGTGCTAGTCACAGTTTGTCCATAATGAACACCATGTTCAAGCATAAGGGTGTCCATCAGTACACATGGCACCAGGACACCCTAGGTCGGAAGTCGATGATCAACTTTGTGGTTGTTTCATCTGACCTCCGGCCGTATGTCTTGGACACTCAGGTAAAGAGAGGGGCGGAGCTGTCAACTGATCACCACCTGGTGGTGAGTTGGATCCGATTGCGGGGGAGGAAGTTGGACAGACTTGGCAGACCCAAACGTACTGTGAGGGTCTGCTGGGAATGTTTGACAGAGTCTCCTGTCAGAGAGATCTTCAACTCCCACCTCCAGCAGAGCTTCAATCAGATCCCGAGGGAGGTTGGAGACATTGAGTCCGAGTGGACCATGTTCTCCACCTCCATTGTCGACGTGGCCGCTCGGAGCTGTGGCCGTAAGGTCTCCGGTGCCTGTCGTGGTGGCAATCCCCAAACCTGGTGGTGGACCCCGGAAGTAAGGGATGCCGTAAAGCTGAAGAAGGAGTCCTATCGAGCCTGGTTAGCTCGGGGGACTCCGGAGGCAGCTGATAGGTACCGAAGGGCCAAGCGAGCTTCAGCCCGGGTGGTTACGGAGGCAAAAACTCGGGTCTGGGAGTTCGGTGAGGCCATGAAGAACTATCGGTTGGCCTCGAAGAAATTCTGGCAAACCGTCCGGCGCCTCAGGAGGGGGAAACAGTGCCCTGCTCACACTGTTTACAGTGGGAGTGGGAATCTGCTGACTTCGACTGGGGACATCCTTGGACGGTGGAAGGAATACTTCGAGGTTCTCCTAAACCCCACCGACATGACTTCCACTGAGGAAGCAGAAGGCGGGGGCTCAGTTGTGGACTCGTTGATTCCCCAAGCTGAGGTCACTGAGGTAGTTGACAAGCTCCTCAGTGGCAAGGCACCGGGGGTGGATGAGATCCGCCCTGAGTACCTCAAGTCTCTGGATGTTGTGGGGCTGTCTTGGTTGACACGCCTCTGCAACATCGCATGGAGGTTGGGGACAGTGCCTCTGGACTGGCAGACTGGGGTGGTGGTCCCTCTGTTTAAGAAGGGGGACCGGAGGGTGTGTTCCAACTATAGGGGGATCACACTCCTCAGCCTCCCCGGAAAAGTCTATGCCAATTTAGTATTAAAAATTAAGTATATACGATAGCCATTTTTTTCACATTTTTAGTCTAACTTGTTTCCAACATATTAACATATATTTAGCAAAAAAAATATATCTATTTGGTATAATAAACCTTATTTATATACAAAAATGCCTCATTTTCTAGTAAAAAAAAACAAAATAAAATTTTGAATTATTTTCACTATAGAAGCACAAAAGTTGATGCACAATTACAGGCTAGTCAATTTAAAAGGCAGGAGATTGTTTTGAAACCATTTTGACCATTTTTAATGTCAGCAAATAACGAAACCTGTTTTTTTTACAGGCCAAATTGACTTGAATGCTTATAAATCAAAAATTCTACAATGATCACCATTCTGTGTGTAATATCTATTTTACACTTGTAATATCTATTTTGCCTACCAGATGTCATCTGATCAACCAACAACAGGCTACACACACACACACACACACACACACACACACACACACACACACACACACACACACACGGCATAATTTCATGTAAAAAAAAAAAAACTTATTTTACACTTATGTTTTTTTATTATACTACATTTTTGAACGATAAACCTTATGAAATTATGCCATGTTTTTGAGTAAAATAAGCAAAAATGATTAAATATTATTTTGGATACCCACTGACTGATAAATGTCAAACATTACTCAGCATATCTCCAGGCCAAAGCTCACTGATGCAACTAAATGTATAAATAATAGAGGAAACAAATATGATTTGCAAAACACATGTATTTTATTTTTGAAATTGTGTGTGTGATTGTGAAACTTTTACAAATGTGTAGCCTTTGTTTTGTCTAGAGGCCAACTGAAATGCAATGCCCAATTCTTTGAACAGTATTTGACTGTGTGTGTGTGTGTGTGTGTGTGTGTGTGTGTGTGTGTGTATGTGTGTGTGTGTGTGTCTGTGTCTGTGTGTGTGTCTGTGTCTGTGTGTGTATATGTGTGTGTGAAGCTTGTTGGTAGATCAGATTTTTCTCCCAGCTGGACAAATGCATATAACAAGTGTGAAATATGTACAAATGAGTAGCTTTTGTTTTTTCTGGAGGCCTTATGAATTGAAATGCCCCCAATGCTTGTGTGTGTGTGTGTGTGTGTGTGTGTGTGTGTGTGTGTGTGTGTGTGTGTGTGCGTGTGTGTGTGTGTGTGTGTGTGCGCGTGTGTGTGTGTGCGTGCGTGTCTGTAGCATCATTTCGGTATTTCATATTTTGCCCTCTGCTAGGCAAAGGCATATCAAAAGTGTGAAATATTTACAAATGTTTGGCTTTTTTTTTTGGAGGCCTAATGAAATGCAATGCCCAATATTTGTGTGTGTTTGTGTGTGCGCATGTGTGTGGGTGTGGTTTGTAAGTGTGTGTTTTGGGTGCCTGTGTTAGTGGACATTTTGTGTGTGCATTTTTGTGTCTGTTTGTTTGTTCATTGTGCTGAAAAGGGCAAAAGTGTGACCTATTGCCCCACTAAATGTGGCCAGGTCAAAATGACCCAATTGAATCCAAAACATAGCATATATTTTTCTGAACAAATAGTTATACAAATATATACAATAGCAAAGTTCATAATTTGGAACAATCCTGGTAAATTTCAGGCAAATATGTGGAAGAAAACCCTAGTTTTGAGTTTAATGACACATTAAACTTTCATTAAATCTTTCAGCTGGGTCAAATAGACCCAGGGAAAATAGGAAGGTTAACATGCTCATAAAATTTGGGTAGCACCGAATTGAGATTTAAATAGTAAATGTTGTATAATCTCCGGCCACAAAAAATCTGTCGGGGTGAACATTTGCAGCTTGCTAATAGTACTGTGGTGAATGTATACCCCAGCAATTAAAGTGATGGAATCTTTTGGCAAATAAAATGTCTGCAAGGCCATAAAATGGTCTGCAATGGTCAAAAGCCTGTCAATCAGGAGCGTCCTCTAGCACAATTTTGGATCTGGAGTGGTTGCTGCACGTGCCACCATCACAGGGCCAAAATTAAAGCAGGGGTTAAAGCCCTCTGTTAATACCCACAGATATGGAACCGACTTCCAATTAGTGTTCAACACGCATGCAGAGTCTCACTGTTTACACTGAGGCTAAAAACATTTGTTTAGTCCAGCCTTTTGTCAATTTTCCTTTTTCTTAGTTAAAGGCATAGAACTGGAGGGAGCATGGGCATGTTGCTGAGTGCCCCATTTCTTACATGTTTACTCAGGTTTGTTGGCAGATAGAGAGGCTGCTTTATGTCCCATTTTTAGTTATATATAATTTTTTACATAGTTTTTTTTTTGTATTTTAAGTCCAACTGTCTGCTGGGTAATTTTCCTGAATAAGATGTACTCAGGATTGTTTGTTGTTTGTGGTGACGATGCTTTATTGCACATTGTGTATTTTAAGGACATACTTTATTATTTTTTCAGAACAATAAACCAGTGTTGTGTGTTTATTTTGCATGAAATTGATTTAAATTTAAAATTTGCAAAAGGTCAGTTAAGAATATGAAGTGGTCATGATGTTAATAATTATTTTATTTGTTGGAGAGTCATTACAAGTAGCAAGTAATAGGACATACTGCACAGTGGTTACTTGTTGACATACTGATAAAGTGCATATATAAATAAATACAGTTATATAGAAATAAATTTTGAAATGTATAGTAAAATTGTTTATTTAAGAAATAATTTAATAAATTAACATAAAATACTATTTGAAAATAAATTAGACAAATAAATAAAAAATCTCTTGTGATACTATATTCTTAATTAAGTTGTATTTCATTAATTTATTATATATCCTGTATAGGTCCAGCAATACAGGTACAGGATGTAAATCAAGATAGAAAGCATAAAATGATTCGAGATACTTCACATAATTAACATACGCACAGATTTAATTTAATTCACTTTGTTACATTTATGTAGTATGAAAGAGTATGTCTAAAAGGATCTGCTTTTGTATATGAAGGCAGACAAAGACACTAAAATGAACTACAGATGAAAATATTCTGTACTTTAGAAGAGGCTGTTATGAGTTTGATACTGAACATTGTATGATTGTCGCCTGCGCCAGCGTCTTCTAATTCTTGCACAGCATCCACAAAGAAGACACTGCAGGAAAAAAAAAATTAATTAATAAAAACGTGTTAAACCCTCTGTGTATATAATGAGTAGCCCTAGATATTAAATAGTGCACTTATAAATAACTGAATAAAATAATATAGTGTACTTACACAGAGTAGAATCCAGCATGGCAGAAGAATGATGACTATACCACAGGGGATAACGATGCCTAGGATCCATGCAGCCGATGTGTTGGTGCTGTTTCCTGAATTGTGAGGCTCAATTGATACAAGTGGAGGAAGGGTGTAGTACAACAAACCACTTTCTTTGAGTAATTCAAGAAGAAAGCTACTTGGTGACTGAATATCACCCTCTTTATAGACATATATTACATTAGCCACAATCACTGCTTCAGTATCATTACACCTAGAAGGAAATGAAAAAACTCAAATTAATAATGATCTTAAAATAATTTCTCAGTGTTTACATATTTTATATATTGCAAATAAAGGAATAAATCTGAGAAATCATTACATACGTGAAATTTGCCGGTGGAAAAGTAAACAGTGGAGTCTGTGGTTTACTTAGGATTGTATTCATCTGAAACAAGAAATATTAATTAAATAAATAATAGAGGTGACATTCATAGATGTTCATATCAAAGTATATTTTTTAAAAAAACATTTGAATTTCACTTTGGGACTAAATCTAATATTATGTACCAGAAAAATAAATATAGCTCACCAGGCCGTTGATTTCATTTTGTATTATTTCATAGGTCTTGTTGTTAAATTCTGTATCACACCGATTAGATAGATTTACATTGACGTTCTTGAATGCCAGATCCAAAGAGAATGAGTTGTTACCTGTTTCTATAAGAGAGAGATGGGAGGAAATATAAAACACATTATGAAGCAAAATCAGAAGGTCATTATGTCCAATATTAAATTAGACATTTACTTTTTAAATATTTTTGGAGTATGGCCCTCCTAGACCACAGAGAATGTGTTTTTAATCAATGATAAGAATGGTCTAACAAGAAAAGAGACTCACTTGTGTAGATGATGTCTTGTATACTGACAGGTTGATCAAGTGTTTGTGTTGCAGTATCACGCTGTCTTCTGATCTTTGATTCCAGCTTTTCAACAGCAGTTTTGAGTACCAAAGTTTCAGGCGGTACAATGATCAAGTTTTGGAATATCAGTTTGATATAAATGAGTACAGTTCCAGTCCTGAAATGGGAGAAAACATTTTAACAAATTACTGAAAGAATAAAGAGAAATAATAATAATTGAAAATTTATGACAGAATAATGCTATATTTGTATTAATGGTAATATGTAGTTGATATTGTGTGACAGTATAACACAATATATTGTGTATAACAATAAAACAAAGCTGCAGCAGATTTAGAGAAAGAAATCAGAATGTATATTGATCATAATTAAAAATGAAAAATTAAACTTACTTTGTAGTTGATGAATCTTTTACAGAGGGATCTAGAAATGATTAATTGTTATTGAAATGGTAAGTTAATATGAGATACAGAGATATACAATAAAGTAATACAATAGTAATATATAAAATAGTAGTACAAGTAGTTGTGATAAAACAGATATAACAACACAAAAATGAGCTCAGAATAAATGTTACACATAGTTTACCTAAACAATAGATATGAAATTGTGGTGTAACCTACCGGTAACTGGCGGACTGGGCATGCTTGGTATATTGTATTCCATGTAACCATTAACTTCATCCTCTGAGCTCCTATTATGAAGAGAAAGCAATATTGTCAAGATACAAATAATTTCATAATCAAATAATTTCAATCAGAATTTCAAAGAGAAATTTGGACACAGCAATCTTCTGTGTGAACTTACGTGAAGTTGGAGGTACTGGGCTGTAATGGAACTGCACTAGAATAATTCTTCAGAAGTACATTTACCTGAGGAGAAACATCAAGTTATGATTAGTGTATAATGAGTTTTGTTGAGGTAAGAAATGGGTTAGAGATCAAACTAAATTCTGATCAGATAAAATCCATCTGCTCTATAAGTCTCTAAAAATGTTGAAGTTCACTCACAATTCCATTGATGATGCTCTCCACTTGGTTGTAGGTGTTGTTCATGAGGTCAGGGTTTGTAGGGATGCTGATGTTACTAACTTTGAATGTAATGATAACTGCATAGGAGGCGTTTGAGATTTCTGTGGAATAAATAAAATGTCCTTCAGTATAATTGTTGGAGTTACAGCTTTAATTACACAGGGACAATGAATAGTTTAGGTTTTAACGTACGGTACTATAAGAAAGGAGAACGTACCCTCATAGGTGATGTTCAGCACTGGCACAAGATCAGTGAGGTTTGTGAGTGTAGAGTTCAGTAGAGCTTCAATAGCACTAAGGACCTCACTCTTACTGGGAACAGGAGAAGACGAGTTGAACACCAGTCTGGTTTGAACCACAGCTGAACCATTGCTAGAGGAGAAAAATATATTTTTGATTGGTTCAAAATAGTTTCTCTGGAGGTTAATATGAACATGAATTTTCCTTAAATATCCATAAGAAAATGACTCCTACATTGTGGCTGGAGATCCTTGAGAAGTTGGCTCTGGTGTAATGAGATCAGGTACCTTTGGAGCTGGGTCTACAACAGAACAATTTTTAGCAACAGTGCAATTGGCTTGAATGGAAATGCATTCAGAAAAATTAGCAAGATAAATTACACATAGGTTTGATGAGCAATGATATGAAATTGTGGTGCAACCTACCGGTAACTGGCGGACTGGGCATGCTTGGTATATTGTATTCCATGTATCCATTAACTTCATACTCTGAGCTCCTATTATGAAGATAAAGCAATGTTGTCAAGATACAAATGATTCCACAATCAGAATTTCACAGAGAAATTTGGAAACTGCAATCTTCTGTGTGAACTTACGTGAAGTTGGAAGAATTAGGATGGAATGGACCTACAGCAAAATTATTTAGAAGTGCATTTGCCTGAGGAGAAAAATCAATATATGGTAAGACTATGATGTCTATCATTCAGATGAGAAATGGGTTAGAGATCAAAGGTCTAATCACATGAACTTTATCTATTGAAAACATGCTAAAGTTCATTCACAATTCCATTGATGATGCTCTCCACTTGGTTGTAGGTGTTGTTCATGAGGTCAGGGTTTGTCGGGATGCTGATGTTATTAACTTTGAAAGTAATGATAACTGCATTGGAGGTGTTTGAGATTTCTGTGTAAAAAATAAAATGTCCTTCAGTATAATTGTTGAAGTTACAGCTTTAATTACAAATTGACAATGAATAGTTTAGGTTTTGATGTATGGTACTATAAGAAAGGAGAACGTACCCTCATAGGTGATGTTCAGCACTGTTACAGGATCAGCGAGGTTTGTGAGTGTAGAGTTCAGCAGAGCTTCAATAAAACTAAGGACCTCACTCGTACTGGGAACAGGAGAAGGCGAGTTGAACACCAGTCTGGTTTGAACCACAGCTAAACCATTGCTAGAGGAGAAAAATATATTTTTGATAGGTTCAAAATTGTTTTTCAGGAAATTAATATGAGCGTAAAAGTTTTTTTTAAATATCCATTAATGAAATTACTTGTATATTGTGGGTGAAGGTCCTGGAGTAGTCTGCATAGGAGTGGTGCTTGCAGGAACCGTTGGAGCTGTGTCTACAACAGAACAATCTTTAGCTACAGTGCAATTTAATGGAAGATAAATGAATTCTGAATCATTAGTAAGAGAAATTGGACATCGTTTTGCTAAGCAATGATATGAAATTGTGGTGTAACCTACCGGTCCCTGGCGGACTGTGCATGCTTGGTATATTGTATACCATGTATCCATTAACTTCATCATCTGAGCTCCTATTATGAAGATAAAGCAATGTTGTCAAGATACAAATAATTTCATAATCAGAATTTCACAGAGAAATTTGGAAACTGCAATCTTCTGTGTGAACTTACATGAAGTTGGAGGTACTTGGCACTAATGGAACTGCAGTAGTATAATTCTTCAGAAGTACATTTACCTGAGGAGAAAAATCAATATATGGTAAGACTATGATGTCTATCATGCAGATGAGAAATGGATTAGAGATAAAAGGTCTAATCACATGAACTTTATCTATTAAAAACTTGCGAAATTTCACTCACAATTCCATTGATGATGCTCTCCACTTGGTTGTAGGTGTTGTTCATGAGGTCAGGGTTTGTAGGGATGCTGATGTTACTAACTTTGAATGTAATGATAACTGCATAGGAGGCGTTTGAGATTTCTGTGGAATAAATAAAATGTCCTTCAGTATAATTGTTGGAGTTACAGCTTTAATTACAAAGGGACAATGAATAGTTTAGGTTTTAACGTACGGTACTATAAGAAAGGAGAACATACCCTCATAGGTGATGTTCAGCACTGTCACAAGATCAGTGAGGTTTGTGAGTGTAGAGTTCAGTAGAGCTTCAATAGCACTAAGGACCTCACTCTTACTGGGAACAGGAGAAGACGAGTTGAACACCAGTCTGGTTTGAACCACAGCTGAACCATTGCTAGAGGAGAAAAATATATTTTTGATTGGTTCAAAATAGTTTCTCTGGAGGTTAATATGAACATGAATTTTCCTTAAATATCCATAAGAAAATGACTCCTACATTGTGGCTGGAGATCCTTGAGAAGTTGGCTCTGGTGTAATGAGATCAGGTACCTTTGGAGCTGGGTCTACAACAGAACAATTTTTAGCAACAGTGCAATTGGCTTGAATGGAAATGCATTCAGAAAAATTAGCAAGATAAATTACACATAGGTTTGATGAGCAATGATATGAAATTGTGGTGCAACCTACCGGTAACTGGCGGACTGGGCATGCTTGGTATATTGTATTCCATGTATCCATTAACTTCATCCTCTGAGCTCCTATTATGAAGATAAAGCAATGTTGTCAAAATACAAATGATTCCACAATCAGAATTTCACAGAGAAATTTGGAAACTGCAATCTTCTGTGTGAACTTACGTGAAGTTGGAAGAATTAGGATGGAATGGACCTACAGCAAAATTATTTAGAAGTGCATTTACCTGAGGAGAAAAATCAATATATGGTAAGACTATGATGTCTATCATTCAGATGAGAAATGGGTTAGAGATCAAAGGTCTAATCACATGAACTTTATCTATTGAAAACATGCTAAAGTTCACTCACAATTCCATTGATGATGCTCTCCACTTGGTTGTAGGTGTTGTTCATGAGGTCAGGGTTTGTCGGGATGCTGATGTTATTAACTTTGAAAGTAAAGATAACTGCATTGGAGGTGTTTGAGATTTCTGTGTAAAAAATAAAATGTCCTTCAGTATAATTGTTGGAGTTACAGCTTTAATTACAAAGTGACAATGAATAGTTTAGGTTTTGATGTATGGTACTATAAGAAAGGAGAACGTACCCTCATAGGTGATGTTCAGCACTGTTACAGGATCAGCGAGGTTTGTGAGTGTAGAGTTCAGCAGAGCTTCAATAAAACTAAGGACCTCACTCGTACTGGGAACAGGAGAAGGCGAGTTGAACACCAGTCTGGTTTGAACCACAGCTGAACCATTGCTAGAGGAGAAAAATATATTTTTGATAGGTTCAAAATTGTTTTTCAGGAAATTAATATGAGCGTAAAAGTTTTTTTTAAATATCCATTAATGAAATTACTTGTATATTGTGGGTGAAGGTCCTGGAGTAGTCTGCATAGGAGTGGTGCTTGCAGGAACCGTTGGAGCTGTGTCTACAACAGAACAATCTTTAGCTACAGTGCAATTTAATGGAAGATAAATGAATTCTGAATCATTAGTAAGAGAAATTGGACATCGTTTTGCTAAGCAATGATATGAAATTGTGGTGTAACCTACCGGTCCCTGGCGGACTGTGCATGCTTGGTATATTGTATACCATGTATCCATTAACTTCATCATCTGAGCTCCTATTATGAAGATAAAGCAATGTTGTCAAGATACAAATAATTTCATAATCAGAATTTCACAGAGAAATTTGGAAACTGCAATCTTCTGTGTGAACTTACATGAAGTTGGAGGTACTTGGCACTAATGGAACTGCAGTAGTATAATTCTTCAGAAGTACATTTACCTGAGGAGAAAAATCAATATATGGTAAGACTATGATGTCTATCATGCAGATGAGAAATGGATTAGAGATAAAAGGTCTAATCACATGAACTTTATCTGTTAAAAACTTGCGAAATTTCACTCACAATTCCATTGATGATGCTCTCCACTTGGTTGTAGGTGTTGTTCATGAGGTCAGGGTTTGTAGGGATGCTGATGTTACTAACTTTGAATGTAATGATAACTGCATAGGAGGCGTTTGAGATTTCTGTGGAATAAATAAAATGTCCTTCAGTATAATTGTTGGAGTTACAGCTTTAATTACAAAGGGACAATGAATAGTTTAGGTTTTAACGTACGGTACTATAAGAAAGGAGAACGTACCCTCATAGGTGATGTTCAGCACTGTCACAAGATCAGTGAGGTTTGTGAGTGTAGAGTTCAGTACAGCTTCAATAGCACTAAGGACCTCACTCTTACTGGGAACAGGAGAAGACGAGTTGAACACCAGTCTGGTTTGAACCACAGCTGAACCATTGCTAGAGGAGAAAAATATATTTTTGATAGGTTCAAAATTGTTTTTCAGGAAATTAATAGAAAAGTTAATGTTTTTTTTTTAAATATCCATTAATGAAATTACTTGTACATTGTGGGTGAAGGTCCTGGAGAAGTCTGAGTTGGAGTGGTGCTTGCGGGAACCGTTGGAGCGGTGTCTACAACAGAAAAATCTTTAGCTACAGTGCAATTTAATGGAAGATAAATGAACTCTGAATCATCAGTAAGAGAAATTGGACATCGTTTTGCTGAGCAATGATATGAAATTGTGGTGTAACCTACCGGTCCCTGGCGGACTGTGCATGCTTGGTATATTGTATACCATGTATCCATTAACTTCATCATCTGAGCTCCTATTATGAAGATAAAGCAATGTTGTCAAGATACAAATAATTTCATAATCAGAATTTCACAGAGAAATTTGGAAACTGCAATCTTCTGTGTGAACTTACATGAAGTTGGAGGTACTTGGCACTAATGGAACTGCACTAGTATAATTCTTCAGAAGTACATTTAACTGAGGAGAAAAATCAATATATGGTAAGACTATGATGTCTATCATGCAGATGAGAAATGGATTAGAGATAAAAGGTCTAATCACATGAACTTTATCTATTAAAAACTTGCGAAATTTCACTCACAATTCCATTGATGATGCTCTCCACTTGGTTGTAGGTGTTGTTCAAGAGGTCAGGGTTTGTAGGGATGCTGATGTTACTAACTTTGAATGTAATGATAACTGCATAGGAGGCGTTTGAGATTTCTGTGGAATAAATAAAATGTCCTTCAGTATAATTGTTGGAGTTACAGCTTTAATTACAAATTGACAATAAAAAGTTTAGGTTTTAACGTACGGTACTATAAGAAAGGAGAACATACCCTCATAGGTGATGTTCAGCACTGTCACAAGATCAGTGAGGTTTGTGAGTGTAGAGTTCAGTAGAGCTTCAATAGCACTAAGGACCTCACTCTTACTGGGAACAGGAGAAGACGAGTTGAACACCAGTCTGGTTTGAACCACAGCTGAACCATTGCTAGAGGAGAAAAATATATTTTTGATTGGTTCAAAATTGTTTTTCAAGAAATTAATAGAAAAGTTAATGTTTTTTTTTAAATATTCATTAATGAAATTACTTGTACATTGTGGGTGAAGGTCCTGGAGAAGTCTGCGTTGGAGTGGTGCTTGCAGGAACCGTTGGAGCGGTGTCTACAACAGAACAATCTTTAACTACAGTGCAATTTAATGGAAGATAAATGAACTCTGAATCATCAGTAAGAGCAATTGGACATCGTTTTGCTGAGAATGATATGAAATTGTGGTGTAACCTACCGGTAACTGGCGGACTGGGCATGCTTGGTATATTGTATTCCATGTATCCATTAACTTCATCCTCTGAGCTCCTATTATGAAGATAAAGCAATATTGTCAAGATACAAATGATTTCATAATCAGAATTTCACAGAGAAATTTGGAAAATGCAATCTTCTGTGTGAACTTACGTGAAGTTGGAGGTAGTGGGCTGTAATGGAACTGCACTAGTATAATTCTTCAGAAGTACACTTACCTGAGGAGAAACATCAAGTTATGATTAGTGTATAATGAGTTTTGTTGAGGTAAGAAATGGGTTAGAGATCAAAATAAATTCTGATCAGATAAAATCTATCTGCTCTATATGTCTCTAAAAATGTTGAAGTTCACTCACAATTCCATTGATGATGCTTTCCACTTGGTTGTAGGTGTTGTTCATGAGGTTAGGGTTTGTAGGGATGCTGAGGTTACTAACTTTGAATGTAATGATAACTGCGTTGGAGGAGTTTGAGATTTCTGTGGAATAAATAAAATGTCCTTCAGTATAATTGTTGGAGTTACAGCTTTAATTACAAAGTGGCTATGAATAGTTTAGGTTTTCATGTATGGTACTATAAGAAAGGAGAACGTACCCTCATAGGTGATGTTCAGCACTGTTACAAGATCAGTGAGGTTTGTGAGTGTAGAGTTCAGCAGAGCTTCAATAGCACTAAGGACCTCACACTTACTGGGAACAGGAGAAGACGAGTTGAACACCAGTCTGGTTTGAACCACAGCTGAACCATTGCTAGAGGAGAAAAATATATTTTTGATAGGTTCAAAATTGTTTTTCAGGAAATTAATAGAAAAGTTAATGTTTTATTTAAATATCCATTAATGAAATTACTTGTACATTGTGGGTGAAGGTCCTGGAGAAGTCTGAGTTGGAGTGGTGCTTGCGGGAACCGTTGGAGCGGTGTCTACAACAGAACAATCTTTAGCTACAGTGCAATTTAATGGAAGATAAATGAACTCTGAATCATCAGTAAGAGAAATTGGACATCGTTTTGCTGAGCAATGATATGAAATTGTGGTGTAACCTACCGGTCCCTGGCGGACTGTGCATGCTTGGTATATTGTATACCATGTATCCATTAACTTCATCATCTGAGCTCCTATTATGAAGATAAAGCAATGTTGTCAAGATACAAATAATTTCATAATCAGAATTTCACAGAGAAATTTGGAAACTGCAATCTTCTGTGTGAACTTACATGAAGTTGGAGGTACTTGGCACTAATGGAACTGCAGTAGTATAATTTTTCAGAAGTACATTTACCTGAGGAGAAAAATCAATATATGGTAAGACTATGATGTCTGTCATGCAGATGAGAAATGGATTAGAGATAAAAGTTCTAATCACATGAACTTTATCTATTAAAAACTTGCGAAATTTCACTCACAATTCCATTGATGATGCTCTCCACTTGGTTGTAGGTGTTGTTCATGAGGTCAGGGTTTGTAGGGATGCTGATGTTACTAACTTTGAATGTAATGATAACTGCATAGGAGGCGTTTGAGATTTCTGTGGAATAAATAAAATGTCCTTCAGTATAATTGTTGGATTTACAGCTTTAATTACAAAGGGACAATGAATAGTTTAGGTTTTAACGTACGGTACTATAAGAAAGGAGAACATACCCTCATAGGTGATGTTCAGCACTGTCACAAGATCAGTGAGGTTTGTGAGTGTAGAGTTCAGTAGAGCTTCAATAGCACTAAGGACCTCACTCTTACTGGGAACAGGAGAAGACGAGTTGAACACCAGTCTGGTTTGAACCACAGCTGAACCATTGCTAGAGGAGAAAAATATATTTTTGATTGGTTCAAAATTGTTTTTCAAGAAATTAATAGAAAAGTTAATGTTTTTTTTTTAAATATTCATTAATGAAATTACTTGTACATTGTGGGTGAAGGTCCTGGAGAAGTCTGCGTTGGAGTGGTGCTTGCAGGAACCGTTGGAGCGGTGTCTACAACAGAACAATCTTTAACTACAGTGCAATTTAATGGAAGATAAATGAACTCTGAATCATCAGTAAGAGCAATTGGACATCGTTTTGCTGAGAATGATATGAAATTGTGGTGTAACCTACCGGTAACTGGCGGACTGGGCATGCTTGGTATATTGTATTCCATGTATCCATTAACTTCATCCTCTGAGCTCCTATTATGAAGATAAAGCAATATTGTCAAGATACAAATGATTTCATAATCAGAATTTCACAGAGAAATTTGGAAAATGCAATCTTCTGTGTGAACTTACGTGAAGTTGGAGGTAGTGGGCTGTAATGGAACTGCACTAGTATAATTCTTCAGAAGTACACTTACCTGAGGAGAAACATCAAGTTATGATTAGTGTATAATGAGTTTTGTTGAGGTAAGAAATGGGTTAGAGATCAAAATAAATTCTGATCAGATAAAATCTATCTGCTCTATATGTCTCTAAAAATGTTGAAGTTCACTCACAATTCCATTGATGATGCTTTCCACTTGGTTGTAGGTGTTGTTCATGAGGTTAGGGTTTGTAGGGATGCTGAGGTTACTAACTTTGAATGTAATGATAACTGCGTTGGAGGAGTTTGAGATTTCTGTGGAATAAATAAAATGTCCTTCAGTATAATTGTTGGAGTTACAGCTTTAATTACAAAGTGGCTATGAATAGCTTAGGTTTTCATGTATGGTACTATAAGAAAGGAGAACGTACCCTCATAGGTGATGTTCAGCACTGTTACAAGATCAGTGAGGTTTGTGAGTGTAGAGTTCAGTAGAGCTTCAATAGCACTAAGGACCTCACTCTTACTGGGAACAGGAGAAGACGAGTTGAACACCAGTCTGGTTTGAACCACAGCTGAACCATTGCTAGAGGAGAAAAATATATTTTTGATAGGTTCAAAATTGTTTTTCAGGAAATTAATAGAAAAGTTAATGTTTTTTTTAAAATATCCATTAATGAAATTACTTGTACATTGTGGGTGAAGGTCCTGGAGAAGTCTGAGTTGGAGTGGTGCTTGCGGGAACCGTTGGAGCGGTGTCTACAACAGAACAATCTTTAGCTACAGTGCAATTTAATGGAAGATAAATGAACTCTGAATCATCAGTAAGAGAAATTGGACATCGTTTTGCTGAGCAATGATATGAAATTGTGGTGTAACCTACCGGTCCCTGGCGGACTGTGCATGCTTGGTATATTGTATACCATGTATCCATTAACTTCATCATCTGAGCTCCTATTATGAAGATAAAGCAATGTTGTCAAGATACAAATAATTTCATAATCAGAATTTCACAGAGAAATTTGGAAACTGCAATCTTCTGTGTGAACTTACATGAAGTTGGAGGTACTTGGCACTAATGGAACTGCAGTAGTATAATTTTTCAGAAGTACATTTACCTGAGGAGAAAAATCAATATATGGTAAGACTATGATGTCTGTCATGCAGATGAGAAATGGATTAGAGATAAAAGTTCTAATCACATGAACTTTATCTATTAAAAACTTGCGAAATTTCACTCACAATTCCATTGATGATGCTCTCCACTTGGTTGTAGGTGTTGTTCATGAGGTCAGGGTTTGTAGGGATGCTGATGTTACTAACTTTGAATGTAATGATAACTGCATAGGAGGCGTTTGAGATTTCTGTGGAATAAATAAAATGTCCTTCAGTATAATTGTTGGATTTACAGCTTTAATTACAAAGGGACAATGAATAGTTTAGGTTTTAACGTACGGTACTATAAGAAAGGAGAACATACCCTCATAGGTGATGTTCAGCACTGTCACAAGATCAGTGAGGTTTGTGAGTGTAGAGTTCAGTAGAGCTTCAATAGCACTAAGGACCTCACTCTTACTGGGAACAGGAGAAGACGAGTTGAACACCAGTCTGGTTTGAACCACAGCTGAACCATTGCTAGAGGAGAAAAATATATTTTTGATTGGTTCAAAATTGTTTTTCAAGAAATTAATAGAAAAGTTAATGTTTTTTTTTTAAATATTCATTAATGAAATTACTTGTACATTGTGGGTGAAGGTCCTGGAGAAGTCTGCGTTGGAGTGGTGCTTGCAGGAACCGTTGGAGCGGTGTCTACAACAGAACAATCTTTAACTACAGTGCAATTTAATGGAAGATAAATGAACTCTGAATCATCAGTAAGAGCAATTGGACATCGTTTTGCTGAGAATGATATGAAATTGTGGTGTAACCTACCGGTAACTGGCGGACTGGGCATGCTTGGTATATTGTATTCCATGTATCCATTAACTTCATCCTCTGAGCTCCTATTATGAAGATAAAGCAATATTGTCAAGATACAAATGATTTCATAATCAGAATTTCACAGAGAAATTTGGAAAATGCAATCTTCTGTGTGAACTTACGTGAAGTTGGAGGTAGTGGGCTGTAATGGAACTGCACTAGTATAATTCTTCAGAAGTACACTTACCTGAGGAGAAACATCAAGTTATGATTAGTGTATAATGAGTTTTGTTGAGGTAAGAAATGGGTTAGAGATCAAAATAAATTCTGATCAGATAAAATCTATCTGCTCTATATGTCTCTAAAAATGTTGAAGTTCACTCACAATTCCATTGATGATGCTTTCCACTTGGTTGTAGGTGTTGTTCATGAGGTTAGGGTTTGTAGGGATGCTGATGTTACTAACTTTGAATGTAATGATAACTGCATAGGAGGCGTTTGAGATTTCTGTGGAATAAATAAAATGTCCTTCAGTATAATTGTTGGAGTTACAGCTTTAATTACAAAGGGACAATGAATAGTTTAGGTTTTAACGTACGGTACTATAAGAAAGGAGAACATACCCTCATAGGTGATGTTCAGCACTGTCACAAGATCAGTGAGGTTTGTGAGTGTAGAGTTCAGTAGAGCTTCAATAGCACTAAGGACCTCACTCTTACTGGGAACAGGAGAAGACGAGTTGAACACCAGTCTGGTTTGAACCACAGCTGAACCATTGCTAGAGGAGAAAAATATATTTTTGATTGGTTCAAAATTGTTTTTCAAGAAATTAATAGAAAAGTTAATGTTTTTTTTTAAATATTCATTAATGAAATTACTTGTACATTGTGGGTGAAGGTCCTGGAGAAGTCTGCGTTGGAGTGGTGCTTGCAGGAACCGTTGGAGCGGTGTCTACAACAGAACAATCTTTAACTACAGTGCAATTTAATGGAAGATAAATGAACTCTGAATCATCAGTAAGAGCAATTGGACATCGTTTTGCTGAGAATGATATGAAATTGTGGTGTAACCTACCGGTAACTGGCGGACTGTGCATGCTTGGTATATTGTATTCCATGTATCCATTAACTTCATCCTCTGAGCTCCTATTATGAAGATAAAGCAATATTGTCAAGATACAAATAATTTCATAATCAGAATTTCACAGAGAAATTTGGAAAATGCAATCTTCTGTGTGAACTTACGTGAAGTTGGAGGTAGTGGGCTGTAATGGAACTGCACTAGTATAATTCTTCAGAAGTACACTTACCTGAGGAGAAACATCAAGTTATGATTAGTGTATAATGAGTTTTGTTGAGGTAAGAAATGGGTTAGAGATCAAAATAAATTCTGATCAGAAAAAATCTATCTGCTCTATATGTCTCTAAAAATGTTGAAGTTCACTCACAATTCCATTGATGATGCTTTCCACTTGGTTGTAGGTGTTGTTCATGAGGTTAGGGTTTGTAGGGATGCTGAGGTTACTAACTTTGAATGTAATGATAACTGCGTTGGAGGAGTTTGAGATTTCTGTGGAATAAATAAAATGTCCTTCAGTATAATTGTTGGAGTTACAGCTTTAATTACAAAGTGGCTATGAATAGTTTAGGTTTTCATGTATGGTACTATAAGAAAGGAGAACGTACCCTCATAGGTGATGTTCAGCACTGTTACAAGATCAGTGAGGTTTGTGAGTGTAGAGTTCAGCAGAGCTTCAATAGCACTAAGGACCTCACTCTTACTGGGAACAGGAGAAGACGAGTTGAACACCAGTCTGGTTTGAACCACAGCTG
This sequence comes from Tachysurus fulvidraco, assembly GCF_022655615.1. Taxonomy (NCBI): domain Eukaryota; kingdom Metazoa; phylum Chordata; class Actinopteri; order Siluriformes; family Bagridae; genus Tachysurus; species Tachysurus fulvidraco. The sequence continues at coordinate 31,164,949 of NC_062521.1, read as the reverse complement.
AACCATTGCTAGAGGAGAAAAATATATTTTTGATAGATTCAAAATTGTTTTTCAGGAAATTAATAGAAAAGTTAATGTTTTTTTTTAAATATCCATTAATGAAATTACTTGTACATTGTGGGTGAAGGTCCTGGAGAAGTCTGAGTTGGAGTGGTGCTTGCGGGAACCGTTGGAGCGGTGTCTACAACAGAACAATCTTTAGCTACAGTGCAATTTAATGGAAGATAAATGAACTCTGAATCATCAGTAAGAGAAATTGGACATCGTTTTGCTGAGCAATGATATGAAATTGTGGTGTAACCTACCGGTCCCTGGTGGACTGTGCATGCTTGGTATATTGTATACCATGTATCCATTAACTTCATCATCTGAGCTCCTATTATGAAGATAAAGCAATGTTGTCAAGATAAAAATAATTTCATAATCAGAATTTCACAGAGAAATTTGGAAACTGCAATCTTCTGTGTGAACTTACATGAAGTTGGAGGTACTTGGCACTAATGGAACTGCAGTAGTATAATTTTTCAGAAGTACATTTACCTGAGGAGAAAAATCAATATATGGTAAGACTATGATGTTTGTCATGCAGATGAGAAATGGATTAGAGATAAAAGTTCTAATCACATGAACTTTATCTATTAAAAACTTGCGAAATTTCACTCACAATTCCATTGATGATGCTCTCCACTTGGTTGTAGGTGTTGTTCATGAGGTCAGGGTTTGTAGGGATGCTGATGTTACTAACTTTGAATGTAATGATAACTGCATAGGAGGCGTTTGAGATTTCTGTGGAATAAATAAATGTCCTTCAGTATAATTGTTGGAGTTACAGCTTTAATTACAAAGTGGCTATGAATAGTTTAGGTTTTAACGTACGGTACTATAAGAAAGGAGAACGTACCCTCATAGGTGATGTTCAGCACTGTCACAAGATCAGTGAGGTTTGTGAGTGTAGAGTTCAGTACAGCTTCAATAGCACTAAGGACCTCACTCTTACTGGGAACAGGAGAAGACGAGTTGAACACCAGTCTGGTTTGAACCACAGCTGAACCATTGCTAGAGGAGAAAAATATATTTTTGATTGGTTCAAAATTGTTTTTCAAGAAATTAATAGAAAAGTTAATGTTTTTTTTAAATATCCATTAATGAAATTACTTGTACATTGTGGGTGAAGGTCCTGGAGAAGTCTGAGTTGGAGTGGTGCTTGAGGGAACCGTTGGAGCGGTGTCTACAACAGAACAATCTTTAACTACAGTGCAATTTAATGGAAGATAAATGAACTCTGAATCATCAGTAAGAGCAATTGGACATCGTTTTGCTGAGCAATGATATGAAATTGTGGTGTAACCTACCGGTAACTGGCGGACTGGGCATGCTTGGTATATTGTATTCCAGGTATCCATTAACTTCATCGTCTGAGCTCCTATTATGAAGATAAAGCAATGTTGTCAAGAGACAAAAAATTTCATAATCAGAATTTCACAGAGAAATTTGGAAACTGCAATCTTCTGTGTGAACTTACGTGAAGTTGGAGGTACTTGGCACTAATGGAACTGCACTAGTATAATTCTTCAGAAGTACATTTACCTGAGGAGAAAAATCAATATATGGTAAGACTATGATGTCTATCATGCAGATGAGAAATGGATTAGAGATAAAAGGTCTAATCACATGAACTTTATCTATTAAAAACTTGCGAAATTTCACTCACAATTCCATTGATGATGCTCTCCACTTGGTTGTAGGTGTTGTTCATGAGGTCAGGGTTTGTAGGGATGCTGATGTTACTAACTTTGAATGTAATGATAACTGTGTTGGAGGCGTTTGAGATTTCTGTGGAATAAATAAAATGTCCTTCAGTATAATTGTTGGAGTTACAGCTTTAATTACAAAGGGACAATGAATAGTTTAGGTTTTAACGTACGGTACTATAAGAAAGGAGAACATACCCTCATAGGTGATGTTCAGCACTGTCACAAGATCAGTGAGGTTTGTGAGTGTAGAGTTCAGTAGAGCTTCAATAGCACTAAGGACCTCACTCTTACTGGGAACAGGAGAAGATGAGTTGAACACCAGTCTGGTTTGAACCACAGCTGAACCATTGCTAGAGGAGAAAAATATATTTTTGATTGGTTCAAAATTGTTTTTCAGGAAATTAATAGAAAAGGTAAAGCTTTTTTTAAATATCCATTAATGAAATTACTTGTACATTGTGGGTGAAGGTCCTGGAGAAGTCTGCGTTGGAGTGGTGCTTGCGGGAACCGTTGGAGCAGTGTCTACAACAGAACAATCTTTAGCTACAGTGCAATTTAATGGAAGATAAATGAATTCTGAATCATTAGTAAGAGAAATTGGACATCGTTTTGCTGAGCAATGATATGAAATTGTGGTGTAACCTACCGGTCCCTGGCGGACTGTGCATGCTTGATATATTGTATACCATGTATCCATTAACTTCATCATCTGAGCTCCTATTATGAAGATAAAGCAATGTTGTCAAGATACAAATAATTTCATAATCAGAATTTCACAGAGAAATTTGGAAACTGCAATCTTCTGTGTGAACTTACGTGAAGTTGGAGGTACTTGGCACTAATGGAACTGCACTAGTATAATTCTTCAGAAGTACATTTACCTGAGGAGAAACATCAAGTTATGATTAGTGTATAATGAGTTTTGTTGAGGTAAGAAATGGGATAGAGATCAAACTAAATTCTGATCAGATAAAATCTATCTGCTCTAAATGTCTCTAAAAATGTTGAAGTTCACTCACAATTCCATTGATGATGCTCTCCACTTGGTTGTAGGTGTTGTTCATGAGGTTAGGGTTTGTAGGGATGCTGAGGTTACTAACTTTGAATGTAATGATAACTGCGTTGGAAGAGTTTGAGATTTCTGTGGAATAAATAAAATGTCCTTCAGTATAATTGTTGGAGTTACAGCTTTAATTACAAAGTGCCAATGAATAGTTTAGGTTTTCATGTATGGTACTATAAGAAAGGAGAACGTACCCTCATAGGTGATGTTGAGCACTGTTACAAGATCAGTGAGGTTTGTGAGTGTAGAGTTCAGCAGAGCTTCAATAGCACTAAGGACCTCACTCTTACTGGGAACAGGAGAAGACGAGTTGAAAACCAGTCTGGTTTGAACCACAGCTGAACCATTGCTAAAGGAGAAAAATATATTTTTGATTGGTTCAAAACTGTTTTTCAGGAAATTAATAGAAAAGTTAATGTTTTTTTTAAAATATTCATTAATGAAATTACTTGTACATTGTGGGTGAAGGTCCTGGAGAAGTCTGCGTTGGAGTGGTGCTTGCAGGAACCGTTGGAGCGGTGTCTACAACAGAACAATCTTTAACTACAGTGCAATTTAATGGAAGATAAATGAACTCTGAATCATCAGTAAGAGCAATTGGACATCGTTTTGCTGAGAATGATATGAAATTGTGGTGTAACCTACCGTTAACTGGCGGACTGGGCATGCTTGGTATATTGTATTCCATGTATCCATTAACTTCATCCTCTGAGCTCCTATTATGAAGATAAAGCAATATTGTCAAGATACAAATGATTTCATAATCAGAATTTCACAGAGAAATTTGGAAAATGCAATCTTCTGTGTGAACTTACGTGAAGTTGGAGGTAGTGGGCTGTAATGGAACTGCACTAGTATAATTCTTCAGAAGTACATTTACCTGAGGAGAAACATCAAGTTATGATTAGTGTATAATGAGTTTTGTTGAGGTAAGAAATGGGTTAGAGATCAAACTAAATTCTGATCAGATAAAATCTATCTGCTCTATATGTCTCTAAAAATGTTGAAGTTCACTCACAATTCCATTGATGATGCTCTCCACTTGGTTGTAGGTGTTGTTCATGACTTTAGGGTTTGTAGGGATGCTGAGGTTACTAACTTTGAATGTAATGATAACTGCGTTGGAGGAGTTTGAGATTTCTGTGGAATAAATAAAATGTCCTTCAGTATAATTGTTGGAGTTACAGCTTTAATTACAAAGTGGCTATGAATAGTTTAGGTTTTCATGTATGGTACTATAAGAAAGGAGAACGTACCCTCATAGGTGATGTTGAGCACTGTTACAAGATCAGTGAGGTTTGTGAGTGTAGAGTTCAGCAGAGCTTCAATAGCACTAAGGACCTCACTCTTACTGGGAACAGGAGAAGACGAGTTGAACACCAGTCTGGTTTGAACCACAGCTGAACCATTGCTTGAGGAGAAAAATATATTTTTGATAGGTTCAAAATTGTTTTTCAGGAAATTAATAGAAAAGTTAATGTTTTTTTTAAATATCCATTAATGAAATTACTTGTACATTGTGGGTGAAGGTCCTGGAGAAGTCTGAGTTGGAGTGGTGCTTGCGGGAACCGTTGGAGCGGTGTCTACAACAGAACAATCTTTAGCTACAGTGCAATTTAATGGAAGATAAATGAACTCTGATTCATCAGTAAGAGAAATTGGACATCGTTTTGCTGAGCAATGATATGAAATTGTGGTGTAACCTACCGGTAACTGGCGGACTGGGCATGCTTGGTATATTGTATTCCATGTATCCATTAACTTCATCGTCTGAGCTCCTATTATGAAGATAAAGCAGTGTTGTCAAGAGACAAATAATTTCATAATCAGAATTTCACAGAGAAATTTGGAAACTGCAATCTTCTGTGTGAACTTACGTGAAGTTGGAGGTACTTGGCACTAATGGAACTGCACTAGTATAATTCTTCAGAAGTACATTTACCTGAGGAGAAAAATCAATATATGGTAAGACTATGATGTCTATCGTTCAGATGAGAAATGGATTAGAGATAAAAGGTCTAATCACATGAACTTTATCTATTAAAAACTTGCGAAATTTCACTCACAATTCCATTGATGATGCTCTCCACTTGGTTGTAGATGTTGTTCATGAGGTCAGGGTTTGTAGGGATGCTGATGTTACTAACTTTGAATGTAATGATAACTGCATAGGAGGCGTTTGAGATTTCTGTGGAATAAATAAAATGTCCTTCAGTATAATTGTTGGAGTTACAGCTTTAATTACAAAGGGACAATGAATAGTTTAGGTTTTAACGTACGGTACTATAAGAAAGGAGAACATACCCTCATAGGTGATGTTCAGCACTGTCACAAGATCAGTGAGGTTTGTGAGTGTAGAGTTCAGTAGAGCTTCAATAACACTAAGGACCTCACTCTTACTGGGAACAGGAGAAGACGAGTTGAACACCAGTCTGGTTTGAACCACAGCTGAACCATTGCTAGAGGAGAAAAATATATTTTTGATTGGTTCAAAATTGTTTTTCAAGAAATTAATAGAAAAGTTAATGTTTTTTTTTAAATATTCATTAATGAAATTACTTGTACATTGTGGGTGAAGGTCCTGGAGAAGTCTGCGTTGGAGTGGTGCTTGCAGGAACCGTTGGAGCGGTGTCTACAACAGAACAATCTTTAACTACAGTGCAATTTAATGGAAGATAAATGAACTCTGAATCATCAGTAAGAGCAATTGGACATCGTTTTGCTGAGAATGATATGAAATTGTGGTGTAACCTACCGGTAACTGGCGGACTGGGCATGCTTGGTATATTGTATTCCATGTATCCATTAACTTCATCCTCTGAGCTCCTATTATGAAGATAAAGCAATATTGTCAAGATACAAATGATTTCATAATCAGAATTTCACAGAGAAATTTGGAAAATGCAATCTTCTGTGTGAACTTACGTGAAGTTGGAGGTAGTGGGCTGTAATGGAACTGCACTAGTATAATTCTTCAGAAGTACATTTACCTGAGGAGAAACATCAAGTTATGATTAGTGTATAATGAGTTTTGTTGAGGTAAGAAATGGGTTAGAGATCAAACTAAATTCTGATCAGATAAAATCTATCTGCTCTATATGTCTCTAAAAATGTTGAAGTTCACTCACAATTCCATTGATGATGCTCTCCACTTGGTTGTAGGTGTTGTTCATGACTTTAGGGTTTGTAGGGATGCTGAGGTTACTAACTTTGAATGTAATGATAACTGCGTTGGAGGAGTTTGAGATTTCTGTGGAATAAATAAAATGTCCTTCAGTATAATTGTTGGAGTTACAGCTTTAATTACAAAGTGGCTATGAATAGTTTAGGTTTTCATGTATGGTACTATAAGAAAGGAGAACGTACCCTCATAGGTGATGTTGAGCACTGTTACAAGATCAGTGAGGTTTGTGAGTGTAGAGTTCAGCAGAGCTTCAATAGCACTAAGGACCTCACTCTTACTGGGAACAGGAGAAGACGAGTTGAACACCAGTCTGGTTTGAACCACAGCTGAACCATTGCTTGAGGAGAAAAATATATTTTTGATAGGTTCAAAATTGTTTTTCAGGAAATTAATAGAAAAGTTAATGTTTTTTTTAAATATCCATTAATGAAATTACTTGTACATTGTGGGTGAAGGTCCTGGAGAAGTCTGAGTTGGAGTGGTGCTTGCGGGAACCGTTGGAGCGGTGTCTACAACAGAACAATCTTTAGCTACAGTGCAATTTAATGGAAGATAAATGAACTCTGATTCATCAGTAAGAGAAATTGGACATCGTTTTGCTGAGCAATGATATGAAATTGTGGTGTAACCTACCGGTAACTGGCGGACTGGGCATGCTTGGTATATTGTATTCCATGTATCCATTAACTTCATCGTCTGAGCTCCTATTATGAAGATAAAGCAGTGTTGTCAAGAGACAAATAATTTCATAATCAGAATTTCACAGAGAAATTTGGAAACTGCAATCTTCTGTGTGAACTTACGTGAAGTTGGAGGTACTTGGCACTAATGGAACTGCACTAGTATAATTCTTCAGAAGTACATTTACCTGAGGAGAAAAATCAATATATGGTAAGACTATGATGTCTATCGTTCAGATGAGAAATGGATTAGAGATAAAAGGTCTAATCACATGAACTTTATCTATTAAAAACTTGCGAAATTTCACTCACAATTCCATTGATGATGCTCTCCACTTGGTTGTAGATGTTGTTCATGAGGTCAGGGTTTGTAGGGATGCTGATGTTACTAACTTTGAATGTAATGATAACTGCATAGGAGGCGTTTGAGATTTCTGTGGAATAAATAAAATGTCCTTCAGTATAATTGTTGGAGTTACAGCTTTAATTACAAAGGGACAATGAATAGTTTAGGTTTTAACGTACGGTACTATAAGAAAGGAGAACATACCCTCATAGGTGATGTTCAGCACTGTCACAAGATCAGTGAGGTTTGTGAGTGTAGAGTTCAGTAGAGCTTCAATAACACTAAGGACCTCACTCTTACTGGGAACAGGAGAAGACGAGTTGAACACCAGTCTGGTTTGAACCACAGCTGAACCATTGCTAGAGGAGAAAAATATATTTTTGATTGGTTCAAAATTGTTTTTCAAGAAATTAATAGAAAAGTTAATGTTTTTTTTTAAATATTCATTAATGAAATTACTTGTACATTGTGGGTGAAGGTCCTGGAGAAGTCTGCGTTGGAGTGGTGCTTGCAGGAACCGTTGGAGCGGTGTCTACAACAGAACAATCTTTAACTACAGTGCAATTTAATGGAAGATAAATGAACTCTGAATCATCAGTAAGAGCAATTGGACATCGTTTTGCTGAGAATGATATGAAATTGTGGTGTAACCTACCGGTAACTGGCGGACTGGGCATGCTTGGTATATTGTATTCCATGTATCCATTAACTTCATCCTCTGAGCTCCTATTATGAAGATAAAGCAATATTGTCAAGATACAAATGATTTCATAATCAGAATTTCACAGAGAAATTTGGAAAATGCAATCTTCTGTGTGAACTTACGTGAAGTTGGAGGTAGTGGGCTGTAATGGAACTGCACTAGTATAATTCTTCAGAAGTACACTTACCTGAGGAGAAACATCAAGTTATGATTAGTGTATAATGAGTTTTGTTGAGGTAAGAAATGGGTTAGAGATCAAACTAAATTCTGATCAGATCAAATCTATCTGCTCTATATGTCTCTAAAAATGTTGAAGTTCACTCACAATTCCATTGATGATGCTTTCCACTTGGTTGTAGGTGTTGTTCATGAGGTTAGGGTTTGTAGGGATGCTGAGGTTACTAACTTTGAATGTAATGATAACTGCGTTGGAGGAGTTTGAGATTTCTGTGGAATAAATAAAATGTCCTTCAGTATAATTGTTGGAGTTACAGCTTTAATTACAAAGTGGCTATGAATAGTTTAGGTTTTCATGTATGGTACTATAAGAAAGGAGAACGTACCCTCATAGGTGATGTTCAGCACTGTTACAAGATCAGTGAGGTTTGTGAGTGTAGAGTTCAGCAGAGCTTCAATAGCACTAAGGACCTCACTCTTACTGGGAACAGGAGAAGACGAGTTGAACACCAGTCTGGTTTGAACCACAGCTGAACCATTGCTAGAGGAGAAAAATATATTTTTGATAGGTTCAAAATTGTTTTTCAAGAAATTAATAGAAAAGTTAATGTTTTTTTTTAAATATCCATTAATGAAATTACTTGTACATTGTGGGTGAAGGTCCTGGAGAAGTCTGAGTTGGAGTGGTGCTTGCGGGAACCGTTGGAGCGGTGTCTACAACAGAACAATCTTTAGCTACAGTGCAATTTAATGGAAGATAAATGAACTCTGAATCATCAGTAAGAGAAATTGGACATCGTTTTGCTGAGCAATGATATGAAATTGTGGTGTAACCTACCGGTCCCTGGCGGACTGTGCATGCTTGGTATATTGTATACCATGTATCCATTAACTTCATCATCTGAGCTCCTATTATGAAGATAAAGCAATGTTGTCAAGATACAAATAATTTCATAATCAGAATTTCACAGAGAAATTTGGAAACTGCAATCTTCTGTGTGAACTTACATGAAGTTGGAGGTACTTGGCACTAATGGAACTGCAGTAGTATAATTTTTCAGAAGTACATTTACCTGAGGAGAAAAATCAATATATGGTAAGACTATGATGTTTGTCATGCAGATGAGAAATGGATTAGAGATAAAAGTTCTAATCACATGAACTTTATCTATTAAAAACTTGCGAAATTTCACTCACAATTCCATTGATGATGCTCTCCACTTGGTTGTAGGTGTTGTTCATGAGGTCAGGGTTTGTAGGGATGCTGATGTTACTAACTTTGAATGTAATGATAACTGCATAGGAGGCGTTTGAGATTTCTGTGGAATAAATAAAATGTCCTTCAGTATAATTGTTGGAGTTACAGCTTTAATTACAAAGGGACAATGAATAGTTTAGGTTTTAACGTACGGTACTATAAGAAAGGAGAACATACCCTCATAGGTGATGTTCAGCACTGTCACAAGATCAGTGAGGTTTGTGAGTGTAGAGTTCAGTAGAGCTTCAATAGCACTAAGGACCTCACTCTTACTGGGAACAGGAGAAGACGAGTTGAACACCAGTCTGGTTTGAACCACAGCTGAACCATTGCTAGAGGAGAAAAATATATTTTTGATAGGTTCAAAATTGTTTTTCAGGAAATTAATAGAAAAGTTAATGTTTTTTTAAATATCCATTAATGAAATTACTTGTACATTGTGGGTGAAGGTCCTGGAGAAGTCTGAGTTGGAGTGGTGCTTGCGGGAACCGTTGGAGCGGTGTCTACAACAGAACAATCTTTAGCTACAGTGCAATTTAATGGAAGATAAATGAACTCTGAATCATCAGTAAGAGAAATTGGACATCGTTTTGCTGAGCAATGATATGAAATTGTGGTGTAACCTACCGGTAACTGGCGGACTGGGCATGCTTGGTATATTGTATTCCAGGTATCCATTAACTTCATCGTCTGAGCTCCTAATATGAAGATAAAGCAATGTTGTCAAGATACAAATAATTTCATAATCAGAATTTCACAGAGAAATTTGGAAACTGCAATCTTCTGTGTGAACTTACGTGAAGTTGGAGGTACTTGGCACTAATGGAACTGCAGTAGTATAATTCTTCAGAAGTACATTTACCTGAGGAGAAAAATCAATATATTAGGTACTAATGATGTCTATCGTTCAGATGAGAAATGGATTAGAGATAAAAGTTCTAATCACATGAACTTTATCTATTAAAAACTTGCGAAATTTCACTCACAATTCCATTGATGATGCTCTCCACTTGGTTGTAGGTGTTGTTCATGAGGTCAGGGTTCGTAGGGATGCTGATGTTACTAACTTTGAATGTAATGATAACTGCATAGGAGGCGTTTGAGATTTCTGTGGAATAAATAAAATGTCCTTCAGTATAATTGTTGGAGTTACAGCTTTAATTACAAAGGGACAATGAATAGTTTAGGTTTTAACGTACGGTACTATAAGAAAGGAGAACATACCCTCATAGGTGATGTTCAGCACTGTCACAAGATCAGTGAGGTTTGTGAGTGTAGAGTTCAGTAGAGCTTCAATAACACTAAGGACCTCACTCTTACTGGGAACAGGAGAAGACGAGTTGAACACCAGTCTGGTTTGAACCACAGCTGAACCATTGCTAGAGGAGAAAAATATATTTTTGATTGGTTCAAAATTGTTTTTCAGGAAATTAATAGAAAAGTTAATGTTTTTTTTTTTAAATATTCATTAATGAAATTACTTGTACATTGTGGGTGAAGGTCCTGGAGAAGTCTGCGTTGGAGTGGTGCTTGCAGGAACCATTGGAGCGGTGTCTACAACAGAACAATCTTTAACTACAGTGCAATTTAATGGAAGATAAATGAACTCTGAATCATCAGTAAGAGCAATTGGACATCGTTTTGCTGAGAATGATATGAAATTGTGGTGTAACCTACCGGTAACTGGCGGACTGGGCATGCTTGGTATATTGTATTCCATGTATCCATTAACTTCATCCTCTGAGCTCCTATTATGAAGATAAAGCAATATTGTCAAGATACAAATGATTTCATAATCAGAATTTCACAGAGAAATTTGGAAAATGCAATCTTCTGTGTGAACTTACGTGAAGTTGGAGGTAGTGGGCTGTAATGGAACTGCACTAGTATAATTCTTCAGAAGTATATTTACCTGAGGAGAAACATCAAGTTATGATTAGTGTATAATGAGTTTTGTTGAGGTAAGAAATGGGTTAGAGATCAAACTAAATTCTGATCAGATCAAATCTATCTGCTCTATATGTCTCTAAAAATGAAGTTCACTCACAATTCCATTGATGATGCTCTCCACTTGGTTGTAGGTGTTGTTCATGAGGTCAGGGTTTGTAGGGATGCTGATGTTACTAACTTTGAATGTAATGATAACTGCGTTGGAGGCATTTGAGATTTCTGTGGAATAAATAAAATGTCCTTCAGTAAAATTGTTGGAATTACAGCTTTAATTACAAAGTGACAATGAATAGTTTAGGTTTTAATGTACGGTACTATAAGAAAGGAAAACATACCCTCATAGGCGATGTTCAGCACTGTTACAGGATCAGCGAAGTTTGTGAGTGTAGAGTTCAGCTTAGCTTCAATAAAACTAAGGACCTCACTCTTACTGGGAAAGGGAGAAGGCGAGTTGAACACCAGTCTGGTTTGAACCACAGCTGAACCATTGCTAAAGGAGAAAAATATATTTTTGATGAGTTCAAAATTGTTTTTCAGGAAATTAATAGAAAAGTTAATGTTTTTTTAAATATCCATTAATGAAATTACTTATACATTGTGGGTGAAGGTCCTGGAGAAGTCTGAGTTGGAGTGGTGCTTGCAGGAACCGTTGGAGCGGTGTCTACAACAGAACAATCTTTAGCTACAGTGCAATTTAATGGAAGATAAATGAACTCTGAATCATCAGTAAGAGAAAATAGACATCATTTTGCTGAGCAATGATATGAAATTGTGGTTGTAACCTACCGGTCCCTGGCTTAGCTGGGATGCTTGGTATATTGTATTCCATGTAGCCATCAACTTTATTCTTTGAGCTCCTATTTTGAAGAGTAAGCATTAATGTAAACATACAAATGATTCCACAATCAGAATTTCACAGAGAAATTTGGAAGTGCAATCGTCTGCAAGAACTTACGTAAAGTTGGTGAAACTGGGCTGTAATGGACCTGCACCAGTATCATTTAGAAGTGTGTTTACCTGGGGAGAAAATTGAGATATTGATTTCTTAATATGAACTCCTTTGACAAATGTTATCGGACAGCATCAGGATTTAAACTGTGAGAAAATGAAAGTTTAGTCAGATTTTGATGAGTTGCTCAAACTTAAACAGCTTTCAAGTTCTTTTTCTGAAGACATGAAATAAAATTTATTATGATTATTACTGAGCAAAATGAGCTAAACAATGGCCAGTATAGTATATTTGCATGGCCTGGTGTCTAAACTTAACATTTCCTTATTCCAAATGTAAGAGCAGGGTGTGAAGGTCGAATTACTAGAGAAGTAGTATAGCTGTACAAAAAGTATTGTCAGTATTGTATGCCTATCTCAGGCGTCATCGGGCATCAAGGCAGGATACACCCTGGACGGAGTGCCAACCCATCTCAGGGTCTAATCTTAGCTGTACAAAAAGTATTGCAATCTGCACAACATATTGGGAGACATATCAGAGTTCAAAAGAGGACAAATTGTTGGTGTGTGCCTTGTTGGTACTCGTGACCAGCATAGCTAGTCTTTGTGGTGAATCGAGAGGCACGTTGTCCACGGTAACGAGTGATACCTCCGCAAAAGTCAGATCACACCCAACAGGAGTAACTGTCCATGCAAGAGGAAGCTGTTTGAAAAGGATGCCTGGGTACAAACCCTGATTGTATCCATAAAACTTCAAACCACACCTGCCCAACTCTCTGCAGATTTCAATGCACACCTCCACCCTTCTGTTTCCACCAAAACTGTTTGTCAGAAGCCCTACAGGGTCAAAATTCATGTCTGGGCTTCTCTAGCCAAACCTTTGGTCAGTCGTGTCAGTGCCAAATGTCTGTTTCAGAGGTGACACCAACAGACATCTTGGGTGGTGTACAAGGTGAAACATGTATTGTTTTCTGATGTCTTCACTGTCTTTCCCAAATCCAGGATTTTTACTATGTGGAGAATCCCAAAAGAATCTTTTCAACCTGACTGCTGCATACCCAAAGTCAAGCACAGCAGTGAATCAGTGGTGGTTCAGGCTCCGATATCATGGCATTCCCTAAACCCACTACTTGGACTAGATGGAGGATCATGTGCAACCAGAGGTTCAAACATCGAACCTAGAAGAAAGTATCTTGTATGTTGATGATAATGCACTAATGGACAGATCAAGACTGGTGACAAAGTGGTCTGATGAAAACGAAAGTGATGTCAAAACTCTCCTGTGGCCTGCACAGTCAACAGATCTGAATATTGTTGAGCCACTTTGGTGTGTTTTGGAGGAGCGAGTCAGAAATCTTTTTTTTTTTTACCCGCATCATGGCCACTGTTCTGCACGAGGATTGGGTAAGAACCCTTCTAACCAGTGTATGATTGTTATTTGTTTTTACAAGATGAGTCAGTGCTGTATCACTGCAAAATGAGTCTTTACACCGTACTATTAATCTTTTGTTGACGTAAACCAAGGTTATCGGTTTCATTGTACAAGCCTTGTAATGTTCCACACCACATCTGAGACTACGATGAGTTTCGTTCAGGTATGAAATGGATTAGAGGAAAAAATAAATTCTGATAAGATGAACGCGATATAATAAACACATGCTGAAAGTCACTCACGATGTCATTGATGGTGCTCCCCACTGGGTTGTAGGTTGTATTCTTGTGGTCCTGGCCTGTGGGCTTGTCGATATCACAGACTTTGAATAGAATGGTAACTGTGGTGGAGTTGTTTGAAATTCCTGTGGAATAAAAGAAATGTTCTTCAGTACAATTGTTGGAGTTACAGATTTTATTAGAAAGTGAAAATGAATATTGAGATTTAAATGTATAGTACTATAAGAACGGAGAACATACCCTCATAGGTGATGTTCAGCACTGTAACATGCTCAGTGATGTTTTTGAGTGTAGAGTTCAGAGCTGCAATTTTACTGAAGACCTCACTCACATTGAGGGCAGAAGAGGACAAGTTGAACACCAGTCTGGTTTGAACCACACCTGAACAATCACTAAAGGGGGAACAAAAACATCATTTTAATTTTGTCAAATTTGTTTTTCTGGAAATTAATAAAAAGGTAAATGTTATTTAAATATTAAAGAAATGACTCACTCGTACGTTGTGGGAGAAGATCCTGGAGTAGTCTGCATAGGAGTGGTGCTTGTAGCAACCGTTGGAGCTGTGTGTACAACAGAACAATCTTTAGCTACAGTGCAATTTAATGGAAGATAAATGAATTCAGAAACATTAGCAAGAGAAATTACACATAGTTTTGCTAAGCAATGATATGAAATTGTGGTGTAACCTACCGTTCTCTGTCTTAGCCGGGATGCTTGGTATATGGTATTCCATGTAACCATCAACTTTATTCTTTGAGTTCCTATTATGAAGAGACAGCATTATTGTAAAGATACAACTTATTCCACAATCAGAATTTCACAGAGAAATTTGGAAGTGCAATCTTCTGCAAGAACTTACTTGAAGTTGGTGATACTGGGCTGTAATGGACCTGCACCAGTATCATTTAGAAGTGTGTTTACCTGGGGAGAAAATGAAGATATTGATTTTTTAATATGAACTCCTTTGACAAATGTAATCGGACAGCATCAGGGTTTCAACTGTGAGCAGATGACGGTTCAGTCAGAATTCGATGGGTTGGTCAAACTTAAAAAGCTTTCAAGTTCTTTTTCTGAAGACATGAAATAAAATTTATTATGATTATTACTGAGCAAAATGGGCTGGACAATGGCCAGTATAGTGTTGGAGGATTCTCGCCTATATTTGCATGGCCCGGTGTCTAATCTTCACCAATTCCTCATTCCAAAAGTAAGAGCAGGGTGTGAAGGTCGAATTACTAGAGCAGTAATACAGCTGTACAAAAAGTATTGCAATCTGCACAACATATTGGGAGACATATCAGAGTTCAAAAGAGGACAAATTGTTGGTGTGTTCCTTGTTGGTACTCGTGACCAGCATAGCTAGTCTTTGTGGTGTATTGAGAGGCACGTTGTCCACGGTAACGAGTGATACCTCCGCAAAAGACAGATCACACCCAACAGGAGTAACTGTCCATGCAAAAGGAAGCTGTTTGAAACGGATGCCTGGGAACAAACCCTGATAGTATCCATAAAACTTCAAACCACAACTGAACAACTCTCTGCGGATTTCAAAACGCATCTCCAACCTTCTGTTTCCACCAAAACTGTTCGTCAGAAGCTCTACAGGGTCAAAATTTATGTCTGGGCTTCTCTAGCCAAACCTTTGGTCAGTCGTGTCAGTGCCAAATGTCTATTTCAGTGGTGACACCAACAGACATTTTGGGTGGTGGACAAGGTGAAACATGTATTGTTTTCTGATGTCTTCATTGTCTTTTCCACATCCAGGATTGTTACTGTGTGGAGAATCCCAAAAGAAGCTTTTCAGCCTGACTGCCGCATACCCAAAGTCAAGAACAGCAGTGAATCAGTGGTGGTTTGGGCTCCGATATCATGGCATTCCCTAAGCCCAATACTTGGACTAGATGGGAGAGCCAAGGACTACCGAACCAATTTGGAGGATCACGTGCAACCAGAGGTTCAAACAATGAACCTAGAAGAAGGTATCTTGTATGTTGATGATAATGCACTAATGGACAGATCAAGACTGGTGACAAAGTGGTCTGATGAAAACGAAAGTGATGTCAAAACTCTCCTGTGGCCTGCACAGTCAACAGATCTGAATATTGTTGAGCCACTTTGGTGTGTTTTGGAGGAGCGAGTCAGAAATCTTTTTTTTTTTTACCCGCATCATGGCCACTGTTCTGCACGAGGATTGGGTAAGAACCCTTCTAACCAGTGTATGATTGTTATTTGTTTTTACAAGATGAGTCAGTGCTGTATCACTGCAAAATGAGTCTTTACACCGTACTATTAATCTTTTGTTGACGTAAACCAAGGTTATCGGTTTCATTGTACAAGCCTTGTAATGTTCCACACCACATCTGAGACTACGATGAGTTTCGTTCAGGTATGAAATGGATTAGAGGAAAAAATAAATTCTGATAAGATGAACGCGATATAATAAACACATGCTGAAAGTCACTCACGATGTCATTGATGGTGCTCCCCACTGGGTTGTAGGTTGTATTCTTGTGGTCCTGGCCTGTGGGCTTGTCGATATCACAGACTTTGAATAGAATGGTAACTGTGGTGGAGTTGTTTGAAATTCCTGTGGAATAAAAGAAATGTTCTTCAGTACAATTGTTGGAGTTACAGATTTTATTAGAAAGTGAAAATGAATATTGAGATTTAAATGTATAGTACTATAAGAACGGAGAACATACCCTCATAGGTGATGTTCAGCACTGTAACATGCTCAGTGATGTTTTTGAGTGTAGAGTTCAGAGCTGCAATTTTACTGAAGACCTCACTCACATTGAGGGCAGAAGAGGACAAGTTGAACACCAGTCTGGTTTGAACCACACCTGAACAATCACTAAAGGGGGAACAAAAACATCATTTTAATTTTGTCAAATTTGTTTTTCTGGAAATTAATAAAAAGGTAAATGTTATTTAAATATTAAAGAAATGACTCACTCATACGTTGTGGGAGAAGATCCTGGAGTAGTCTGCATAGGAGTGGTGCTTGTAGCAACCGTTGGAGCTGTGTGTACAACAGAACAATCTTTAGCTACAGTGCAATTTAATGGAAGATAAATGAATTCAGAAACATTAGCAAGAGAAATTACACATAGTTTTGCTAAGCAATGATATGAAATTGTGGTGTAACCTACCGTTCTCTGTCTTAGCCGGGATGCTTGGTATATGGTATTCCATGTAACCATCAACTTTATTCTTTGAGTTCCTATTATGAAGAGACAGCATTATTGTAAAGATACAACTTATTCCACAATCAGAATTTCACAGAGAAATTTGGAAGTGCAATCTTCTGCAAGAACTTACTTGAAGTTGGTGATACTGGGCTGTAATGGACCTGCACCAGTATCATTTAGAAGTGTGTTTACCTGGGGAGAAAATGAAGATATTGATTTTTTAATATGAACTCCTTTGACAAATGTAATCGGACAGCATCAGGGTTTCAACTGTGAGCAGATGACGGTTCAGTCAGAATTCGATGGGTTGGTCAAACTTAAAAAGCTTTCAAGTTCTTTTTCTGAAGACATGAAATAAAATTTATTATGATTATTGCTGAGCAAAATGGGCTGGACAATGGCCAGTATAGTGTTGGAGGATTCTCGCCTATATTTGCATGGCCCGGTGTCTAATCTTCACCAATTCCTCATTCCAAAAGTAAGAGCAGGGTGTGAAGGTCAAATTACTAGAGCAGTAATACAGCTGTACAAAAAGTATTGCAATCTGCACAACATATTGGGAGACATATCAGAGTTCAAAAGAGGACAAATTGTTGGTGTGTGCCTTGTTGGTACTCGTGACCAGCATAGCTAGTCTTTGTGGTGAATCGAGAGGCACGTTGTCCACGGTAACGAGTGATACCTCCGCAAAAGTCCGATCACACCCAACAGGAGTAACTGTCCATGCAAGAGGAAGCTGTTTGAAAAGGATGCCTGGGTACAAACCCTGATTGTATCCATAAAACTTCAAACCACACCTGCCCAACTCTCTGCAGATTTCAATGCACACCTCCACCCTTCTGTTTCCACCAAAACTGTTTGTCAGAAGCCCTACAGGGTCAAAATTCATGTCTGGGCTTCTCTAGCCAAACCTTTGGTCAGTCGTGTCAGTGCCAAATGTCTGTTTCAGAGGTGACACCAACAGACATCTTGGGTGGTGTACAAGGTGAAACATGTATTGTTTTCTGATGTCTTCACTGTCTTTCCCAAATCCAGGATTTTTACTATGTGGAGAATCCCAAAAGAATCTTTTCAACCTGACTGCTGCATACCCAAAGTCAAGCACAGCAGTGAATCAGTGGTGGTTCAGGCTCCGATATCATGGCATTCCCTAAACCCACTACTTGGACTAGATGGAGGATCATGTGCAACCAGAGGTTCAAACATCAAACCTAGAAGAAAGTATCTTGTATGTTGATGATAATGCACTAATGGACAGATCAAGACTGGTGACAAAGTGGTCTGATGAAAACGAAAGTGATGTCGAAACTCTCCTGTGGCCTGCACAGTCAACAGATCTGAATATTGTTGAGCCACTTTGGTGTGTTTTGGAGGAGCGAGTCAGAAATCTTTTTTTTTTTTACCCGCATCATGGCCACTGTTCTGCACGAGGATTGGGTAAGAACCCTTCTAACCAGTGTATGATTGTTATTTGTTTTTACAAGATGAGTCAGTGCTGTATCACTGCAAAATGAGGCTTTACACCGTACTATTAATCTTTTGTTGACGTAAACCAAGGTTATCGGTTTCATTGTACAAGCCTTGTAATGTTCCACACCACATCTGAGACTACGATGAGTTTCGTTCAGGTATGAAATGGATTAGAGGAAAAAATAAATTCTGATAAGATGAACGCGATATAATAAACACATGCTGAAAGTCACTCACGATGTCATTGATGGTGCTCCCCACTGGGTTGTAGGTTGTATTCTTGTGGTCCTGGCCTGTGGGCTTGTCGATATCACAGACTTTGAATAGAATGGTAACTGTGGTGGAGATGTTTGAAATTCCTGTGGAATAAAAGAAATGTTCTTCAGTACAATTGTTGGAGTTACAGATTTTATTAGAAAGTGAAAATGAATATTGAGATTTAAATGTATAGTACTATAAGAACGGAGAACATACCCTCATAGGTGATGTTCAGCACTGTAACATGCTCAGTGATGTTTTTGAGTGTAGAGTTCAGAGCTGCAATTTTACTGAAGACCTCACTCACATTGAGGGCAGAAGAGGACAAGTTGAACACCAGTCTGGTTTGAACCACACCTGAACAATCACTAAAGGGGGAACAAAAACATCATTTTAATTGTGTCAAATTTGTTTTTCTGGAAATTAATAAAAAGGTAAATGTTATTTAAATATTAAAGAAATGACTCACTCGTACGTTGTGGGAGAAGATCCTGGAGTAGTCTGCATAGGAGTGGTGCTTGTAGCAACCGTTGGAGCTGTGTGTACAACAGAACAATCTTTAGCTACAGTGCAATTTAATGGAAGATAAATGAATTCAGAAACATTAGCAAGAGAAATTACACATAGTTTTGCTAAGCAATGATATGAAATTGTGGTGTAACCTACCGTTCTCTGTCTTAGCTGGGATGCTTGGTATATGGTATTCCATGTAACCATCAACTTTATTCTTTGAGTTCCTATTATGAAGAGACAGCATTATTGTAAAGATACAACTTATTCCACAATCAGAATTTCACAGAGACATTTGGAAGTGCAATCTTCTGCAAGAACTTACTTGAAGTTGGTGATACTGGGCTGTAATGGACCTGCACCAGTATCATTTAGAAGTGTGTTTACCTGGGGAGAAAATGAAGATATTGATTTTTTAATATGAACTCCTTTGACAAATGTAATCGGACAGCATCAGGGTTTCAACTGTGAGCAGATGACGGTTCAGTCAGAATTCGATGGGTTGGTCAAACTTAAAAAGCTTTCAAGTTCTTTTTCTGAAGACATGAAATAAAATTTATTATGATTATTACTGAGCAAAATGGGCTGGACAATGGCCAGTATAGTGTTGGAGGATTCTCGCCTATATTTGCATGGCCCGGTGTCTAATCTTCACCAATTCCTCATTCCAAAAGTAAGAGCAGGGTGTGAAGGTCGAATTACTAGAGCAGTAATACAGCTGTACAAAAAGTATTGCAATCTGCACAACATATTGGGAGACATATCAGAGTTCAAAAGAGGACAAATTGTTGGTGTGTGCCTTGTTGGTACTCGTGACCAGCATAGCTAGTCTTTGTGGTGAATCGAGAGGCACGTTGTCCACGGTAACGAGTGATACCTCCGCAAAAGTCAGATCACACCCAACAGGAGTAACTGTCCATGCAAGAGGAAGCTGTTTGAAAAGGATGCCTGGGTACAAACCCTGATTGTATCCATAAAACTTCAAACCACACCTGCCCAACTCTCTGCAGATTTCAATGCACACCTCCACCCTTCTGTTTCCACCAAAACTGTTTGTCAGAAGCCCTACAGGGTCAAAATTCATGTCTGGGCTTCTCTAGCCAAACCTTTGGTCAGTCGTGTCAGTGCCAAATGTCTGTTTCAGAGGTGACACCAACAGACATCTTGGGTGGTGTACAAGGTGAAACATGTATTGTTTTCTGATGTCTTCACTGTCTTTCCCAAATCCAGGATTTTTACTATGTGGAGAATCCCAAAAGAATCTTTTCAACCTGACTGCTGCATACCCAAAGTCAAGCACAGCAGTGAATCAGTGGTGGTTCAGGCTCCGATATCATGGCATTCCCTAAACCCACTACTTGGACTAGATGGAGGATCATGTGCAACCAGAGGTTCAAACATCGAACCTAGAAGAAAGTATCTTGTATGTTGATGATAATGCACTAATGGACAGATCAAGACTGGTGACAAAGTGGTCTGATGAAAACGAAAGTGATGTCAAAACTCTCCTGTGGCCTGCACAGTCAACAGATCTGAATATTATTGAGCCACTTTGGTGTGTTTTGGAGGAGCGAGTCAGAAATCTTTTTTTTTTTTACCCGCATCATGGCCACTGTTCTGCACGAGGATTGGGTAAGAACCCTTCTAACCAGTGTATGATTGTTATTTGTTTTTACAAGATGAGTCAGTGCTGTATCACTGCAAAATGAGTCTTTACACCGTACTATTAATCTTTTGTTGACGTAAACCAAGGTTATCGGTTTCATTGTACAAGCCTTGTAATGTTCCACACCACATCTGAGACTACGATGAGTTTCGTTCAGGTATGAAATGGATTAGAGGAAAAAATAAATTCTGATAAGATGAACGCGATATAATAAACACATGCTGAAAGTCACTCACGATGTCATTGATGGTGCTCCCCACTGGGTTGTAGGTTGTATTCTTGTGGTCCTGGCCTGTGGGCTTGTCGATATCACAGACTTTGAATAGAATGGTAACTGTGGTGGAGTTGTTTGAAATTCCTGTGGAATAAAAGAAATGTTCTTCAGTACAATTGTTGGAGTTACAGATTTTATTAGAAAGTGAAAATGAATATTGAGATTTAAATGTATAGTACTATAAGAACGGAGAACATACCCTCATAGGTGATGTTCAGCACTGTAACATGCTCAGTGATGTTTTTGAGTGTAGAGTTCAGAGCTGCAATTTTACTGAAGACCTCACTCACATTGAGGGCAGAAGAGGACAAGTTGAACACCAGTCTGGTTTGAACCACACCTGAACAATCACTAAAGGGGGAACAAAAACATCATTTTAATTGTGTCAAATTTGTTTTTCTGGAAATTAATAAAAAGGTAAATGTTATTTAAATATTAAAGAAATGACTCACTCGTACGTTGTGGGAGAAGATCCTGGAGTAGTCTGCATAGGAGTGGTGCTTGTAGCAACCGTTGGAGCTGTGTGTACAACAGAACAATCTTTAGCTACAGTGCAATTTAATGGAAGATAAATGAATTCAGAAACATTAGCAAGAGAAATTACACATAGTTTTGCTAAGCAATGATATGAAATTGTGGTGTAACCTACCGTTCTCTGTCTTAGCCGGGATGCTTGGTATATGGTATTCCATGTAACCATCAACTTTATTCTTTGAGTTCCTATTATGAAGAGACAGCATTATTGTAAAGATACAACTTATTCCACAATCAGAATTTCACAGAGAAATTTGGAAGTGCAATCTTCTGCAAGAACTTACTTGAAGTTGGTGATACTGGGCTGTAATGGACCTGCACCAGTATCATTTAGAAGTGTGTTTACCTGGGGAGAAAATGAAGATATTGATTTTTTAATATGAACTCCTTTGACAAATGTAATCGGACAGCATCAGGGTTTCAACTGTGAGCAGATGACGGTTCAGTCAGAATTCGATGGGTTGGTCAAACTTAAAAAGCTTTCAAGTTCTTTTTCTGAAGACATGAAATAAAATTTATTATGATTATTACTGAGCAAAATGGGCTGGACAATGGCCAGTATAGTGTTGGAGGATTCTCGCCTATATTTGCATGGCCCGGTGTCTAATCTTCACCAATTCCTCATTCCAAAAGTAAGAGCAGGGTGTGAAGGTCAAATTACTAGAGCAGTAATACAGCTGTACAAAAAGTATTGCAATCTGCACAACATATTGGGAGACATATCAGAGTTCAAAAGAGGACAAATTGTTGGTGTGTGCCTTGTTGGTACTCGTGACCAGCATAGCTAGTCTTTGTGGTGAATCGAGAGGCACGTTGTCCACGGTAACGAGTGATACCTCCGCAAAAGTCCGATCACACCCAACAGGAGTAACTGTCCATGCAAGAGGAAGCTGTTTGAAAAGGATGCCTGGGTACAAACCCTGATTGTATCCATAAAACTTCAAACCACACCTGCCCAACTCTCTGCAGATTTCAATGCACACCTCCACCCTTCTGTTTCCACCAAAACTGTTTGTCAGAAGCCCTACAGGGTCAAAATTCATGTCTGGGCTTCTCTAGCCAAACCTTTGGTCAGTCGTGTCAGTGCCAAATGTCTGTTTCAGAGGTGACACCAACAGACATCTTGGGTGGTGTACAAGGTGAAACATGTATTGTTTTCTGATGTCTTCACTGTCTTTCCCAAATCCAGGATTTTTACTATGTGGAGAATCCCAAAAGAATCTTTTCAACCTGACTGCTGCATACCCAAAGTCAAGCACAGCAGTGAATCAGTGGTGGTTCAGGCTCCGATATCATGGCATTCCCTAAACCCACTACTTGGACTAGATGGAGGATCATGTGCAACCAGAGGTTCAAACATCGAACCTAGAAGAAAGTATCTTGTATGTTGATGATAATGCACTAATGGACAGATCAAGACTGGTGACAAAGTGGTCTGATGAAAACGAAAGTGATGTCGAAACTCTCCTGTGGCCTGCACAGTCAACAGATCTGAATATTATTGAGCCACTTTGGTGTGTTTTGGAGGAGCGAGTCAGAAATCTTTTTTTTTTTACCCGCATCATGGCCACTGTTCTGCACGAGGATTGGGTAAGAACCCTTCTAACCAGTGTATGATTGTTATTTCTATTTACAAGATGAGTCAGTGCTGTATCACTGCAAAATGAGTCTTTACACCGTACTATTAATCTTTTGTTGACGTAAACCAAGGTTATCGGTTTCATTGTACAAGCCTTGTAATGTTCCACACCACATCTGAGACTACGATGAGTTTCGGTCAGGTATGAAATGGATTAGAGGAAAAAATAAATTCTGATATGATGAACGCGATATAATAAACACATGCTGAAAGTCACTCACGATGTCATTGATGGTGCTCCCCACTGGGTTGTAGGTTGTATTCTTGTGGTCCTGGCCTGTGGGCTTGTCGATATCACAGACTTTGAATAGAATGGTAACTGTGGTGGAGATGTTTGAAATTCCTGTGGAATAAAAGAAATGTTCTTCAGTACAATTGTTGGAGTTACAGATTTTATTAGAAAGTGAAAATGAATATTGAGATTTAAATGTATAGTACTATAAGAACGGAGAACATACCCTCATAGGTGATGTTCAGCACTGTAACATGCTCAGTGATGTTTTTGAGTGTAGAGTTCAGAGCTGCAATTTTACTGAAGACCTCACTCACATTGAGGGCAGAAGAGGACAAGTTGAACACCAGTCTGGTTTGAACCACACCTGAACAATCACTAAAGGGGGAACAAAAACATCATTTTAATTGTGTCAAATTTGTTTTTCTGGAAATTAATAAAAAGGTAAATGTTATTTAAATATTAAAGAAATGACTCACTCGTACGTTGTGGGAGAAGATCCTGGAGTAGTCTGCATAGGAGTGGTGCTTGTAGCAACCGTTGGAGCTGTGTGTACAACAGAACAATCTTTAGCTACAGTGCAATTTAATGGAAGATAAATGAATTCAGAAACATTAGCAAGAGAAATTACACATAGTTTTGCTAAGCAATGATATGAAATTGTGGTGTAACCTACCGTTCTCTGTCTTAGCCGGGATGCTTGGTATATGGTATTCCATGTAACCATCAACTTTATTCTTTGAGTTCCTATTATGAAGAGACAGCATTATTGTAAAGATACAACTTATTCCACAATCAGAATTTCACAGAGAAATTTGGAAGTGCAATCTTCTGCAAGAACTTACTTGAAGTTGGTGATACTGGGCTGTAATGGACCTGCACCAGTATCATTTAGAAGTGTGTTTACCTGGGGAGAAAATGAAGATATTGATTTTTTAATATGAACTCCTTTGACAAATGTAATCGGACAGCATCAGGGTTTCAACTGTGAGCAGATGACGGTTCAGTCAGAATTCGATGGGTTGGTCAAACTTAAAAAGCTTTCAAGTTCTTTTTCTGAAGACATGAAATAAAATTTATTATGATTATTACTGAGCAAAATGGGCTGGACAATGGCCAGTATAGTGTTGGAGGATTCTCGCCTATATTTGCATGGCCCGGTGTCTAATCTTCACCAATTCCTCATTCCAAAAGTAAGAGCAGGGTGTGAAGGTCGAATTACTAGAGCAGTAATACAGCTGTACAAAAAGTATTGCAATCTGCACAACATATTGGGAGACATATCAGAGTTCAAAAGAGGACAAATTGTTGGTGTGTGCCTTGTTGGTACTCGTGACCAGCATAGCTAGTCTTTGTGGTGAATCGAGAGGCACGTTGTCCACGGTAACGAGTGATACCTCCGCAAAAGTCCGATCACACCCAACAGGAGTAACTGTCCATGCAAGAGGAAGCTGTTTGAAAAGGATGCCTGGGTACAAACCCTGATTGTATCCATAAAACTTCAAACCACACCTGCCCAACTCTCTGCAGATTTCAATGCACACCTCCACCCTTCTGTTTCCACCAAAACTGTTTGTCAGAAGCCCTACAGGGTCAAAATTCATGTCTGGGCTTCTCTAGCCAAACCTTTGGTCAGTCGTGTCAGTGCCAAATGTCTGTTTCAGTGGTGACACCAACAGACATCTTGGGTGGTGTACAAGGTGAAACATGTATTGTTTTCTGATGTCTTCACTGTCTTTCCCAAATCCAGGATTTTTACTATGTGGAGAATCCCAAAAGAATCTTTTCAACCTGACTGCTGCATACCCAAAGTCAAGCACAGCAGTGAATCAGTGGTGGTTCAGGCTCCGATATCATGGCATTCCCTAAACCCACTACTTGGACTAGATGGAGGATCATGTGCAACCAGAGGTTCAAACATCGAACCTAGAAGAAAGTATCTTGTATGTTGATGATAATGCACTAATGGACAGATCAAGACTGGTGACAAAGTGGTCTGATGAAAACGAAAGTGATGTCGAAACTCTCCTGTGGCCTGCACAGTCAACAGATCTGAATATTATTGAGCCACTTTGGTGTGTTTTGGAGGAGCGAGTCAGAAATCTTTTTTTTTTTACCCGCATCATGGCCACTGTTCTGCATGAGGATTGGGTAAGAACCCTTCTAACCAGTGTATGATTGTTATTTCTATTTACAAGATGAGTCAGTGCTGTATCACTGCAAAATGAGTCTTTACACCGTACTATTAATCTTTTGTTGACGTAAACCAAGGTTATCGGTTTCATTGTACAAGCCTTGTAATGTTCCACACCACATCTGAGACTACGATGAGTTTCGTTCAGGTATGAAATGGATTAGAGGAAAAAATAAATTCTGATATGATGAACGCGATATAATAAACACATGCTGAAAGTCACTCACGATGTCATTGATGGTGCTCCCCACTGGGTTGTAGGTTGTATTCTTGTGGTCCTGGCCTGTGGGCTTGTCGATATCACAGACTTTGAATAGAATGGTAACTGTGGTGGAGATGTTTGAAATTCCTGTGGAATAAAAGAAATGTTCTTCAGTACAATTGTTGGAGTTACAGATTTTATTAGAAAGTGAAAATGAATATTGAGATTTAAATGTATAGTACTATAAGAACGGAGAACATACCCTCATAGGTGATGTTCAGCACTGTAACATGCTCAGTGATGTTTTTGAGTGTAGAGTTCAGAGCTGCAATTTTACTGAAGACCTCACTCACATTGAGGGCAGAAGAGGACAAGTTGAACACCAGTCTGGTTTGAACCACACCTGAACAATCACTAAAGGGGGAACAAAAACATCATTTTAATTGTGTCAAATTTGTTTTTCTGGAAATTAATAAAAAGGTAAATGTTATTTAAATATTAAAGAAATGACTCACTCGTACGTTGTGGGAGAAGATCCTGGAGTAGTCTGCATAGGAGTGGTGCTTGTAGCAACCGTTGGAGCTGTGTGTACAACAGAACAATCTTTAGCTACAGTGCAATTTAATGGAAGATAAATGAATTCAGAAACATTAGCAAGAGAAATTACACATAGTTTTGCTAAGCAATGATATGAAATTGTGGTGTAACCTACCGTTCTCTGTCTTAGCCGGGATGCTTGGTATATGGTATTCCATGTAACCATCAACTTTATTCTTTGAGTTCCTATTATGAAGAGACAGCATTATTGTAAAGATACAACTTATTCCACAATCAGAATTTCACAGAGAAATTTGGAAGTGCAATCTTCTGCAAGAACTTACTTGAAGTTGGTGATACTGGGCTGTAATGGACCTGCACCAGTATCATTTAGAAGTGTGTTTACCTGGGGAGAAAATGAAGATATTGATTTTTTAATATGAACTCCTTTGACAAATGTAATCGGACAGCATCAGGGTTTCAACTGTGAGCAGATGACGGTTCAGTCAGAATTCGATGGGTTGGTCAAACTTAAAAAGCTTTCAAGTTCTTTTTCTGAAGACATGAAATAAAATTTATTATGATTATTACTGAGCAAAATGGGCTGGACAATGGCCAGTATAGTGTTGGAGGATTCTCGCCTATATTTGCATGGCCCGGTGTCTAATCTTCACCAATTCCTCATTCCAAAAGTAAGAGCAGGGTGTGAAGGTCGAATTACTAGAGCAGTAATACAGCTGTACAAAAAGTATTGCAATCTGCACAACATATTGGGAGACATATCAGAGTTCAAAAGAGGACAAATTGTTGGTGTGTGCCTTGTTGGTACTCGTGACCAGCATAGCTAGTCTTTGTGGTGAATCGAGAGGCACGTTGTCCACGGTAACGAGTGATACCTCCGCAAAAGTCCGATCACACCCAACAGGAGTAACTGTCCATGCAAGAGGAAGCTGTTTGAAAAGGATGCCTGGGTACAAACCCTGATTGTATCCATAAAACTTCAAACCACAACTGCCCAACTCTCTGCAGATTTCAATGCACACCTCCACCCTTCTGTTTCCACCAAAACTGTTTGTCAGAAGCCCTACAGGGTCAAAATTCATGTCTGGGCTTCTCTAGCCAAACCTTTGGTCAGTCGTGTCAGTGCCAAGTGTCTGTTTCAGTGGTGACACCAACAGACATCTTGGGTGGTGTACAAGGTGAAACATGTATTGTTTTCTGATGTCTTCACTGTCTTTCCCAAATCCAGGATTTTTACTATGTGGAGAATCCCAAAAGAATCTTTTCAACCTGACTGCTGCATACCCAAAGTCAAGCACAGCAGTGAATCAGTGGTGGTTCAGGCTCCGATATCATGGCATTCCCTAAACCCACTACTTGGACTAGATGGAGGATCATGTGCAACCAGAGGTTCAAACATCGAACCTAGAAGAAAGTATCTTGTATGTTGATGATAATGCACTAATGGACAGATCAAGACTGGTGACAAAGTGGTCTGATGAAAACGAAAGTGATGTCGAAACTCTCCTGTGGCCTGCACAGTCAACAGATCTGAATATTATTGAGCCACTTTGGTGTGTTTTGGAGGAGCGAGTCAGAAATCTTTTTTTTTTACCCGCATCATGGCCACTGTTCTGCACGAGGATTGGGTAAGAACCCTTCTAACCAGTGTATGATTGTTATTTCTATTTACAAGATGAGTCAGTGCTGTATCACTGCAAAATGAGTCTTTACACCGTACTATTAATCTTTTGTTGACGTAAACCAAGGTTATCGGTTTCATTGTACAAGCCTTGTAATGTTCCACACCACATCTGAGACTACGATGAGTTTCGGTCAGGTATGAAATGGATTAGAGGAAAAAATAAATTCTGATATGATGAACGCGATATAATAAACACATGCTGAAAGTCACTCACGATGTCATTGATGGTGCTCCCCACTGGGTTGTAGGTTGTATTCTTGTGGTCCTGGCCTGTGGGCTTGTCGATATCACAGACTTTGAATAGAATGGTAACTGTGGTGGAGATGTTTGAAATTCCTGTGGAATAAAAGAAATGTTCTTCAGTACAATTGTTGGAGTTACAGATTTTATTAGAAAGTGAAAATGAATATTGAGATTTAAATGTATAGTACTATAAGAACGGAGAACATACCCTCATAGGTGATGTTCAGCACTGTAACATGCTCAGTGATGTTTTTGAGTGTAGAGTTCAGAGCTGCAATTTTACTGAAGACCTCACTCACATTGAGGGCAGAAGAGGACAAGTTGAACACCAGTCTGGTTTGAACCACACCTGAACAATCACTAAAGGGGGAACAAAAACATCATTTTAATTGTGTCAAATTTGTTTTTCTGGAAATTAATAAAAAGGTAAATGTTATTTAAATATTAAAGAAATGACTCACTCGTACGTTGTGGGAGAAGATCCTGGAGTAGTCTGCATAGGAGTGGTGCTTGTAGCAACCGTTGGAGCTGTGTGTACAACAGAACAATCTTTAGCTACAGTGCAATTTAATGGAAGATAAATGAATTCAGAAACATTAGCAAGAGAAATTACACATAGTTTTGCTAAGCAATGATATGAAATTGTGGTGTAACCTACCGTTCTCTGTCTTAGCCGGGATGCTTGGTATATGGTATTCCATGTAACCATCAACTTTATTCTTTGAGTTCCTATTATGAAGAGACAGCATTATTGTAAAGATACAACTTATTCCACAATCAGAATTTCACAGAGAAATTTGGAAGTGCAATCTTCTGCAAGAACTTACTTGAAGTTGGTGATACTGGGCTGTAATGGACCTGCACCAGTATCATTTAGAAGTGTGTTTACCTGGGGAGAAAATGAAGATATTGATTTTTTAATATGAACTCCTTTGACAAATGTAATCGGACAGCATCAGGGTTTCAACTGTGAGCAGATGACGGTTCAGTCAGAATTCGATGGGTTGGTCAAACTTAAAAAGCTTTCAAGTTCTTTTTCTGAAGACATGAAATAAAATTTATTATGATTATTACTGAGCAAAATGGGCTGGACAATGGCCAGTATAGTGTTGGAGGATTCTCGCCTATATTTGCATGGCCCGGTGTCTAATCTTCACCAATTCCTCATTCCAAAAGTAAGAGCAGGGTGTGAAGGTCGAATTACTAGAGCAGTAATACAGCTGTACAAAAAGTATTGCAATCTGCACAACATATTGGGAGACATATCAGAGTTCAAAAGAGGACAAATTGTTGGTGTGTGCCTTGTTGGTACTCGTGACCAGCATAGCTAGTCTTTGTGGTGAATCGAGAGGCACGTTGTCCACGGTAACGAGTGATACCTCCGCAAAAGTCCGATCACACCCAACAGGAGTAACTGTCCATGCAAGAGGAAGCTGTTTGAAAAGGATGCCTGGGTACAAACCCTGATTGTATCCATAAAACTTCAAACCACACCTGCCCAACTCTCTGCAGATTTCAATGCACACCTCCACCCTTCTGTTTCCACCAAAACTGTTTGTCAGAAGCCCTACAGGGTCAAAATTCATGTCTGGGCTTCTCTAGCCAAACCTTTGGTCAGTCGTGTCAGTGCCAAATGTCTGTTTCAGTGGTGACACCAACAGACATCTTGGGTGGTGTACAAGGTGAAACATGTATTGTTTTCTGATGTCTTCACTGTCTTTCCCAAATCCAGGATTTTTACTATGTGGAGAATCCCAAAAGAATCTTTTCAACCTGACTGCTGCATACCCAAAGTCAAGCACAGCAGTGAATCAGTGGTGGTTCAGGCTCCGATATCATGGCATTCCCTAAACCCACTACTTGGACTAGATGGAGGATCATGTGCAACCAGAGGTTCAAACATCTAACCTAGAAGAAAGTATCTTGTATGTTGATGATAATGCACTAATGGACAGATCAAGACTGGTGACAAAGTGGTCTGATGAAAACGAAAGTGATGTCGAAACTCTCCTGTGGCCTGCACAGTCAACAGATCTGAATATTATTGAGCCACTTTGGTGTGTTTTGGAGGAGCGAGTCAGAAATCTTTTTTTTTTTACCCGCATCATGGCCACTGTTCTGCACGAGGATTGGGTAAGAACCCTTCTAACCAGTGTATGATTGTTATTTCTATTTACAAGATGAGTCAGTGCTGTATCACTGCAAAATGAGTCTTTACACCGTACTATTAATCTTTTGTTGACGTAAACCAAGGTTATCGGTTTCATTGTACAAGCCTTGTAATGTTCCACACCACATCTGAGACTACGATGAGTTTCGTTCAGGTATGAAATGGATTAGAGGAAAAAATAAATTCTGATATGATGAACGCGATATAATAAACACATGCTGAAAGTCACTCACGATGTCATTGATGGTGCTCCCCACTGGGTTGTAGGTTGTATTCTTGTGGTCCTGGCCTGTGGGCTTGTCGATATCACAGACTTTGAATAGAATGGTAACTGTGGTGGAGATGTTTGAAATTCCTGTGGAATAAAAGAAATGTTCTTCAGTACAATTGTTGGAGTTACAGATTTTATTAGAAAGTGAAAATGAATATTGAGATTTAAATGTATAGTACTATAAGAACGGAGAACATACCCTCATAGGTGATGTTCAGCACTGTAACATGCTCAGTGATGTTTTTGAGTGTAGAGTTCAGAGCTGCAATTTTACTGAAGACCTCACTCACATTGAGGGCAGAAGAGGACAAGTTGAACACCAGTCTGGTTTGAACCACACCTGAACAATCACTAAAGGGGGAACAAAAACATCATTTTAATTGTGTCAAATTTGTTTTTCTGGAAATTAATAAAAAGGTAAATGTTATTTAAATATTAAAGAAATGACTCACTCGTACGTTGTGGGAGAAGATCCTGGAGTAGTCTGCATAGGAGTGGTGCTTGTAGCAACCGTTGGAGCTGTGTGTACAACAGAACAATCTTTAGCTACAGTGCAATTTAATGGAAGATAAATGAATTCAGAAACATTAGCAAGAGAAATTACACATAGTTTTGCTAAGCAATGATATGAAATTGTGGTGTAACCTACCGTTCTCTGTCTTAGCCGGGATGCTTGGTATATGGTATTCCATGTAACCATCAACTTTATTCTTTGAGTTCCTATTATGAAGAGACAGCATTATTGTAAAGATACAACTTATTCCACAATCAGAATTTCACAGAGAAATTTGGAAGTGCAATCTTCTGCAAGAACTTACTTGAAGTTGGTGATACTGGGCTGTAATGGACCTGCACCAGTATCATTTAGAAGTGTGTTTACCTGGGGAGAAAATGAAGATATTGATTTTTTAATATGAACTCCTTTGACAAATGTAATCGGACAGCATCAGGGTTTCAACTGTGAGCAGATGACGGTTCAGTCAGAATTCGATGGGTTGGTCAAACTTAAAAAGCTTTCAAGTTCTTTTTCTGAAGACATGAAATAAAATTTATTATGATTATTACTGAGCAAAATGGGCTGGACAATGGCCAGTATAGTGTTGGAGGATTCTCGCCTATATTTGCATGGCCCGGTGTCTAATCTTCACCAATTCCTCATTCCAAAAGTAAGAGCAGGGTGTGAAGGTCGAATTACTAGAGCAGTAATACAGCTGTACAAAAAGTATTGCAATCTGCACAACATATTGGGAGACATATCAGAGTTCAAAAGAGGACAAATTGTTGGTGTGTGCCTTGTTGGTACTCGTGACCAGCATAGCTAGTCTTTGTGGTGAATCGAGAGGCACGTTGTCCACGGTAACGAGTGATACCTCCGCAAAAGTCCGATCACACCCAACAGGAGTAACTGTCCATGCAAGAGGAAGCTGTTTGAAAAGGATGCCTGGGTACAAACCCTGATTGTATCCATAAAACTTCAAACCACAACTGCCCAACTCTCTGCAGATTTCAATGCACACCTCCACCCTTCTGTTTCCACCAAAACTGTTTGTCAGAAGCCCTACAGGGTCAAAATTCATGTCTGGGCTTCTCTAGCCAAACCTTTGGTCAGTCGTGTCAGTGCCAAGTGTCTGTTTCAGTGGTGACACCAACAGACATCTTGGGTGGTGTACAAGGTGAAACATGTATTGTTTTCTGATGTCTTCACTGTCTTTCCCAAATCCAGGATTTTTACTATGTGGAGAATCCCAAAAGAATCTTTTCAACCTGACTGCTGCATACCCAAAGTCAAGCACAGCAGTGAATCAGTGGTGGTTCAGGCTCCGATATCATGGCATTCCCTAAACCCACTACTTGGACTAGATGGAGGATCATGTGCAACCAGAGGTTCAAACATCGAACCTAGAAGAAAGTATCTTGTATGTTGATGATAATGCACTAATGGACAGATCAAGACCGGTGACAAAGTGGTCTGATGAAAACGAAAGTGATGTCGAAACTCTCCTGTGGCCTGCACAGTCAACAGATCTGAATATTGTTGAGCCACTTTGGTGTGTTTTGGAGGAGCGAGTCAGAAATCTTTTTTTTTTTTACCCGCATCATGGCCACTGTTCTGCACGAGGATTGGGTAAGAACCCTTCTAACCAGTGTATGATTGTTATTTCTATTTACAAGATGAGTCGGTGCTGTATCACTGCAAAATGAGTCTTTACACCGTACTATTAATCTTTTGTTGACGTAAACCAAGGTTATCGGTTTCATTGTACAAGCCTTGTAATGTTCCACACCACATCTGAGACTACGATGAGTTTCGTTCAGGTATGAAATGGATTAGAGGAAAAAATAAATTCTGATAAGATGAACGCGATATAATAAACACATGCTGAAAGTCACTCACGATGTCATTGATGGTGCTCCCCACTGGGTTGTAGGTTGTATTCTTGTGGTCCTGGCCTGTGGGCTTGTCGATATCACAGACTTTGAATAGAATGGTAACTGTGGTGGAGATGTTTGAAATTCCTGTGGAATAAAAGAAATGTTCTTCAGTACAATTGTTGGAGTTACAGATTTTATTAGAAAGTGAAAATGAATATTGAGATTTAAATGTATAGTACTATAAGAACGGAGAACATACCCTCATAGGTGATGTTCAGCACTGTAACATGCTCAGTGATGTTTTTGAGTGTAGAGTTCAGAGCTGCAATTTTACTGAAGACCTCACTCACATTGAGGGCAGAAGAGGACAAGTTGAACACCAGTCTGGTTTGAACCACACCTGAACAATCACTAAAGGGGGAACAAAAACATCATTTTAATTGTGTCAAATTTGTTTTTCTGGAGAAATTTGGAAGTGCAATCTTCTCAAGAACATTGTTGGTGGAGAGCTCTATGAAAAATTTCACACAGAAATTTGGGCATTAATCTCTTCTGCATGTACTTACATAGGAATCAAATGTGATCCAGTTGTGGTTGTGGCAGGAGGTGTCTTGTTATGAAGTATGAGTAGTTGATGAAGAAACATACTTGGTGAATTGATATCACCTTCCTTATAGATATATGTTTGAAATGCATTTATTACTGAACCATTACCCCTGAAATGTAGGAAATTAAAATCTGAATTAATACAGTTCAAGTTTTATTATGTAGAAATATGCATAAAAATCAAAGAAAGTTTCTGTCATCAGTTACTGGTAGTTTGCTTGTGTGAAGTTAACTGATGCGGCAGTTGCGTAATTCAAGATTGTATTCATCTGAAAATAATAGAATTTTTTTATTTAATAACTATCTGTTGCATTAGCTGTATTCAAGTTTTATTGTAACATGAAATTACTTTCTGACACACAACAATATATTTTACTCACCAGGCTGTTGATTTTGTATTGTATTAAGTCATATGTTTGGTTCCTCTGATCTAGCAGTATAGCTATGCTCACATTGCTAATTTGAAATGCAAAGTCGATACTGTACGAGTTGCTTCCCGTTTCTAAAAGGAGAGATTGATTGAAGTTTTTCTGCTAAAAAAGTTTTTACTTCATGGATGACTAATCAGAAAAGAGACTTACTTTGATAAGTGATGTTCTTTATGCTGACAGGTTCATTCAGTATTTGTGTGTCAAGATCTCTCTTTGTTCTGATTTTGGACTCCAGGAGAGCATTAGCAGCACTGACAACCTCAGCTTCAGTAGGTACATTAGTCAAGTTCTCAAATATAACTGTTATAAAAATGTATACGTCTCCAATTCTGAAAGAGGAGTGAACATAAGAAGTAATGAGAAGTTACTATTAAAATGCCTGGAGAATGATATGATATGATCAATGGAACAGAGAACTACTACTGTTTCAGTAACCAATACTCACACACACACACACACACACACACACACATATATATATATAGTCCGTCGTGTTAATCATAATTCGTTCAGATTTACAGCAATACAGCTTTATGTAGACTGTCTGTGAAATTCTTCTGAACTTAAAAATATTATATATATTGTTATTGTTTTTAGTTAAATCAATGATCAATATGTAGACCATAATTATATATAGACTGGAGAATTTACACCTACATTGTTGAAGGATGGTCAGTGGGTATAACTGGATTGCTTTTAGGACAAGCTGAATCTAGAAGAAAAACAATGCATAATAATAGACCAGGGGCTTTCACAGGCACTGCATAGGATCAACAATTAAAAAAATAGTTGTGCTGTAACCTACCACTCTGTGTCCCAAGCTCTTTGATGAACCTGGCTGGTGTTAAATTAGTTCCATCATGGAAACTGTATTCCATATAAGTATGAATTGGTTTTTGTGAGCAGCTGTTAAGAACAGAATAAAGACATTATGTCATGATGCTGATTTGAATACAATAAGATTCACAGCGTAAAATACATTTTTTGAACTTACCCGCTGAAATCGAAATTCACTTCTTCAAATGGTTTTGCAACAGGCTTGTTTAGAAGTTCATTAATCTGAAGAGAAAAAAAATGTGTTAAAATCTATTATGATATACATATAACTGTACAACGTAAGATATTCCAAAGTCAGCAAAAATGTATTCAAATTGAATGAACTAATTACTCTGTGATGTGGGAATCATTAGTGTGGTGTCTGTGATGTGGGATTCGATGCTAACAGTGTAAAAAAAGAAAATATTGAACATATTGCTTATGTATACTCACTGCATTGTTGACAGAGCTCTTGATGTTGTCTCCTAATTCTTTCCTGCAGGCATCATTCCCATGCATTCTGATATTAGTCATATTAAATGTGATATTGATAGCATAGGAAGTGTCAGAAATTTCTGTGGAAGATAGTAAATTCTTAGTTTCTCTTGCTCAGGCATTATTCAGTGACAACATATTATTGAATAGAAAGAAAAGCTTACTCTCATAGGTGTAGTTCATCACTATTACTTTGTCAGGAAATGTTATGCCTTGATTCTTCAACAGAGTTTGGATAGCACTGATGACCATACTCTCACAGGGTAAGGGAGACGAATTGCTGAACACCAGTCTGGTGAGAATCTCAGCTGATGTAGTTGTGGAGGGGGTTTGCCGATGTAGTGAAATGGTAGCTGGAACAGTTGTAGTTGTAGTTGTAGCTGTAGTTGTAGGTGTAGTTGTAGCTGTAGTTGTAGGTGTAGTTGTAGTTGTAGCTGTAGTTGTAGGTGCAGTTGTAGGTGCATGACCATTGATTATGAGAAGCGGAACAAGAAGTCCACTTGGTGTCTTGATATCGTTCTCATTAAACACATACACTTGAAAGGCTACAATTGTGGTGGAGTTGCCACTAAAATTAAGAAAAATCAAATTTAACAGAATAATCATGTGCACAATTTTTATTTGTACTGAAAAAGTAACAGTGAGTGGTGACTTATCACATACCTGAACGTTACTTGTGGGTAGGTAAATTGTCCAGGATTTGGGCCATTTAAGATTGAGCTCAGCTGTATATAAGTGTCAAATGTTACTTAAATACCTTGTTACAATTGTTTTAAATTAAAAGTGAGAATTTTTCAACATTTTGTAACCGTGTGACCAGAAGAGTATCTTTTACTCACCAGAAGGTTCGTGGTGTTTTGTATTGAGTTGTAGGTTTCAAACGCCTGATTAATGTTTTCTGGAACCTTACTGATCCTGTACTCAAAGTCTATACTGTACGAGTTGCTGCCTGTTTCTAAAAAAAGAAGGTTATATATAATGTAGGGTTAAAAAATAGAACATATACTATAAAGAAAAAATACTATAAGCCCATTATCCAAGATGGAGTCGAAAAGACATTTTGTTCTTTTAACTAAATGAGCTATTTTTTTCAGATCAGTCATACAACATTTCACTACATTTTGTACTGTGTACTGTACGATTGTGTATGTTACTAATAAAATTTACAATTCATTGTAAAATTCAAATAGATTTTTGCAGACATTACCCTGGTAAAATATATTAATGATGGGCCCAAATGGAACCTGGAAATTCAATTATTTGTACATATTAAGTAAGAGCTTAATCCATGGCAGGGTGGCAGTTTATCCTAGGAATATATGGTGTGAAGCAGGAGTACACAATTTAATTCATGCCAGTTGAAATGTTTTGTGGAGATGTGAGAGAACCCAGAGGTAACCCACACTGATATAAGAATAATATCCAAAACATAACACAGACAGGAGGCCCTTGATCTGTGAGGTGGCAATGCAACCTGTACCACTATGTTGCTGGAATATGGATTTATTTTATTACATCATAAGCAAGAAACTTACTCTCATAGGAGATGCCCTGTATGCTGACAGCATTTTCTGGTATTTGTGTTCCAAGCTCTCTAGTTTTTCTAATGTTCCATTCAGCATCAATAGTTGTAAGAACCTCATCCTCACTTGGTACAATGGTCAGGTCCGTGAACTCAATTTTAATGTGAATCACAATAGCTTTGGGTCTAAAAGAGGAGACAACATGAGAAGTGATTACTAAAATAATAATATTAATAGTCAATAAAAATAGTCCTAATGAAAATAGTTCTAATAAAATCCACTATTATTAAACTGTTTTACAAAGACAATTCAGAATATATTAAAAAACATCCATTAAATAACTGTATGACCTAAAATATGTCGACCTCTCACCACCACACCCATGTGTGGTTCTTTGTAATTCAAGCTTATTGTAACAGCAAAGGGGGAATAAATCTAGAATGGGATGATTCACACAGACATGGGTGTGAAGATCAGGTGTGCACAAAGTTTTGGCCACATTTAAATGAGCTTGAGCATACATGTTTGTATTTCCTGTAGGTGTTGGAGTAAATGTTGTGTGTTCTTTTGTTGTTGGGTTGTTGTTCTCCACCTGTGTTGTAGTTGTTTCAGAAGCTGTTGTAGGACACATTAC
Organism: Tachysurus fulvidraco; assembly: GCF_022655615.1. Lineage (NCBI taxonomy): Eukaryota > Metazoa > Chordata > Actinopteri > Siluriformes > Bagridae > Tachysurus > Tachysurus fulvidraco. Next base: position 31,127,241 of record NC_062521.1, on the reverse strand, counting down.
AAGGAACCAGCTTTAATAATTGGTACAATTAATGGAACAATTGTTTTTATTATATATTTTATTTGTGTTCTCCATTTATAAAGTATGAATCTGTGGTATAACATACCACTGAGTTCATTTAGGAAGCTGACTGGAGGTTTGTAATGCCCACATCCAAAGCTGTACTCTATATCAATTTCCAAATCCCTGTAAGAACAGAGCAAACTGTAAATATGACAATCATACAATTTACTTCACAGTTTGGTTTATTTAATCAATGCCTTCTTGAACTCACCTGAAGGAGGTGCTCTGGGATTCAAACGATTCTGCTTTTGGTTCATTTAATAACCTGTTCAGCTGGAGATGAAAATAAATTAATTCTACAAGTAGTTGCCATAGCACATAAAAGTACACCTGTCTGATTAAAATGGTCTACGTATTGTGTGAAAAGTGAAAAACATTTCTTTTCTTTTTAGAAAACCAAAAATATTCTTCTGGTAATGTGAATTTTAAATCCAATTGATTTTACAAATCACTGGTGAGTCTACATTTTTGTATCTAATGTTTATTTAATACAGCAGATCAACATCTTACACAGGTAGCTACGTTTACTTACTGTGTTGTCGATAGATTTTTGGATTTGCTTGTTGATATTTTTCCTGTGTCCAAAGTCGTCTGGCATGGTGACATTGACAGACATTATGAAAACAACTTCATAGGAGTCGCCTGAAGTGTCTGTGGAGCAAAACGATTATCATTTTCTTTCTGCTTTGCCTTCAGTATGGTTGACACAGACATAAGTTTCATATGGAAATGACAGAGAAATAGATGTTTGTCGATGCAGGGTACCATTAGAAATGAGAACATACTGGTATAGAAGAAGCCTAGCACTTTCACAGTATTCGAGATGCTGGAAGATCGAGAGTTTAGCAGAGTTGCAATAGCATTGAGGACCAAACTCTCACTGGGAACAGGAAATGAGCAGTTGAACACCAGCTTTGCGATGACTGTAGGTAAATCAGGTCTGGAAACACAAATTGTTATATCGAGTGTTATCCGATGTTGATAATCGTCTATTTCAATTATCTATTAAATACATAACAGATGTTGAACATACTTTGAGGGAGTGTTGTTCAATGATGAATTACTATTAGGTCTTGTAGTCCTTGTTGTTCTACTGCTTGTTGCTTGTGTTGTTGCTGCAGTACTGACTGATGATACAGTTGTTTTTCTATGAGAATTAGATCCAGTAGTTCCAGCATTTGCAAAATATGAAGGATGATGTGAATTTTCTTCATGCGTTTCTTTCCGTACATTTTTGTTTTGTGTAACAGGATCCTTCGTCCTCATGTCTTCCATTTCAGAAGTCTCAGGATTCTGCCATTTTCTTGTCCTGCAGAGGGATTTGTTATAGGAAATACTGTTTATTGATATACTTTAACCACTGACATTTCACTCCCATTTTTACCAGTATTCAAGCAATAAGTTCACATGCAACAAAAAAGTACTTACGCTTGGGCACCAGTCCAGGTAAGCACCCACCATACACACACTGTCACACAAAGAATGTTAATATATATATGTTTATATATATATTATTGATATATTGAAGCTTGAGTTTACACTCATTGTCACACAAACATAATGAATCCAGAAGAAATTATCAAGAAAACCATGAAACTAAACCATTAATTCAAAAAGTGGTGTACAGGATTTGTAACTAATGTTAAATGACTTACATATGGTGAGAAGTGTTGTTTTTCTGGTGCCATGATTTTTAGAGAAGGCAAACCTATTGATATAACAACAATATTAAACTTTATTTTAATATGAAACTTTATTTAAACTTTTCTGCTTTTTCATTGTTAAATCATCTATCACTGAAACTTAATTTTCTAATTATGATTTTAAATTGAATGATGACAAAAATTTCCACTATAATATATGTGCTATAGAATATACATTTTTTTATTTACATTTAATATGCTAGAGCATGCTGGACTCGTTTAAGCAAATTTAAGCAGATTTAAGCAAACGAGAATTCAGTAGTCAAAAAAATTTAAATTTATTTTTTACTTTGTAATTCATTGTGAATCTTAAATATGTTTCTATCAATTTCAAATAAAAACAAATGTCAAACCAATAGCTGTTGTGACGCAGAAAACACAAGCCACTTTACAGTGAATAATCTATGATTTTGATGTGCTACATATTGGGAAATGAATACCACATCTAAATAAATTAAAACATCAGAATTAACTGCAACAGTAATCTAAAAGACAGCAAAATTGTGTTACCTTCGTTTATTCTCCAAAGTCATAACCATCCACTTTTGAGCAATAATTTGTCCACTGTATAACACTCAGCGAATTGTCGTAAAGATAACACACTCTGTCTTGAAAGGTGTTTTAACAAAATTGGTGGTTGTAGCTGTAACGTCAACAAGGGGTTGGTCGCTTCCTCAATTGCGTTAATGAAACAAATTAGCTGGGTTTGCTCACCTGAACAATAACAGGTGTAAGTCCAGATAGTGAAGATCAAAAGGCAAGATCAAAAGATGACGAAGACAATGTGAAGTATGTGAAGTATGCGGAATTATATTAAAGAGATTACTACCTAGTAACAAATTCTATACAATTTAATTTTGCACGCCCTGAGATGATGTCTTATTTGTGAGTCATTTTGAAATTAGAACAAAAGAAGAAATCTAAAAAGTCTTATATTCTTAATATCTAAATATGTAATAGAAATACACTTTCTTCATACTTAAAATTTGAAAAGTTGTCAACATGGCAGATATACCTAGAAACTCTGCAGATATTTTCTTTTTTGAGAAATTGAATAATCTTAAAATTAGCTCCACACTTTATCTTATTATCTCCATCTGGCATATTTGTTGCCACTCCTCAACTATCTCTTTAGGGTGGAGTACATATCATAAATCAAAGATGTTTTGTTTTCTTAAAAAAAAAAGATATATAATTTTTCCCTATACTATATTTCAGTCACATGGAATATAGTGATTATAATGAGTATTTGAATAAAAATTTTTTTAACTAAACCTTGTTTTATCTAATGTATCATATTTAGTACACATTCCACTGTGGATGAACTGTAATTTTTTTTTTTTGTACTTTTTATTGTTCTGAACAATACAATTATATGGATTTGAAGTTATTTCTTTAAGACACAAAGACTGGGTAGGTTTCCATTGGGGCAAATAGGTGCTTTAAGGTGTGTGTACAGTATATTGAAAAGATCAAATTTAATAGATCTAATTACAGTGTGCTTAAATTAGACTGTTGACGCTTTGGAAGTAGAATCTTTTGTTACACACAAATTTGCTGAAAAAAAGCTGCATGTCATTCATGTAACACATTTACACAAATTATTTAAACGATAAAGGTATATACATGTAAAGGTGATCGTTTTACACAACAACGTCTTCCTTTTTATTTCCACAGTTTTTGTTTACAGCCATAGTTAATATCAAAGTATTTTGTTCTGTTTGCAATGTCAGTGTCTTCTATATAAATCAGTATAAGTTCCCATGTATTTTTCTCACATACCATTCTTACTTACCCTAATTGATAGTTAATTAGCATTTTATCTCAAGCACAGCTTGTAATTGTAGTAGGTTTTATTGAAATCTTCAATCTTGGTAACTTATGAAGAATCATAGTGAGCATTTCTAGCAACAGTCTGCAATATATCTCACTTTAAACTATATTTATGAATATTAAAAAGTGCTGGCTCTTGATAAGGGTGTCTGAAAAATGAAGTCATATCGAGGAGGCAGAATTTAAATAATTATTTTTGTTCATGTGATGTATTTTTTCTAATTCTTTTATTTAGGGTTCAGCAATATATTCAAATAGTACTAGAGCCTGCAGGATGAAGAAGAACAACTAACAAATGGTCAAAACTGTCTTAAGAAAAACAAAAAAACCTGTCATGTCACTGTCAGAGAATATGCAGCAGCACTCCCAGAATTATAATTATGCCCCACCCGCTCAAGTAATTACTCTGTCAGTCTTAGCAAATAATTGAATAATTAACATAATAATTGGAAAATATGAAAAACATGTGCCACCACCCGATAGATCTTGCGTCAATATTTATTTGAATAGATGCTGCTAATACTTGATAGGAAGGACGCAGGTCACCATTCACATATTGTATGAAAGAAAAAAGATCTGTTGACCTCTAATGACGTTGCTCACTGGAAGTGCCAGTGTATGTATTGTTCAGTAACATGACTTTAGTGTTATTTCACCATGAGTGCTTTTTTTCCTCCCAGTACTACCTAGCTGTGTGTGCAAATCACAGAGGTTAAGACAGCACATTATACTTAGCGTTAATGCTGAAAAATAAAGAACTATTCCCAACATCTGTAACCTTTAATTTATATACACTTGCATGAGCTGAAGCAGAAAAACAGGTCTCGGTGAGGACCAATAAGACCTCTCCATCAAAGCATGTTAACAATTAAAGAATGGTCACGTGGGCAAATCATTTGGTGAACTGATCCAAAGGAAAAATCGAAACAAAAAATGCCACAGAAATTTAGCTCTTGTATGGAATTTAGCAAACAAACTATGGGAATTTTTTGAGTTTTGTCTTTTAGTGTTATGCATATATAATGTGTAAATTTTTATGTTTTGTAGTCATTATTGCTCTCTTATGCAAAAATGTATTTTTTTTATGGTATACTCATTAGACTTGCATTTAATCATATGAAATGCAACTTTCAGAATTACCTTGCTCTCAAAACAGGTTTTGAACATTGCCTTTTTGTTGTTGTTTTAATAACATTAATATTTACTGTGATTTTTCAAGGAGGACGAGGGGAAAGATGCGGACAAATGACAGCTTGGTTGATTTAGCAGCACTTAGTTTCTCATTGACAACCAAAAATGCAGTCTCTGTGAAATGTTCTGCTTTTAAGCCATTCTGGTTGGAATCTTGAAAGTTTTTCTGTGAGAGACAAAGACACAAATGATAATAAAAAGCATGTTCAAGAATTTTAGAAAGAATTAGAATGAGAGTTGACCTTTAACATTGGTGGTAAATTTACATTCATATACAGAGTGACTTTTATACAACTCAGGGTTAAGACCTTTGCTGATGGGCCCAGAAGGGGCAGTTTGGTAGTCTTTGGATTTGAAATCTTACCCTTCTAAACAGAAGTCCAATACCTTAACCACTAAGCTATCACATCCCTAACTAAAGCACAAGTGAAGTAAAAGGATTAATTATGAGGATTAATTTGTTATTGCCTTATATAATACAGCATATTATTCTTGCAGTTCTTTAACTTAACTAAAATGAAAATAAATATATTTATACAGTGTTGCCTTTACATGGTTATTAAAACAGCAATTGTTGTTGAGCTACATCTTATGTTGATAGCAACAAGCACCTAAAGCATTTAAAATGTTATCCAGTCATACCTAAATTGAACAGACTGACATCAAATTGTAGCTACCATAAAAATTGTAATCTTATTATAACAACAGTGCCTGTAAAATGATGTGATATATTAGAGATTTTTTGGAAGCAGGAAAAATGAGCAAGCAGAAATATCTGAGTGACTTTGACAAGGACCAAATTGTGATGTCTATATCACATAGGTCAGACCATCTCCAAAAACAGCAGGTATTGTGCAGTGTTTCCAGTATGCAGTCGTTAGTACCCACCATTAGTAAAGTACCACAGATTTAAAAAATAGCCTTTCTGCCTTTCTGCAGGTAAAAACAACATGAACTGGCCCTGATGTTTAAACATGTTACATGTAAGTGGAACAGTTTATTTTCCTTGTAACATTATACAACTCAGAAATGTTTTGCCTAGGTTCAAAGATCTCATGTTACAAATTTATATTTAAAAAGATTTTTAATTTGTAATTCCAATCATTCAAAGGGCACTTAAGAGTCAGAAGTCTTGTTTATCCTGTACTTTCAGATCACAATTTTCACATGTGGGAGAGACTTTGGAAACAGCAAATGGTTGTGTATACAGACAGACCACTGCCAACGCATGATGTTTGCACACTGATATATATTAATGTAATTAATAAATTGTATTTAATTTAGATGTGTTAGATACATGATAATGTGCAAAAAATAATGTAACTCATGGGATTGTTGTGAATAACAAACCCTATTCTTACATTGTTTACACATACACATTTCAATTTTCACATTTTTCCACTGTACATACAACTGTCAATTATATATGTGTTCATTTCTTATCATTGCCATTCTGTTTACACTGTGGAGCTCCTGTACTACAACAAATTCCTCGTATGTGAAAACGTACTTGGCAATAAAGACCTTTCTGATTCTGATTCTGATAAATAAACTTGGAGACGATCACAGTGTCTTTGAACAGCCATTACGTCATCAGAGAACATTTAAAGTGTTAAGTCCATAATGATCCTAGAAATTACACTGACCTACTCTGACCTATTAGTTCCTCATATGCTCTTGGTTGAATAATTCTACTTGACTATAAACTGTTTTAGAAAGGACATTTACATTATTTACTGTCCAGTGTCACCCAAATGAGAATGGGATCTCTTGGGACCTGGTTCCTCTCAGAGAGTTTTTCCTTCCCACAGTTACCTCAGGCTAAAGTAACTATAGTAATTAGTTAATTTTAAACTTTCAATTGTATTCTATGTTTCAATACTTCGGTACAAATGCTCACAAAGAAAACTCAATTGAATTAAATTAAAGAAAGGTTTCATATAATCTTCTATAATTTGTATGGTTTGCATTTCTGCATTGCAATCTTGGGTCCCATGTTAAAGAATGTGACCTGTCTTGCTTGGTTGTCTTTCAAAAACATCAAAGGGACAGCTCAGGTTGTCTGTTTTTGGGGCCAAGGTCAGGGAGGCTAGATCAAGATGGTTTGGACATGTACAGAGGAGGGAGATGGTTATATTGGTAAAAGGATGTTGGAGATGGATTTGCCAGGTAAGAGGTCAAGAGGAAGGACAAAGAGGAGATATATGGATGTGTTAAATGAGGACATGAAGATAATTGGTGCTCTGTAGTAAATGCCAAGAATAAAGATAGGTGGAAACAGATGATTCGCTGTGGTGATCAATAATGAAAAAAGCCGAAAGATTTAATCTCCTCTAGGTAGGCCTTTCTCATACTTGTTGGAAATCAGGCCCACCACAAATGTGTAGTCAGCAAACTTGACGATGCTGCTGGAGTTGGATGTGGCCATGCAGTTGTCGGTGTACAGTGAGTACAGCAGGGGGCTCAGAACACAACCCTGGGGTCACCAGTGCTGAGAGTGAGAGAGGATGAGACATGCTTTCCCACCCATACTGTTTGTGGTCTGTTAGTCAGGAAGATTCACCGAAATATTGTTCTGTTAGGTCCCAGGACTTACAACTTAGAGGTATCGCACCAACTGTTGTTTACCATCAGACACACTCTACCACCCCTTCATGTCTCAACACAATTGTTCTGTGCATGTGGAAAACCAAAAAGAAATTGCCCGGTTGGATGGCATGGTAATGTACAGCTTGGTTCAGCCATGTATTGTTGAAGCAGAGGAGGCTACAGTCCCGAATGTCCCTCTGTAAAGTTACCCTTCTTGCTTCTAATCTAGAGACTGGATATTGGCTAATATTAGCTTATTTCCCATGTTCAGGTCACGTCCTTTTCTTTTGTTCAGGTCACGTCCTTTATTGCTCCTCAGGATTTCACTTCCATGTTTAAAAAACTGCAGTAAGTGAGCAGATTGTAGACAAATAGAAATAAGAGTATGGGTGTCATACTGTATGTGATGATGTCTTCTATGTAAAAAAACAGGTTAAAGTGTTTAACAAGCAGAAAATTAATGACAAACACAGTGTGATTGAAGCAGTTGTGATGGCATCCGGCCTCACAGGCGCCACCTTGTACTTGATAGCCATGTTGCAATATCCCTACACAATGGTCTGATCTCCCCTTCGGTCACAAATCACAACCTTGGGGTAACCATGGACAACTGAATCAATTGTCCTTTATCTTGTATTTCTAATGTGACACACTCATGTCAGTTTCTTCTCTTCAACATCAGAAGGATTTGGTCATTTTTATTCACACAGGCTGCTCAGGTACTTGTTCAGGCTTGTGTCATTTCAAGACTGGAAAACTGCAACTCACTGCTGGCAGGTCTACCTTGTATTCAACCTGCCTTTGTTCTCAAATACCACCACACATCTCACATGCACTCCCTCCACTGGCTTCTAATGGCTGCACACATCAGATTCAAAACACTGATGCTGAAAACCATAGAAATACATTTCTACTAGCAGCTAGAGAAGGAAACAAGATACACATATACATTGTTTTTGGATAAAGGTCCATTTCAAAGAGAAATTTCCTTTGTTGAATAGTTGACTGAAATTTATCTCTTCCTGATTTGTTTTAAAATCCCATGTTCCACCCAGGCAATACAAGTATTCACAGATAGAACCTGCTACATGCCCCTGGAATGTGGTCTAGCAGGTCTTTCCTATCTACATAACTTAAAGACCATTATTTCAGCTTAGTCATATAATTAGGCAATTTATTTTATTTTGTTATCGGCATGTTGTTGACAGCATATAATAAATTATCTTATATCCCATGATGACACCCTCCTTCACATACAAAGGTTAAATATAAAAGCAGCTCTACAGGTTTTATTCTGGGCATGACTCCACCATATCTCATGCTATTTTGTTGATTATATTACAGCCCATACTTTAGCAAAAAAAGACAGAAAGAAACAAACATTTTAACCTCTGGGCACTTCACATTTGTAATAACATTTAATATATATATATATATATATATATATATATATAGAGAGAGAGTGTGTGTGTGTGTGTGTGTGAGAGAGAGAGAGAGAGAGAGAGAGAGAGAGAGAGGATAAAAATTTCTTTGTGCATTACAATTTCCTTTCCAATCCTCAGTTTGCCTTTGCGATCCTTTCAGTGAAATTCATTGGGATGAATAATAAAACATGACACAGAATTGAATTGGTATTTTTGATATTTTTAAATAAATAAATATATATATATATTCAATATAAATGTCAATTCTTGCATTTTGCATTTTTACATAAGATGCAAAGAAGTATAGGTTTATGTGGCATGGGTGTAACATGTGCTAGTATTGTACTGACATTATGCACAGATACACTGCTGCAAAATAAGAGCAACAGTGTAACACCAGGCCAATAATTATTAAGGAATGCCTGTAATACACCTCCTTTACATGCCCTAAAGAACAGAATGTTCTCCAATACATTCTCTTTGAACAAGGAAAAATAAGATTTAAAATAATCAGATTGTGATTTAAGAACATGCAGATGCAGGTAAGGCAGCTTCAATAACCGAAAACAACTGATTTGAAACTTTAGGTAAGATAAAGGTCATGAAACGTGCACAGATCATGCTATTTGCAAACAACAAACTGTAGGCTAGACAAGATAGTACAAGATAGAGAGTAGAGAATGATTGGTAATAAGAACAGCAAGTGTGAGTGTAAGAGTGTTTTAAATTTTCTGACTAAGTGTGTGGCTGGAAGAATATACTTCTATTCAATTAATAGCTGCGTGACTGTGAAGGAGGAAGTGAGTGTTCCAGGAAATATAGCTTACAGAGGCCCTGTTTGTGGCTCACACATGTTGTAAAATGTAGTTTGTGGATTGTGATGTGAAGTTCATGGCTTGTGATGTTCATTTACACCATTTCGCACAGCTGGGACCCAGCACTGTACCTCTGCTTCATAGCCCCTCCCACTCAATGAATTACTCAATTCAACCCTTATGATGTGATTTAACGATGGATTTGACTAAGTATACTGGCTTACCTTTGAGATCAAGGAGAGGTGACAGGTAGTGACAGACAGGTTGATGGCAAGGGTACTGGGTGTGACTGGTTTGAACGGCTTTGCAGTGTGGTGAGAAATGTCCAGTTTGTATGTGACCTTGTTCACTTTCCTACATATCCACGAGGGACCAGAATACAGGGGTTGGACAAAGTAAAGTGAACATAGATTACATATGTAATATTTCTTTATTAAAGGTGTGGTGCATGATGTTTGAAAGCCAATGTTGACATTTGAAATCACCAAAATAAACACACCCCTAACCCATATGGGTGTCCCCGCTGTATTGATAGCTCCGCCCCACACGTACATACGTAACCCAGGCAACTATTATATCGGAATCTGCTGGGGCAGCTGGCCGAGGGAATATTTTTATCAATAAATGAACACAACGAGTAATACCATGGTAATAAAAATGTGTTTTTGTAGTACTGTGTGTTGTACCATGAAAGGTTTAGCTCTGTTTCATGCGGAAGACGACGTTCAACACCTAGAACTCGAGGCAGAGGTAACAGCAGGTATCTGCCATGTCATTGTTTTGATCGCTTTCTTTTCTTCTTCTTTTCTTATTTTTTTCACCTTTAATAAGGTGTTGGACCACCATTTGCATTTAGTACAGCTTCCAACCTTCTTGGAATAGATTGATACAACGTACTTCCAAATTAACCTGGGCTCCCATAACACCTGAGCAGTGCCACAGACTGATCGACTCCATGCCAAGCCGCATTGCTGCAGTAATTCAGGCAAAAGGAGCCCCAGCTAAGAATTGAGTGCTGGACATGCTCATACTTTTCATTTTCATACGTTTCAGTTGGCTCATATTACTAAACATCCTTTGTTTGTGGTGGTCTTAAGTAATATTCTAATTTTCTGAAATACCGAATTTGGGATTTTCCTTAGTTGACAGTTATAATAATCAAAATTAAAAGAAATAAACATTATATATATATATATATATATATATATATATATATATATATATATATATATAAAATACCCTTTTTCCTTTTCAATAAATCCTCTTTTTTGGACACTGGCCTGCATTTGGGTTCTCCTCCCTTGCACCCTCCTCTGCTTGCTGACAGTATCATCTGGCCAACAATGAACCCAGCAGGAGCTCAGGAGTTGCAGTCCCAGCTCAAGTCCTTGTCCAAATCCTCTGCTGCGCACGAGCGCCAACTCAAGGAGATAGCTGCATCCACCAATGAGCTCATTCGGCGCATGAGCATGCTCACCACACAACAGGCCTCCTCACCTTTTCCAATGACACCTGCCCAGCCCCCCCAACCCGTGGTCGAGCAGAACCAAAAACCCATTCGGGAGCCACATCTGCCCCATCCCGAGCATTTCTCTGGCGAGGCAGGACTTTGCCGTGCCTTTTTGATGCAGTGCTCGGTGATCTTTGAGCTCCAACCCTCTTCCTTCCCTTCGGATCGGTCTAAGGTAGCATACGTTATCTCTTTGATATATGGAAAGGCCAAGATCTGGGCTATAGCAGAGTGGGAACGTCAGTCAGTCATCTGCTTCGCGTTCGATGCCTTTTCGGCTGAGCTGCGCAACGTTTTCGACTCCACTCTGCCTAAGATGGACGCCACTCGAGCCAGGAGCGGCGCTGGGCCCACGACCTCTGTCTTTACTGTGGCAAGGCAGGACATTTTGCTTTTGCGTGCCCAGCAAAAGACAGGGCTCGCTGTTGAAGGAGGAGCCTGCGGCGAGCCTCTGGTGTCTAGCCTCCCCAAGCCACTACTCCGAGCACGTTTCCAGATCAAGAGCCATGAACATGATCTAGCGGTCTTCGTCAACTCAGGAGCTGATGCTGAGTTTCTCGACGAGGAGTTAGTGCGTCAGCTGGAGATCGAAACCGAACCTCTACCCACCAGTCTCCAGGTACGTGCCCTGGATGGCCATATCCTTCACCGAGCTCGCTACCATACATTACATGTACATGTACATTTACATGTACATTTATGGCATTTAGCAGACACCCTTATCCAGAGTGACTTACAACTGAGCAACTGAGGGTTAAGGGCCTTGCTCAGGGGCCCAGCAGTGGCAGCTTGGTAGACCTGGGGTTCAAACCCATGACCTTCCGATCAGTAGCCCAACACCTTAACCACTGAGCCACCACATCCCAAGCCCCTGCTGGTGTCCATCACCAATGAACACACGGAGTGGATCTCCTTCCTTGTTATCCCCTCGCCTCACGCCCCTGTCATGTTTGGATTACCTTGGCTTCAGAAACATAACCCTCACCTGGATTGGTCCAGTGGCCGGGTCCTTGGTTGGGGAATCTACTGCCAGGCTCACTGCCTGACCACCTTGACACCCCGCCCGTTATTAGTCAAGGAGGATCTGCCAGCCGACCTCTCTCTGGTGCCATCTGAATATCATGATCTGGGACAAGTCTTCAGTAGAGCTCTTGCCACTTCTCTGCCACCTCATAGACCTTACGACTGTGCTATCAACCTCCTGCCAGGCACTTCCCCGCCTCGGGGGCGCCTTTATCACTTATCCAAGCCCGAAAGGGAAGCCATGACCCAGTATATACAGGAGTCTGTGGAGTCAGGTATTAACCGCCCGTCGTCATCCCCAGCCGGTGGTGGGTTTTTCTTTGTGGAGAAGAAGGATGGTACTCAACGGCCCTGTATCGACTATCGGGGCCTTAATGCCATCACCATCAAGAATCGCTACCCGCTGCCACTCATGACCTCCGCTTTTGAGCTCCTCCAGGGAGCCACCCTTTTCTCCAAGCTGGACCTTTGGAACGCCTATCACCTAGTCCGCATTCGGGAAGGTGACGAATGGAAGACCGCATTCAACACTCCCACTGGTCATTATGAGTACCTGGTGATGCCGTTTGGCCTCACTAATGTCCCGGCAGTTTTTCAAGCACTGGTGAATGACATTTTACGGGACATGTTAAATCTGTTTGTGTTTGTTTACCTGGACGATATTCTCATCTTTTCTCGCACACCCGAGGAACACAGCCGTCATGTCCGTGCAGTGCTCCAGAGGCTTTTGCAGAACCAACTGTACATGAAGGCTGAGAAATGTGAGTTTCATGTCACCAAGACCACCTTCTTGGGCTTCATTCTGGCAGCAGGGAGTGTTCGGATGGACCCCGACAGAATCAAGGCTGTTAGGGATTGGCCCCACCCTGGAAAACGTAAGCAGCTCCAGCAGTTCTTGGGATTTGCCAATTTCTATCAGCGATTCATCCGGGGCTACAGCTCTGTCGCTGCACCCTTGCACCAGCTGACTTCTCCACTTCAACCCTACTCATGGGGGCCTCAATCCGAGCAAGACTTCTGGAAGCTGAAGCAGCTTTTCACCTCTGTCCCCATCCTCACCTTGCTGGATTCCACGCGACAATTTGTGGTTGAAGTTGATGCATCTGATACCGGTGTTGGGGCCATTTTGTCTCAAAGGAACACCAAGGACAATAAACTTCACCCGTGTGCCTTCTTTTCTCGTCGTCTCTCCTCGTCCGAACAGAACTACACTATTGGCGAACGTGAGTTACTGGCAGTCAAACTCGCCCTAGAGGAATGGCAGCACTGGTTGGAGGGTGCTGAACAACCGTTTCTGGTCTGGACGGACCATAAGAATCTGGAGTATCTCCAGACAGCCAAAAGACTGAAACCCCGACAGGCTCGTTGGGCACTCTTCTTTGGCAGATTCAACTTTACACTGTCTTATCGGCCGGGAACGAAGAACGGGAAGCCAGATGTTCTCCCTCGACCACGTCGAGGCCACCGCTGAGCCTATTCTTCCTCACTCCGTCACTGTTCGAGTGCTCCGACTCGGGATCGAGAGAAGAGTTCAGAAAGCCATGTCTAACCTGCCGATTCCTACTGACTGTCCGGTAGGCAAACTCTATGTTCCTGATCAGCTCCATTCCCAAGTTCTCCAGTGGTGTCACAACTCCCGGCTTTTCTGTCACCCCGGTTTCCCTCGGACCCTATCAGTTCTCCAGCGACGTTTCTGGTGGTCCTCGCTCAGACGTGACACACGGGATTTTGTCGCGGCCTGCCCTGTATGTGCACAACACAAGAGCTCCCGATCTCGCCCAGCCGGCCTCCTGCGACCTCTGCCGATCCCTTCTAGACCTTGGTCTCATATTTCGCTCGATTTCGTCACCGGCTTCCCCTTTCTGATGGCTACTCCACTATCCTCTCTGTGGTCGATCGCTTCTCTAAGCTTGTCCATTTTGTTCCCCTGACCAAACTTCCTTCGGCCAAAGAAACGGTGTTGCTCCTTCTCCAACATGTTTTCCGGCTCCACGGCATTCCCCGGAACATAGTCTCTGACAGAGGACCCCAGTTTACATACAATTTTTGGAAGGAATTTTGCCAGCTCTTAGGCGTCTCCATTAGCCTTTCCTCTGGGTTTCACCCGCAATCCAATGGGCAGACAGAACGACTCAACCAGGAGCTGGAGACGGGCCTCCAACTTGGTATGGGTCGAGTATGCCCATAACTCTCTGCCCTCTGCTGCCACGGGCCTTTCCCCTTTTCAGGCTGCCTATGGCTATCAGCCCAGATTGTTCTCCTCTCAGGAGCTTGAAGCCTCAGTTCCTTCGGCCTTGGCCCTCGTGAGACGCTATCGTCAAGTCTGGAGAAGAGCTCGCCTTGCCTTGCTGAGATCCTCCCGGAGCTACGCTTGCTGGGCCAACCACAGACGCCGCCCCGCTCCTCCTTACCGTGTCAGGCAGCGGGTGTGGCTTTCCACCAAAGACCTCCCGTTGAAGCTGGCATGTAGGAAGCTGGCTCCCCGTTTTGTTGGCCCGTTCCCTATATCTAAGGTGATCAACCCAGCTGCGGTCCGGCTCAAGCTGCCCAGAGTGTTGCGCATCCACCCCACGTTTCCAGGCTGAAACCTGTCCAGGCCTGTGCGCTGGTAGCGTGCCGTTCATGCTGGATTGTCGCCAGATGATCTTTCGTCCCTACGTGGCGATTTTTGAGTCACCCCTGCCATCTTCCAGTCTGAGTACTATCTGTGCCCCCGCTGCTGTTAGTTTCCTATTGGACTTCCCCGTCTCGGATTACTTTTCCCCGGGATTTATTTACGTGAGTTGTTCATTCATTGCTGCCGGTTGTTTTTCCGGTTTTTGCCGTTAGGATATTTTCTTTTTCCTGTGTGGATTACTTTTTGGATTACCCGTGCTTGGATTTACTTACTTTTCTGTGTGGATTACCTTCTGCCCGTGTTTGGATTATTTATTTTTCCTGTGAATCGAACTTCCGATTTTGTGACTGTTACGCCCGTGGCGTAAGACTAGCACCTGTGCTCTTCTGTAGGCGGTTCAGCCCTAGACTCGGCCCGGCTACATCTCCTGTGCATTATTTATATATATATATATATATATATATATATATATATATATATATATATATATATATAGTTTATATATATATATATATATATATTTATATATATATATATATATATATATATATATATATATATTATACCCTTTTTCCTTTTCAATAAATCCTCTTTTTTGGACACTTGCCTGCGTTTGGGTTCTCCTCCCTTGCACCCTCCTCTGCTCGCTGACATGCTGTCCAGTTTTTTTTTTTTTTTTACAAATAAATATCTGAAAAGTGTGGTGTGCATTTGTTTTCAGCCTCCTTTACTCTGATACCCCTAACTAAAATCCAGTGAAACCAACTGCCCTCAGAAGTCACCTAATGAATAAATAGAGTTACCTGTGTGTAATTTAATCTCAGTATAAATACAGCTGTTCTGTGAAGCCCTCAGAAGTGTGTTACAGAACATTAGTAAACAAACAGCATCATGAAGACCAAAGAACACAGTGATAAAGTTATGGAGAAGATTAAAGCAGGGTTAGGTTATAAATTAATGTCCCAAAGGTAGACCTGCTGGCAAAGATTTCACTGTCTAGATGTGCAAAGCTGGTAGAGACAAACCCCAAAAGACTTGCAGCTGGAATTGCAGTGAAAGGTGGTTCTACAAAGTATTGACTCAGTGGGGCTGAATACAAATGTTAGAGGTATCAGAGTAAAGGGGGCTGAATACAAATACACACCACACTTTTCACATTTATTTGTAATAAAAATTGGACACCATTTATCATTTTCCTTCCACTTCACAATTATGTGCCACTTTGTGTTGGTCTGTCACATAAAATCCTAATAAAATAAACTTTTCTTTGTGGTTGTAACGTGTCAAAATGTGGAAAAGTTCAGTGGGTACGAATACTTTTGCAAGGCACTGTATCTTACCCCAGTACGCCCCCATAAAATTTAAACTAATGTATCTAAGCTGTTTTTTAAAAGGTAAATCTGAAATAGGAACATTGGTGCATTTATTTTGGGACTGTAAGAACATTCAACCTTTTTGGCATGATGTACATGATATGGTTCAGATGATGATGGGCAGAGAATTCACTGTCTCCTACTATATATTTATTCAACTGCAAAACATCATTTGATTTCTCTACAGATTCACACTCCTTGTTAAATTTCATTACTTATTTAGCAAAGAAGTAGATTTATTCTGTCTCAGATGCCTCAGGATTCGCTGGGTCGGCCTCATCTCATTGGTCCAAAATCTTCATCGCACGGAAGACGATCAGAGCTGGTACAATTTCTGGATGCCTCGGGATGGTAGAAAGAGAGAAGCAGTGTAGAGGGATTAACATATCTGCTGTTCATAATAAATGCGAGTCTCATATAATAGTGCACAATATTATGGGATGTATTATGTGTACGTCTGACTAAAGAGATGAGTTTTTAATCTACATTTAAACTGGGAAAGTGTGTCTGAGCCCCGAACACTATCAGGAAGACTATTGTAAAGTTTGGGAGCTAAATAAGAAAACGCTTTACCACCTTTAGTAGACTGGGAACTACCAGAAGACCAGAGATGTGTTTGGCACAAGTAGCTAATCTTCTATCTTTGGAAAAACTTATGAAATTGCAGAACAAATCCGAATGATTCTGGCGGACATCGGCCCCTTTGTGGGATTTACTTGAACAAGTGAGACCCCAATGCTGACCTGTTTTGATTTGCCCTTTGCCTTTCCCCAGTGAGTCTCATATTAAAAATGCATTGTTGTTATATTGTTATGAATATGTTTAAATGTATCCTGTGTGTGCTGACTGATTGACTCTGTTGTTGTTTTGTTTAAGTTTTAATAAGAAATCGATAAAACTATAATAAATAAATAAATCTGCTGTTGAGATCCTCTGTGTTTTTCAATGCTGTTTTCTTTTCTTTTATTTATTTATTTTTATTTATTTTTATTTTGGGGGGGGGGGGGCTTTTCCAACCCATCAGTTTGATTTTTGAATTCGAGTTACAATGTTATATGAAATCAAATATCTTTATTAAAATCAACTTAAAACCAACCAAAATCAACCAAAGTGTACATGACAAATTAATTTATACTATCGTCTATTCCATTTGGCTTTTTAAACACCAATTGCTCTGACACTGAAAAAGTTTAATGTGGTGTAATTTTTCAACATTATTTTTAATAAATCCAAGTAATTGTTTTAACTGTACTAATGTTCTGGGGATTTTCAGTAGCATATTCAATCCCAATTTGAAATCAAAAAGTATCATGCAGTGGGAAAATCTGGTGAACTCCTTGTGAACGTATGCATGATTCCACCTTAATACATTTCAGTTTCTTCATTAGTGCGACATATGTTTAATTAACCTCTTTTTAATTGCTATAAATTTTAGATGGCATTTTAAATAATATATGAACACTGGAATCTGTGTATCTTTTGTTGTGACACTGCCCTTTATATTTTCTCATAAAATTATTATTATTATTTTAAATTTAGCTATCTGGTTAAAGATCTGTATATACAACACCATGATCTTTTGCCTGTTTGTGTGCCCTGGTCATAAAAATGGAGCCCTTGGCATTTGAATAAATTACATAATGATAGTTTTATTCTGCCACAGACAGTTTATCTTGCAAAAAAACATCAAATGCAAAATTGTACAAATCAGCAGTATCTTAAAACTTTAGTAAAGTACTAGTAAAAAATAATTGGTATAACTTGGTCCATATTTCATGTGTGTACCGCCATCTAGTGTTTGGAAATTCACAATGTGTTGTTTCTTGAGCAGCTACAGTTAAAATACATCTAAACTCAGCTTATCCACAATCTGACTTTTTTTTTGTCCTAGACATCTACTTTATTTTAAGAAGTTGATGTCAGAACAAAAGAAAGAATAATTTATTTCAGCTTTTTTCTTTTTCATTACATTCCATGTGTATCAGTTTACATACACTTGGGTACACTTGGGCAGTGTTTGGTAGCATTACCTTTGAATTGTTTAACTTAATTTAACTTAAATTTTGGTATATAACTGGTGTAACTCAATCAGGTTTGTAGGCCTCCATGCTGCACTCACTTTTTCAGATATGCACCAAAATTTTGTCACAGATTGTTTTTAAAGGTTTTGTGATGGCAACTCCAGTACCTCGACATTGTCCTTAAGCCATTTTGCCAGATATTTGGAGGTTTTCTTTGGGTCAATACAGAAGACTCATTTGCAACCATGCATTTTTTTGGCTGTTGTCTTCAAATGTTGCTTCAATGCATTTCCTTCCTGAGCGGTTAATTAAATTCACTTCATGTGCTTTTAACAATGGACATTTTCTTAAAACAGCTTTACAGAAATATAAAATTTTACTAAATATACAAAGTTCAAAATTTATACTTATCCTTAATGATAAATATAATGGGGACAAGGAAAAACTTACTGAGAGGATATATAATAAAATACTGAACTTTAACCAGAAGAAGGAACGGTCACACTGGGAAATAATGACACTGGGAGCTCTGGAGTAGCCGAAAGACTGTCCAATAACTGCAGGGCTTTGTAAGAGAAACATCTGTCCCCTTCTATAGCATTTACATCCGACTGCTGACTATCAGTATCCATGTCAACGCTTTTCTCAAATGTTGAAGAGTCTGTTTCTTTTGTTTTTCTTAAATGTCTGCAATTTCATCTGAACAGCTTTCCATCAGGAGACTTTGTCGTAACTCAGAGCCCGTCTCCAAGTCGACACATCGCAGGGTGTCCTCCTCTCTTAAACTTTTTGGTTACTAAAGACTGTTTTAGTTAAACTTAACTGATAACTCTATAATTACTACAAAAAACACTGAAAAAACTCCTCAGACCTGGATGAGAATGAGCAAACTTCTTTATTGTGGTCAATCAGCCAACAACTCTCTAAGAGAAATTGGCAAGTTGAAAGTAACATATGAAAACCCCAAAAAGAGCATGTCATGCAAAAATCAATCAAAAACAAAAACTCTCGAAATGTTCTTGCAAAAATAAAAAACACGCACACACACCACACGCACAAATGCGTGCCAGAAGAATTTGGGCAGAAGAATTTGACACACACCCCTTCACCCCCGAGCCCCAGATATCCTCTCAATATATACCCTGGCGCTCCTAGCCTCCTCTTTGGTTCCCAGTATTTCTTGGAGTCCCAGGTGCCATATCACCTTATTTATCGGCATCACCTCCTATGTTTTCTAAATACACTGACCTAATTTCCCCTTATTGCCCATCACCTTTTTCCCATATGCCCATTTATGGATTTGCCTCCCCTTAGTTCTCAGGACCTAGGTCTGTGAACCAATGTCTTTTTCATTCTACATAACAAGTTATAGTTATGAGCTAAGGTCTGAGAACCATGGTCTTCTCCATTCTACAAAACAATTTATGAGCTAAGGTCTGATAACCATGGTCTTCTCCATTCTACATAACAATTTTGTATTTGTTATTACAAATGTGCTCAAAAAAGCCTTACTTCCTGGTCAAAGTGGAGGACCTTTTGCATCCTTATTCCTTCTCCAGGTTGCAGATCAGGTAAGTATTTAGCCATGTCATCATGCAGATGATGTACTGTAGGCAGCTTCATTCTGAGATGTCTCCCCATCAGTAATTGTGCAGGTGATAAATTGTGCATGTGAAGTCACATGCTTGAATCCCCATTTTCTGCAAGACATGAAAATTCAGCATACTGACATCCATTGTCAGATATTACTACAGTATATCCACAATTCCATGTGTTGCAAAGATGGATTTCATTTCCCTGTTGACTCCACAGCTTGTCGTGTCCATGAGTAATTTTACCTCAATATACTTTGAAAAGTAATTCATACATAAGTGAAATGCTGAACTATTACTGGAAAAAATGTCTGTACCTATTTTTTCATAGCACATCATATGGAACATTGGCTCTTTTTGATTGTTGTTCCTGTTTTCATTGCAGGTAGCGCATCTGGATACTGCATCCTCAATTTGTGTCGACAGACCTGGCCAGTACAAAATGTCTCAAAAGGCCTCTTACCTTACATTTGACAATTCCCAGGTGTGACTCATGTATTTTGTTGAACATTTTCTGTCTTAGCTGATTTGGAACAATGAGCTTATTTGCTTGGAATAACAGACTATCTTCATGACTGTTTTCCTCTCAAAATGTCCATTATGGCTGTATTGATCTTGGCATCATAGATCGTGCAATGACTGGAATCGACCGACACTGTGACCGGTTTGTTCACATCAAAGAATTTTAAAGTAGGATTTTGAGTAACCAAATATTTCAGTTTTTCAAAACTTTGCTGTTGAGCATCCTCCCAGTGCCACTCTGTCAGACATACTGGGAATGAACTTTGCCAGATATTGCACTACTCCTAGAAATCTTTGCAGTTCTTGCTTGCTTTGTGGTGGTGGAATTTCAGTCACTGCCCTCATCTTTTCTTCATCTGGCTTCATTCCATGAGCACTCAGTATGTGTCCTATGTATTTGATCCCTGTCATTCTTATTTTGCACTTGTTTCTGTTGAGTTTAATTATTACAATTTTTTTTTGCACAATACAGCACCTTTGTTAGCCTTTCATCATGCTCTACAATTGAGGCTCCCCACACCAGCATGTCATCGATTATACTGTATTTACAGATGATATTCTTTATGATATTATTTATAGATGACATTCTACCCATCCCGAGGCATCCAGAAACTGTTCCAGCTCCGATCATCTTTGTGTGCTGAAGATTTTGGACCTCCACTGAGATGAGACTGATTCAGCGAATCCTGAGGCATCTAGAGATCTATCACCTACAGTTAGACTCTGCTATACTAAAAAGATGTGAACTCCATGTGATATTTTGCATCTATACAACATCTGTTTGACTGTATTTTTATAATCACACCCCCAGTGTCACCCATATGAGGATGAGGTTCCCCTTTGAATCTGGTTCCTCTCAAGGTTCCATCTAAGGGAGTTTTTCCTCCCCCCAGTCACCTGAGTCAGCTCAGACTTGCTCATTGGGGATAAATACATACACATTGTGAACTATATATATCTAATATTAATCTTTAAAAATTGTGTATTCTATTAATCTTTATATTATTCTTTATAATAACCTTTTGTTCTGTGTTTATGTTCTGTAAAGCTGCTTTGAGACAATGTCAATTGTAAAAAGCGCTATACAAATAAACTTGAATTGAATTTAACACACCTTCCAGTCATTCTATCATTTGTGCTATGGATCTCTGAAAGACTTCTGATACTGAGGATATACCGAAAGGTAACCTATGAAAATGGTATCGCCCAATTGGTGTGTTCATTGTGCAAAGCTTTGAACTTTCATTATCCAGCTTTATCTACCAAAACCCTTGATTTGCGTCTAACACAGAAAAGTTTGCATTTGACATTCTTGAGACCACATCTTCTACTGTCAGCATTGGATAAAGCTCTCTTTTTATTGCCGGATTGAGATCTTTAGTATCCATACAAATGCACATTTTCTTTAATGTGACTACAGTTACCATGCTGTTGACCCATTCGGTTGGCTCAGTTTGCTTTGCGATGATCCCCATCTGCTCCAGTCTTTGTAGTTCAACCACTTTCTCTCGCAGAGCTACAGGTATCCTTCTTGGTGTGTGCACAACTGGTCTGACATTTGTATGTGGTGTTCTCTGGGTAAACATCCTAGTCCTTCAAATACATTGTCAAAATCCTTGAGAATATCACTGATATTTTCACTTTTTCACTTTTACATCATTCTTGTTTATCTGGATTGTCTCGACCCATTGTTCAGCCTCTTTATTTGATTCAATTCAATTCAATTCAAGTTTATTTGTATAGCGCTTTTTACAATAGACATTGTCTCAAAGCAGCTTTACAGAACATAAACATAGAGAAGAATTTAGACATAATTAATGATAAAGGAAATAATGAATAATAAAAGAAATAAGAATTGACAGAATAAAAATTCTAGGTTATTATTAGATGTATATAGTTCACAATGTGTATGTATTTATTCCCCTATGAGCAAGTCTGAGGTGACTCAGGCAGCAGTGGCAAGGAAAAACTCCCTTAAATTGGTAAAGGAAGAAACCTTGAGAGGAACCGGACTCAAAGGGGGAACCCATCCTCATATGGGTGACACTGGGGGTGTGATTGTAATATACAGTCAGTTAAATGTTGTATTGGTGTAAGGATCATGGATCTCCTTAGTATCACAGAATCTAACTGGAGATGTCTCAGGATTCTTAGAGTCGGCCTCGGCTCAGTGGACGTCCAAAGGCTTCGTCCCACAGAGGATGTTGGGGGCTGGTACAATGTCTGGATGCCTCGGGATGGGTACAAAGAGAGAAGCAGTGGAAAGGGATTAACATATCTGCTGTTCATAAAAATGTGCCGGTCTGATGTACTAGTGCATGATACTATAGGATGTATTATGTGTACGCCTGACTAAAGAGTTGAGTTTTTAATCTACATTTAAACTGGGAAAGTGTGTCTGAGCCCTGAACACTATCAGGAAGACAATTCCAAAGTTTGGGAGCTAAATACGAAAACGCTCTACCACCTTTAGTAGACTTAGATATTCTGGGAACTAGCAGAAGTCCTGAGTTTTGTGATCTCAGAGAGCATGAAGGATTAAAACGTGTTAGAAGACTAGTTAGATACATGGGAGCTAAACCATTAAGAGCCTTGTACGTAAGTAGCAGCAGTTTGTAGTCAATTCTAAACTTAACAGGTAGCCAGTGTAGAGATGATAAACTTGGGGTTATATGGTCATACTTTCTTGTCCTAGTGAGAACTCTGGCAGCTGCATTTTGGACTAACTGTAACCTATTTATTAAAGATGCAGGACAACCGCCTAGTAATGCATTACAATAGTCCAGTCTTGAGGTCATGAAGGCATGAACTAGCTTCTCAGCATCAGATACAGACAGGATGTTTCTTAGCTTGGTGATATTTCTAAGGTGGAAGAAGGCTGTTTTGGTAGTATGGGCGATATGATTTTTAAAAGACAAGTTGCTGTCTAATAAACACCAGGTCTTTCACTGTCGAGCTACTAGTAACAGTACATCCCTCTAAATGGGAGTTAAGTTGTGAGAGTTTCTGTGTACTGGTTTTTGGACCTATGAGTAGTATTTCTGTCTTATCGGAGTTTAACAATAGAAAGTTGCAGCTCATCCAGTCTTTTATCTCTCTAAGGCATTGAGTTAATTTGGACACTGTGACTATTTCATCTGGTTTTGATGAGATATATAACTGTGTGTCATCAGCATAACAATGGAAACTAATCCCATGTCTTGTAATAATGTTCCCTAATGGAAGCATGTATATAGAGAAAAGCAGAGGTCCGAGAACTGATCCTTGAGGGACCCCATAGTTAACTGGTAATGAACTGGAGGATTCACCATTTAATTCTACAAAATGGTATCGCTCTGACAGGTAGGATCTAAACCAGCTTAAAGCCTGTCCATGAATACCTGTATAATTTTGTAAGTGATCTAGAAGAATGTTGTGGTCTATAGTGTCAAATGCAGCACTAAGGTCAAGTAGAACTAATAGTGACATACAGTCTTGGTCCGAAGCTAAGAACAAGTCGTTTGTAACTTTAACAAGTGCAGTTTCTGTGCTATGATGGGGCCTGAAACCTGACTGAAACTCTTCAAGGATGTTGCTCTCCTGTAAGAAGAAGCTCAGTTGAACAGACACAACCTTTTCTAGTATTTTAGACATAAACGGAAGGTGTGAGATAGGTCTGTAGTTCATTAGGATCTAAGTTAGGTTTTTTGATGAGTGGCCTAATAACTGCCAACTTAAAAGACTTCGGCACATAACCTAAAGATAACGAGGAGTTAATGATATTAAGAAGAGGCTCACCAGCTTTATGTAACACTTCTTTCAGTAGTTTAGTTGGGATGGGGTCTAGTGAACATGTTGTTGATTTAGCTGTAGTAATAAGTTTATCTAACTCTTCCTGTCCTGTACTTGTAAAGCTGTGTAAAGCCTTAGGTGAGATTGTGTCACTGGTTGCTCTCGTATGTTGAGCGTCACCTATTTTATTCCTGATACTTTCGATTTTATCAGTGAAGAATCTCATAAAGTCCTCACTACTGAAATGTGATGGAATAGTGTGTTCAGATTTCTGTTTTTTTGTTAAACTAGCCACTGTGCTAAATAAAAACCTGGGATTGTTCTGGTTATTTTCTATGAGTTTGCTCAGGTGCTCAGAGCCCTAGCAGCTTTTAGAGCCTGTCTATAGCTGGACATACTGTCCTTATACGCAATTCTAAAAACCTCTAATTTAGTTTTTCTCCATTTCCGTTCGAGGTTACGGGTCTCCCTCTTGAAGGTGTGAGTATGACTATTATACCATGGTGCAAGTGTTTTATCTCTAACCTTCTGTAATCTGACTGGGGCAACAGTGTCTAATGTGCTAGTGAATATAGCGTCTATGCTGATAATCATTGCATCTAGGTCGTTTGAGTTTGAGGGTACAGTAAGAAGTTGAGTTGATGGACATTACTTTTTCCACTCAAGTAAAGAAAGTCAAGAAGCTTTTATTGTCATTACAACCATATATAGTAATTGCAGTACACAGTGAAAAGAGACGTTTCTCCAGGATCAAGGTGCTACATAAAACAAAGACAGGGATAGAACTTAGTAATTTAGTCCTAGCCATGTAAAGTGCAACTGTGCAACCTGGCGTAAACATTGCAGGACAAGACAGACAAGACAGGATAGATAAGACAGACAAGACAGTGCAGGACAAAAGACAGTGCAGACAAAAAAGTTAAAAAAAGACAATAAACAGAAAAAGCGCCACCCAGTGTACATACTGTATGTAAATACTGTAAGTTCAGACAATTTTCCTTGCAGTAATACTACAATGAACACAGATTCTTAGCAGCAGGTCCCTGAGAGAGTGTATAAGATTGTGCAAAAACAGCAACAACTGAAATATTGTACAGTATGAGCAAAATGACTGAAATGTTAGACAGTGTGTGCAAAGAGCAAAAAAGTAAAAAAGTGTGCAAAACAGCATGTAAACAGTTTGATGAATGTAAGCAACGTGTAAACAAGTTGATAGATATATATTAGAAGTGTTTGTATGTGGTGTAGGTGTGTGCAGTCCATACAGATGATGTGTGTATGTTGTGCTCAGTCCAGTTCAGTTTGGTTATTAAGAAGTCTGATGGCTTGTGGGAAGAAACTGTTACACAGTCTGGTCGTGAGGGCCTCCACTGTTACTGTACCAATAAACATGTTACCATCTTGTTCAATCATGTGCATTCTTTTACTCTGACTCTGCAGGTCTTTGGCATTATACATCTTTGCAAAATGATTTTTCTTCCTATAAGACTTACATGTTTTCCCATAGACTGGACATTTTCTGTACTCTGCTGCATTCCCTTTTCATCACTGACATCTGCTATGATTTGGTGTCTCTTTTCTTTGGCTTTATAGATTCAACTTTGTGTACATTTACTTCATCATTGAGTGCTTTCTTCTGACTCGACGTGATCTCGCTGGCCCTGCAAATGTCTATGGCCTTGTCCACTGTGAGATCCCTCTGCCTTTTAGTTGATCCTCGCTTATGCCACAAACAATCCTATCACAAATTAATTAATGGTGCAGATCACCAAACTCAGTCATTTGCTTTGCTTTTCAGATCAGTGACGTACATGTCGATTGTTTCTGCAGGCCCTTGCGATCTTGTGAAAAACACTTGTCTGAGGTATGGTAGGTTTTTATGAGGCTCACAGTAATTTTTAAACTTGTCTTTTAGTACTTGTATTTTATTTCTCTCCTCTTCTGAGAACTCAAATGTATTCCATACTTTTATGGCCTCTTCCCCTGCCATGTGGGCCACGTGCAGAAATGTAGCACACTGCACTGTCTCAGACTTCTCTGCTAGTCCGCTAGCTAGCGACAAAAGTTCCAACCTCTGTATCCAGTTCTTCCAATTTTCTGAGAGATTTCTTTGCAGAATCAACATTGGTGGTGGTGGCTGTAACTGTGCCATCCTCTTTTTCTGTGTTTATATCAGTTTTATTCTGACACCTTGTTCTGTTCTTTAGACAGACAAATGAACACGAGCTGCTGCACCTTCACATAACTTTATTTTCCTGACTTCAGTAACAGAACTCTGGATGTCATTGTAGCAGATGACCACTAGATGTCCTCATAACCTCATATATGTATAACATACAATACGTTACAAAATACATTTATATTTCTGAATAATACACTTGTGTTCATAATAAAATGATAAGTGTATGTTACCTATTCATATATTTATTCATTTTTATTAAAGTAATTGTAGTTAACAGAAGACTAACTCACCAAGAAGATACTGTAGTGTTGTCTATTGTTAATAACACCAACTTTGGCTGGTCCAGCAGTTCTCTGCAGTCTTCAAGCAGCTCCTTGCTGTGACTGTATGCATAAACAGATGCATTGTTAATGTATGATCAGTTTGTGTCTGCCAATTTTCAAATAAAAATTCAATGTGCAATTTCCAGGTTTTATGACCTCTTTTATTGATATACTTACACGTATAAACCGTCTCATATGGAGCCTTCAGAAATGTAAATAAAACTCAACTGCATAAACAGTCATACACAGTAGGGCATGTAGTGAAATGTTTTTTCTTTTCCAGTTACAACCAAGTGTTCATGCAGTGTGCCTATGACTGTATCGGTGTTTTGCCTGGTTCAGAGTTGTTAGGACTTGATTTAGGAACTGTTTGAAGTTTACTAAGACTTTTTTAGGAAAAGATTTTAGATGGATTTTATTCATACATGTTTGTGGATATTTGAAGATAAATGCATTTCATTTGAATATGTGTTGAATAGTGTAGCAACAGAAGTTCAGTAGCAGGAAAAACAAGTTTTATATTAAGGTTTAACACCTGTACAAAAGGTGGATTATGCATCACCACTCCCAGTGACAAATATGACTGAGGGACAATACTATCCAAACCGCTGCATTCTTACAACTTCAAACTACACATCCACACAGCTATTCTGATAGTTATTCTGTTCATTAAGGGATTTTAGTGATTGTGATTTTTGAATACACAGTCTTACTCCTACACATGATGAAATAGAAAGACAGATAGCTTACTTCTGGCTGCCTGTAGTCCAAGTAAACACACTTCTGTCTTATCAGAATTAAGCAGGAGTTAGTAAGCATCCACTGTCTTTCACACAATCTTCAATCTTATTAAGCTGTTGACTCACATCTGACTTAGCTGAAACATATATGTGTGTCAACAGCATAACATTTACATTTACATTTACATTTACAGCATTTGGCAGACGCCCTTATCCAGAGCGACGTACATAAGTGCTAAAATCTCTAACACTGAATACATTAATGCTGGTTCACTAGGTTACATACTTAAGATACCATGAGTTTAAAACATTTGTTCAAAGTTACAATGAAAAAGTGTCAAAGGTTTTTTTTTTTTTTTTAAATGCAAAGGATAAGGAAAGAACGATAGAAGCAAATACCTTGTTTATGAATGATTGCACCAAGGAGCAGCATATACTGTATATGGAGAAACATAGTGGGGAGCACCAAATAAAACCTTTGTATGTTTAGAAAAGTATGTCCCTGTCTGGCCCGCGTGAGGCCAATCATAAATTATAGGGATGCACCGGAAATTCTAGTCTAGAGGATTCTAGTCCTCTTTGGATCTACCTATGTATGTGAACAGACATTCTCAGTGATGAAGTTCAACAAATCCAAACACAGATTCTCTATCACTAATGACCACGTCTCAGCTGTCCTTCGCATAGCCACCTCAGATATTCAGCCAGATTTCAATGCCCTTGTTCAAGCCCAGAACAGACTGATTATTCTCACTGAAGAGGTCAAATTAGGTTTTTTTTAAGTTGTTTGTCGTTTTTCATTGTTTGTGGAGATTAACAAGTTAAAAATAAATTGCACTGATTCAATAATTGTTTCTGTTTTCTTACTTGACCTTTAGAGTGTGTGCCCTGTGATGGGTTGGCACTCCGTCCAGGGTGTATCCTGCCTTGATGCCTGATGACGCCTGTGATAGGCACAGATTCCCCGTGACCGGAGGTAGTGGATAAGCGGTAGAAAATGAATGAATGGATGAATGAATGGATGAATGAATTTGAATGAATGAATGGATGAATGAATTTGACCTTCACACGACAATTTCACATTATAGAAATATTTACAGAATAGTTTTATTCTTCTGATTATCAATACCAGCTATTCAAAATATACAATTTAGTGCATTTTACAATGGAGGAAATTTCGTTAAGTTCGGCAGAATTAAGTTCAAGTTATGATTGGTGTGGCCCTCTGACACAATTCAGGTTTCTCATGTGGCCCCTTGTAAAAATTAATTGCCCACCCCTGCTGTAGACTCTGTCTTAGTCCAAGCTAAAAACACCTTTGTTTAGTCTAGCTTTTTATGAATAGCTTTTCTTAGGTAAAGGAGCAGATCTGGAGGGCTCATGGTCATAGAGTGTTTGGTGAACTGGGATGTCTGGATGTTGTTTCTGGATGTGAGGAAATAACTTCAGCAAGAGAGTGAGTATACAGGGAGAAAAGATGAGGACCAAGTACTGAGCCTTGAGGGACACCAGTGGAAAGTCTACGTAGAGCAGATGTGATTCTCCTCCATCTTATCTGATATGAGCGTCCTTCAAGGTATAAAGCAAACCATTCCAATGCTGAGCCGCAAATCCCAAAATAACTGAGGGTGGATTAGAGAATCTTGTGGTTGACCGTATCAAACGCTGCTGAAAGGTCAAGTTGGATGAAGATGGGATGACAGTTTGGCTGATCTAGCAGCATGTAATTTCTCAGAGACATCAAAAAAGGGCTGTCTCTGTTGAATGAGCCAGACTGGTTGGGATCTTACATTTACATTTACATTTACAGCATTTGGCAGATGCCCTTATCCAGAGCGACGTACGTAAGTGCTTAAATATCTAACATTGAATACATTAATGCTGCTCACTAGGTTACATACTTAAGATACCATGAGTTTAAAGCATTTGTTCAAAGTTACAATGAAAAAGTGTCAAAGGTGTTTTTTTTGTTTGTTTGTTTTTTAAAATGCAAAAGATAAGGAAAGAAGTGCTAGTTGAAGTGTTTCCTGAATAAGTAGGTCTTCAACCGCCGCTTGAAAATAGGCAGTGACTCAGCTGTCCGGACCTCTACGGGAAGTTCATTCCACCACCTTGGTGCCAGGTAGATCGGAGGTTGCGGGGTGCAGTGCGAGGAATGATGAGGGCTTTGAGGTAAGAGGGAACTGGTCCATTTTTGGCTTTGTAGGCCAGCATCAGTGTTTTGAATCGGATGCGTGCAGCTACCGGAAGGCAGTGGAGGGATCGCAGCAGCGGGGTGGTATGGCAGGTTGAAAACAAGCCGGGCAGCTGCATTTTGGATCATTTGCAGAGGACAGATTTCGTTCATAGGTAGACCTGCCAGCAGTGCATTGCAGTAATCCAGTCTAGAAATGACAAGAGATTGAACAAGTACCTGAGCAGTCTGTGTGGACAAAATGGCCGAATCCTTCTAATGTTGTAAGGTTGTTCTGTGAGAGAGAGTTGATTATAGTTGATTATAAATGAAGCATTTGCAGTCTCAGTCCACGTCACCTTGCTGTGTGCTTGCAGGCCTTGTCCATGAGCAACATCACTCTGTGGTGCCTCTAAAACAGCATAATTGGATATGAACATCCTACAGTATGAATGCATGCCTAAAAAGACATTAACTGTTTTTTTGTAACTGGTTTGGGAACTTTCTGAATTGCCTCTATTCTGTTCGACTCGTGTCTTTTACTGTACCTTCTGCTGAAATTAGATGTCCTAGGAACTTCACTTCTTGTTGAACAAATTGCAGTTTTGACAGACTTGCTTTGTGGCCCTCTTTAGCTAGGTGACAGACAAATTTATTGGGGTGTGTGATAGCCTAGTTGTTAAGGTGTTGGGGTACAAATCAGAAGGTTGTGAGTTTGATCCCAGATCCACCAAGGGGAAACATTGTTGGGCCCCTGAGCAAGGCCCTTAACCCTCAATTGCTCAGTTTATTAAAAAAAATAGATAATGTAAGTCGCTCTGGATAATGGCGTCTGCCAAATGATGTAAATGTAATATTGTTTTTTACTTATGTTCTTTAGTTGGTATGGCTATAAGTATATCATCTACTTAAATAAGCAACACAGATTTGTTAGTTAACTGTTAGCTTATTCTTTAGTGCTTCATTGTAGATTGTGGGAGATTCACCATAGCCCTGACATAAGCATGTAAAAGTATAAGCTTTAACTTTAAAAGAAAATGCAAAACAAAATTGACTATTTGGGTGTACCGGTACACTAAAGAATGCATTGGCCAAATGGACAACAGAAAAACATGCACTGTCTGCTGGAATCCAGAACAAGATAGTGTATGGATTTGGGACATTTGGTGCTCATTGGATAACAGAATCATTAACTGCTTTTAAACCTTTTATAAATCTTCACTCCTCTGGCTCCCCTGGAGCTCATATTTTCTTTACTGGGAATAGTGGTGTTAACACAGGAGACGTCTCACATGGCACAGTAACTCCATTTTTAACAGGGAGTTGAACACTGGTCTTATACTTGATATAGCTTCTGGTTTTAAGGGCCTTTAATATTGGGCCTTTTTTTGGCCTGTAATCGGATTCTGGATATTGGTCACTAGAGGGCAATTTCAGAATCTTCAGACCTACGTCATATTTTCCCAATCATGAATCCGTAGTAACCTGTAACATCCATTTTCCCAAGGCTTCCCAGCCATCATCAGTGGATTTGGCTAGCGAGAGATGCATGGTTCATTTCGAATGGGTGTGGATGATCAGTTCGAAATGAAACTCGAGATAACTCTTCCTCTGTGGACATCTGTGCTCACTTCATAGCAAACACATCAACATCAGTACATATGTACATTCCAAGATAGCAGTGCAGCAGTAGCACACAGCGGCCACTCCGGATTCAATATGGTCCTATATTTATATTATTTATATCATTTATATCACTGGTTATTTTTTTTTTTTCTATTTTTTTAATAATTCTTATTTTAGCTTTTAGAACTCTATTTTATTGTGTATATGTGTATTTTAAGTTTATGTGTAATGTCAAACGCACTGTGAAGCACTTCGGTCAGCCGTGTGGCTGTTTGTAAATATGCTATATAAATAAAGACTTAAAAAACGGACGATGTTGACGGTATTGTGAGTGCCTGAGGCCTGCAAAGCCTGCATGTGGCCTACTCAACGGTAGTGGACATTTTGTTTTGCTAATTTGTATGCCCTTTTCGTCATGCTTCTGTGGATTTGCGACAACAGATTTCTGTGGATCTAATGTGCAACATGAACTGAGAGTCATGATAATGAGTCATGGTAATTTTCTGACATTTTGCTATGTTTGAACTTTGACTGTTCGTAGGAATTTCAAACCGTCTACGGAACTGCGTATGTTGAACTGGTCAAAGTGGACACGAGACTTTTTTCTTGCATCGGATTTATCCTATTTTGAACTGCATTTAGAGTCATTTGCTTTCTTTCTGGAATTGTTTGTGGTTTTCAGATACGGAACAGAATAACTTTGTGTTTATTCAACTGAGACACTACACAGCAACTTGCTAAAGTTAGACTGAAAAAGACTGCTTTATGTTGAGAGACTTTGAACTTAACCTTAGCTATGAAATTGTTCCCACTGTTATTGTTTCACTGAGATATTTGAGTATATGCCTCATTTATTCATATATTGCCTATTAGTTTCTCACATAGGGTATTGTTGGGTATATTTACATTTACCACAGTGTTATTCACATACTGATGCAAGTTGGAATTTTTTTTTTGATTCATTGTTTTGATTTTGTTTATTTTGCTAAAAAAAAAGATTGACCTTGTTATTATGGCCAAACGGGTTAATAAAGTGAGTGACCTACGTAACCAATCTGAAACCTGAGCTCCAATACAGGGGCAGAGTTCCAGAATCTGCTGATGGCCTAGAGGGGCAGGTGGAGTCAATGAAAAATGAGGTTATGATGAGGTGCCTAAATGAGTCCCTTGATCTTCAGAAAGGTATTATTGACCACTATACACAAGACTTAATGATGCCTGCTGCAACTCAGTTACCTCCAAAAGTTATACCTGCTGCTTCTTCTACACCATATGTTCTTGCTCCTCCTGTTGAAATGCAGCGCCGTCTACAGGCGTCGGCTGCCGATACAGATGTGGCCTCTAAGAACGAAAGTCTACTCCCGCGGCATTCGCCAATTAGTGCCGCAGTTTCCCGTGGCTTTCTGCACTTCTGTTCGGGGTGGGGGGGGGGGGGGGGGCTATCTTAGCAATCACCTTAATGTGTTTCGCTTCACAGAATATCCACCAGGTGGCGCATAAGAACCCTGTTTCTTTTAAACACTCAAAGTTTTTTTAAGATTGTATAATATGTTTATATTATTAATTTACATTTAAAAATTTTATATTTTTTATTTTACTTCACATTATATCAGAATTGTGAGAAAACATCCACGATAAAATATAATTATAAAGACTATGAAACACTGTTGGCTATGGGATTTTTTAAATTAACATTTGTTCTTCTTCTTATTATTATATGTTGCCTACATTTACTCAAATAATAGCAATATAAAATATAAAGGAAATCACAGTTCAAGTTAGGCATAACATAACATAAGTGACATTAAGAGATTTTATTAAGTTACTTTAATCATTTATTTTAGAGATATTTATAGAAATATCTCTAAAATCAATTATTTGCAATGCCTTCTGTATTGCATTCGTTTTATACATTTACAGGTGCAAAAATACTGGCTAATTTTAATTTCATTAAGACACTGCTGTGTTCTGTATTGATCGTAAATTTGTACTTAACAAGTCTAAACCATGTTATTCAATTTTTTGTTGTTATTATTATATTATTATTAGGGCCCGAGCACTGATGGTGCAAAGCCCTATTGTTTTTGCTCGGGTTTATTATTATTATTATTATTATTATTATTATTATTAATTATGTATGTATGTATGTATGTATGTATGTATGTATGTATGTATGTATGTATGTATTTATTTATTTATTTATTTATTTATTTATTTATTTTCACACATTGGCCAATTGGGGCCCCTTAACATGCTCGAAAACTATTGAAATTTGGCACACACATCAGAGTCGTACGATGCTAGGCTCGGCCAAAGGCTGGAATACGGGCGTGGCAGGGGGGCTCTGTAGCGCCCCCTGTAATGAATAAACAAACATTTGTGCACAGATCAGGCAATTATGTACGCACATGTATGAGAGTTGGTACGCATATAGATCTCATCGACCCGAACAACTTTCGCGCTCTAAACTATGAGCTTCGCCCAACAGGAAGTCGGCCATTTTGGATTGTTTTTTAAGTGCATGCGGTGAACTTTTAAATACTCCTCCTAGGGAATTCATGTGATTGACACCAAACGTGGTGAACATGATGGTGAAACGTTGCACTTGCTAAATTCCGAAGGGGTTATTGATATCTCGAACGGTGCTGCCGTGGCGAGACAACGAATTTATGGCGAATTCAGAGAAACAAGAAATGTCTAATATAGAAACAAGAAATGCCACCAACAGGCGCCAGGAAGTGTGTCAGTCACAACAGTTGCATGTGATGAACTTTTAAATACTCCTCCTAGGACATTCATGCGATTGACTCTAAAAGTAGTCAACATGATGCCGCGACATTGCACTGTTAATTGCGACATTGCTAAATTGTGAAGGGATTTTTGATATCTCGAACGATGCTGCCATGGCGAGGCGACTAAGTTATGGCGTATTCAGAGAAACAGGAAGTGTCTTCTATCTAAGCCAAAAAATGTCTTATTGTGATGACACGCGGTGTGTATGTTCGGCCAAGAATTCTTATTGCACTTTTTTTCATAAGGGAAAATACCAGCCTGTAATTGTACATTAACTTTTGTGCCTCTAGAGTAAAAATAATTCAAAATTTCTGTTTTTTATATACTAGAAAATGAGGCATTTTTGCATATTAATGATTTATTATACCAAATATTACAACATTTTTTGCAAAATATATGGTAATATGTTTTAAACAAGTTAGACAAAAAAGGCTATCATATTCAGTAAGCAGTCAAAACAGACAAGGTCAAGTTGACTCGGCGCTCCTAATTTGCATAGGAATTCAGACAAGGTCTGCAGGAGGGTTAAGTTATGCAATATTGACCCATTTTTTATAAGTTATAAACATTCATCTGAAATACCTTTTAAGTTATGCAGTAAATAGCATTTAAACAAAGTAACTGCAAGAAAAAGCTTGTGCTTTGTATTAAACAAAGTAACTGCAATCACCCCACAACATGGTGAAAACAGGAAAAAAACAGGTTTTCTTTTGAATCCCTGAGAGGAGATGGATTAGTATTGGGGGTTGTGTCAGTGGTATATCAAGGCTAAATGTTATGAAGCAGCTAAAATAAAGACTGCGGGGAGACATAAATAATACATAATTATGTTTTTAATAATTCATATTTTATTTTACACATGTACACATGGACATGAGGGTGACGCCGTTTTTTTTCTTTAATAAATGAATATATTACGAGTGTAGGGCAGGAGCGGTTCTAGGATTTCTTCTTTAGGGGGTTTTAGCCCTCAGTGAGAATTTAAAACAAGAAGAGTTCTATATTATATATTATATGACAACTCTGGTAATAAGAATAGTGACATTTCACTGCTTTTGGTTGCCGTCTTTGCTTCTTTCCGCCGATTAACGTTATAGATAAACGCCTCCAGCTCTGACTGCGCGTGCACGCTGCGCGTACCTGTGCTTTTCCGTTCAAATAAAGCAGACAGCTGAAGACGCACTTTTGAAAGACTACAACACGCGTGTAAAAGCAAAGTAAAAAAATCGCTCTTGGATCAAACTGATAAATAATTTTCTTGACCATCGATGACATGTTCTGCATTTTAATGTCATTTTTATTGTTTATTTATGAAAGTAAAAATGATCCTTATAGTTTTAGGGTGGCTGAGATCACACACATGGGGGCTGAAGCCACCCTAAAAAAGGTGTAGAGCCGCCTCTGGTGTAGGGGCATCTGTATTCGGCCTGAATGTAATGAAACAGGCGTATTGTTTACATGTATTTGACTGCATGCAGCACTGTGCAGACAAATCAATCTATGACATAAAAGTTCCGCGAGAGCATTGATCTCATGTGTCAATCGATCTGCGCCACGCAGGCTGTTAATCTCTCTATTGCCATATGCCTCAATGGCAAATCATCAGACAAAAAATGTTAAATTAGTACATAACTACATAAGGACAACCTCTATATTGCGATATGCTCAATGCAAATAATCAGACTAAAAAGAAAACATGAACTGGAGCTTATTTTTAATTAAAAAAAAAAACCCTCAGCATCACATATTGTATTTAGATAACATTGTATTTTATAAAATATATAAATAATGACTTAAACACGAGGAAATCCAAAGTAGCATCGAGCGGTACCAAAAACCCAGCCGTGACAGCGGAGATGGTCGCAGATGTGACTGTTTATGTAACCGGCAAAAGAAAATAATACATATTGTCGACTCGTCAGCCTACATGAAACACAACTGCCCTCTACAGGTTTTTGAATTTCCCGCACCGACCATTTGACCCCCCTTCGATAGGCTCTCGCAGAATGCCGGAAGTCCTCACGGCATTTTTCTGCCGGATGTGGTCTTTTTAAAAGGCCACATCTATACATGTGCTAGAAGTGAAAATGTACAAGGCTTATCTCAAAGCTTTCAGGGGCCCAATTTCAGGGGTCCATGCAAACATGGTTTCTGAAGTTGTAAAATGTCTTGAGAAAGTTCAGCCATGGACTGCTCCACCAGCCAACAACACTGCTTATAGTCCCACTGGCATTGTGTGGCTAAACATTCCAAGGACAACATTTTTACCACCGTTTTTTTTTATCCCTAATCTTTCTTCTTCTCTTATCTTGGGGATGGATTTCATGTTGCGTGCTTCTGTAAGCATTCATATCCCTTCAAGGACCGTGACTGTGGGTGAAAGTAGCCCACAACTTTGTAATGAGGCTCTGCCTGAGTAGATAAGGGCTCCTGAAGCTGAAAGCCTGATGTTCTTGGATGTCTGCCCCTCTATACTAGAGGAGAAGGTTGACTTGGCTTGTCTGCAAAGATGACACAAAGAACAATTGTTGAGTCTCCTTAAAGA
The DNA here is from genome assembly GCF_022655615.1 of Tachysurus fulvidraco. NCBI lineage: Eukaryota > Metazoa > Chordata > Actinopteri > Siluriformes > Bagridae > Tachysurus > Tachysurus fulvidraco. Next base: position 31,090,812 of record NC_062521.1, on the reverse strand, counting down.
TTTTTGGAGTTTGTTTGATGGACATTTAGGTCACACCTCTATGGCTGAGCACGTCGATACAGGTGATGCTAAACCTGTCCACCTCCCACCGTATCGTACCTCTCCAGCTAAGAAACAAATAATTGAGGAACAGATTCAGTTGATGTTGGAGCAAAACATTATTGAACCTTCTTCGAGCCCATGGGCTGTGCCTGTTGTAATTGTCAAAAAAGCCTTGTGGAACTGCTAGGTTCTCTGTCGATTACAGAGGCCTTAATAATCTCACACTGAAAAACTCTTACCCACTTCCCAGGGTAGATGAATCGTTGGATTTCTTGGCTAGGGGAGATATCTTTCCACCCTTGATCTCTCGCGAGGGTACTGGCAGGTCTCGGTGGATGAGCATTCAAGACCAAAGACTGCTTTCATATCACACTGTGGCCTATTTCAGTTCTTCCTTTTGGTCTCTGTAATGCCACTCCAGCCACATTTCAGAGGGTAATGAACAATGTGCTCACCAGCTTGATCTATAAGTGCTGTGCTGTCTATATTGATGACATTTTCATTGCGTCCCCAACATTTGAGCATCCAGACCCAAAAAAGGTTGAAGCGGTGACTGACTTCAAAACACCCAAAAATGTAAAACAAGTGAGGGGTTTTCTCGGACTTACCAGCTATTACAGTCGATTCATTCCAAATTATGCACAAAAAGCTGAGCCTCTCTTTAAACTCACCCGGAAAGAAACTCTTTTTGGCTGGGATGATGACTGCCAAACTGCGATGGATTTCTTAAAATGTTGCCTTATCTCTGAGCCCATTCTGTGCTTCCCTGCTTTCACTCGCTGTTTTTCATTCATACTGATGCCTGTGACTTGGGGGCATGGGGCGAGACATTGTCGTTGCTTTTGCGAGCAGAACATTGCACAAATCATAAAGGTCATATTCTACACCTGAGAAGGACTGTTTAGGAGTAATTTGGGCTATGGAACATTTCAGACCCTATGTTGAGGGCCTACATGTTACTATTTATACAGATCACAATAGTCTGAAGTGGTTGATGAGTCGAACAATCCCTCTGGTCGTTTGGCTAGGTGGTCTTTACGACTACAGGATTTTGATTTCACCATCGTCCACAAGCCAGGTGTACGGAATAGCATACCTGACGCGTTGTCACGTAACCGGCTGTCGCAAAGTGTTGACCCCATTGACAATCTGCCGGCTCATGCAGTCATAGGTGGTTTGGATTTAAGGTGTCTCTCCTCAGTCATGGTAACCGACAAGGAGCAAGTGAGGCAAATGCAAAAGGATGATCCAGTGATCAGCGATCTTCTCCAAAGTCTTGAAGAGGGTGGGACAGACGAGGACCACGTTGTTCAAGATAGTCTTCTTTATTTCGAGGATCATAAGGCAGCTTGTACTTTGAATCCTATGAAACAGCTTAAGCTTTTTGTGCCTACTCTGATGTGGCATTCGGTATTACAATACTACCATGACCACCCAATGGCGGTCCATCTTGGTGTGACGAAAACTTTGGCTAGGCTGAGACAGAGGTCCTTTTGGCCAAAAATGGTGGCAGATATAAAGAGAGATGTAGCTGCCCGGATTGTTTTCAACCTGCCAAAGTTCTCGCATACCCCCCCGCTGCTGCGATCCCTCCATTGGCTTCCGGTAGCTGCATGCATCCGATTCAAAACACTGATGCTGGCCTACAAAGCCAAAAATGGACCAGCTCCCTCTTACCTCAAAGCCCTCATCATTCCTCGCACTACACCCCGCAACCTCCGATCTACCAGTACTGCTTGACTGGTTCCACCATCTCTCAGGGTAAGAGGCAAGTATACTACAAGACTCTTCTCTGTTCTGGCACCAAGGTGGTGGAATGAACTTCCCCTAGAGGTCCGTACAGCTGAGTCACTGGCTATTTTCAAGCGGCGGTTGAAGACCTACTTATTCAGGAAACACTTCAACTAGCACTTCTTTCCTTATCTTTTGAAAAAAGATTAAAAAAAAAAAACTTTGACACTTTTTCATTAACTTTGAACAGATGTTTTAAACTCATGGTATCTTAAGTATGTAACCTAGTGAACCAGCATTAATGTATTCAATGTTAGAGATTTAAGCACTTATGTACGTCGCTCTGGATAAGGGCATCTGCCAAATGCTGTAAATGTAAATGTAAATGTAGATGTTGTTTCATGCCCTGTGCCAGCTTACTAAGCCAAGTCAAAGAAAACCTGCAGGCTTGATGATTCCAATTGAACCAACAAAGCCTTGGGAATACACTGGAGTGGAATTTGTCCATGTTCCATTCCAAAATGGAAATGAGTATTTGATTGTCTTTGTTGACTATGTTATACGATCGTGAGTTGGAAACACTGCTTGACCTGTTGACACAAACAAACTCTGTGGGTGTTGATAACCCTGAGGTACCTTACCCGGAAAGCTTGATAACTTCACTGCAGGATGCGCACGATCACGCCAGGGCTGTGCTAAGTGCCAGCCATGCAAAACGAAAACGTTACTATGACAAGATACGCCGTATGGTTTCCTATGCTGTAGGTGATATGGTGAGAGTTAAGACCCACCCTAAATCTGATGCGGACGTGAGTTTTACGGCCAAATTATCTCCGTAATACACTAGGCCATTACGTGTTTCAAAACAGTTGTCTGATGTCAATTACAGACTTACCAATGTGGACATTGAAGAGGATGCTGGTGTGTTCCATGTTGTGAATCTGCAGCCATTTCATATGTGGGACACAGGCATGCCTGAAACAGGTTCCCACGTTGATGATTTGAGTGCACTTCCCTGGGATGGGGAATTTGGTTCTCCAAATGACCGATCCGTTGAGACCGACCATGAGGTTGGGGTAGACTATGGAAATGTTGATAAATGTTCAGATGCAATGTTCCCTGAAAATTGCTTACCAGACTCTGCTACTGACACTAGTGCTGCTGTGCCCTTCTCTGCCTCCTCTCCTCAGGGTCAAGGTCATTATGTACTGAGACAGAGAAAAGTTCCAAGGGTTACTTCTGATTGGTCAGTGCATAAGTGGACAAATCCATTTCATACACAAAGGTTTGAGTTGTGATAATGTGATAACAGTGTTTTCAGTAATGTTATTGACATTATAATGTTTATTGTTTGTGTTTATGGTTTTCCTCTGTACAAATGTCTTGAAACTTTTATTTTTTTGGGTTACTAGCACCCTTATTCTCTGTGTTACTGAGCAGATGTACACTGTACTTACATGTACTTAGATGGGCCAACCGGGTCGACGGAACCAGCCGGGTCGACGGAACCAGCCGGGTCGACTGAACCAGCCGAACCGAACGGATCGACGGAACCAGCCAAACCGACCGGGTCAACTGAACCAACCGGACTGACTGGGTCGACAGAACCAGCTGGGTTGACGGAACCAGCCGAACCAGCCGGGTCGACCGAATTGACTGAGTCAGAGAACGCAGTCGATATGGTTACACCCAAGCTCCCTGAACTCTCTGCCTGGCCTGAACCAGCCAATTTTCCTGTTTTATCTGTCCTGTGTTTCGTTTCACTGGATTTTCCAGCCCCTCTACCTCCCGTCCCTGTTTACAGGCTCAGAGCGCCTCCAGCACCACCCTGGTCTCTGGGCCTGCCTGTGGCACCACCCTGGTCTCCAGTCCTGCTCTGGTCTCTGGCTCTGCCTGCAGCACCACCCTGGTCTCCAGTCCTGCTCTGGTCTCTGGCTCCGCCTGCGGCACCACCCTGGCTCCCAGCTCTGCTCCGGTCTCTGTCTCCACCTGCAGCACTGCCCTGGTCTCCGGCTCTGCCGGCCCTGCCCTGGCCTTTTGCTCTGGCCTCCTGCTCTGCCCACTCCGCCCTGGCCTCCTGCTCTGCCGGCTCCACCCTGGCCTCCTGCTCTCACAGCTCCACCCTGGCCTCCTGCTTGGCTGGTGCCGCCACTACACAAACTCGACCCGCCCTCCCACCCTGGTTGCGCCTTCGCTCCACCCTCCTGGACTGGTTTCTGCGGACTTGGGAGCGTCTGGAAGCCGCTCGTAAGGGGGGGGGGGTGTTTCTGTAATGAGTCTGTCTGTGTTTTCCTTTGATTCTGTCTTCTGTCATTCCCTGCTGTTAATTGTTGGCCCCGCCCACTTATTTGTTATCATGGACATTAATTGCACTCAACCTCTTCCCCAGGTGTTTTGTCCTAGTCTTTGATTGTCTCTGCCTTGTGATTGGTTCTTGTTCACTATATCTACTCTGTTTGTCCACTTCCCTGGTGTTAGTCGTTATTTGGTGTAGTATGTTGTCTGTTCACTTCCATGTTCCTGTTTCCTGTCAGCTCTGTGTTCGGTCTTGTTTTGCCTGTCTGTGTACCTGTTTCCTTGTTTTGGTCATTAAATCTCGTTACTGCATTTGGATCTCCACTCGCCTTTGTCCCGCCACGACACCTGCGCCACACCGCACCACCAATCCCCAACCCCCACATCGCATCACACTACACACGTGAAAGCGGGAGACAGGAGAGCAAGTCACCGTGACCGTGGCTGTCAGAGAGATGTCAGCCAAATCTTCTGTTATACAATTTGGCTACCTAAACCACAAAGAGTTCATCTGTAAAAATGCATCCAAAAGAAAACATACAGCAGTCTGTAAGTTCTGCAACGCAACACTTACTGAGACGGCTGGGACCATGTCAAACTTCTATCGACATTTGGAAAGGAAGCATAAAGAAAGGTAAGCTAAGTGCAAGTAGCTCCCATCGTCCTCTGTGGGACGAAGCCTTTGGACATCCACTGAGCCGAGGCCGACTCTAAGAATCCTGAGACATCTCCAGTTAGACTCTGTGGTACTCAGAAGATCAGAAGTCCTTGAACCTCACACCAATACAACATTTGTTTGACTGTATATTACAATCACACCCCCAGTGTCACCCATATGAGGATGGGTTCCCCTTGAGTCCGGTTCCTCTCAAGGTTTCTTCCTTTACCAATTTAAGGGAGTTTTTCCTTGCCACTGCTGCCTGAGTCATCTCAGACTTGCTCATAGGGGAATAAATACATACACACTGTGAACTATATACATCTAATAATAATCTAGAATTTTTATTCTGTTAACTCTTATTTCTTTTATTATTCGTTATTTCCTTTATCATTAATTATGTTTACCTTCTGCTCTATGTTTATGTTCTGTAAAGCTGCTTTGAGACAATGTCTATTGTAAAAAGCGCTATACAAATAAACTTGAATTGAATTGAATTGAGTAATGCTGGCAAATTTTGCTGTAATGATAGCAAATTTTGCTGTACCAAAACTCATGTTCACCCCTCCCTCCCCATAGTGCTGGGTGATATTAACCAAAACCATAAGTCAAATCACATGTGAGATATATTTGTTAAATCAAACTGATCAAAAATCAAATGCAAAAACAGGGTTTCCTTCCATGTTGCAAAATAAAACTACACAATAACGTTATCAACATGTAAATTCCAAATATATAATAATTATATAATAATTTGCCTACTAAGCAAGACTTAATGCTTGGATGCTTGAATACAAGGCTCACAAGAAGCGCAGCTCAACAACCCAGGATTCGAGTATTGAAACACAGATTAGCAAATGTGATCCATGATACAGATACTGACACTGACAATGCCCTCTCCTTTTGGGCCAAAAACCATGACGGATACCCTCAACTCCACAATCTGGCTATGAAGGTGCTGTCGGTCCCTGCCTCTTCTGTACCAGTGGATAGGGTTTTTAGTAGAGGGGGCATTATAATAAGACCCCATTGTGCACGTTTGGGTCACAAAATGTCTAATCTAATCTCTAATTTTTATTAAATGTAACCAAATGCTACTTTAAACAAATTTCCCATTGATCATATTTGATTATTTTTTCTCATTAACTACAGCTTTATGTTTATCCTTGGTGGTGAGCTTGTTAGGAGTGTTTTGCCATTTCAGTTCATTCAGGTTTTGCATATAATGTCATCAATGGTTAAGGTTTTCCCAATTACAATTTTTGTAATTTTATGGCTGAAACACCTGCATTGTGTTAGGTGGATGGCAAACCATGGAAAAGGAGTTCTGAATAAATGGTTAAGTTAATTTCAGCTCTTAAGTGTTTGTTTGCATTTATTTGCTTATAGAAGAAAAATATAAATTCCCACATATCTGCAATACCTTTTGATTATTTTATCAAAACCTCTCTCTTACACACCCACACACATGAGAGAAGTGCCAATCGTATGCATATTCCACATTTTATCATGTGTCATGCAGTGTGGGGACTTGCACTGGTCTTGGTCTTGACTCGATCTCGGCCTGTCTTGGTCTTGGTCTTGACTTGGTCTCGACCCTTCAAAGTCTTGATCTTGTCTTGATCTCGGTTTAGGTGGTCTTGACTACAACACTACTACTTACTAAGATCTTAGCTCTGTCTGTTTTATGTAGCACCATGGTCCTGTAGAAACGCTTCACTATGTACTGCAACAGCTATATATGGTTGAAATGACAAAAAAGCTCCTTGACTTGGCTTGATTTATGTTGGCATTATTTATTGTTTGATGTTGGGTTCAGAACAGAGAGCCATCAATGATCTGGTCCCCATGGAGCAGAGTGGGATAAGGGCCTTGCTCAAGGACCCATCAAGTACAGGTTAACAGTGCAAAGGCTTCACCCTAGACCTTCTGATTTGTAACCCAGAGCCTTAACAGTTGAGCCACCACTACCAAATAGTCATTAAGTATTGGCAATGATAATCATGATCACCAGTGTTTGTTAGGCTAAACGAAACTAGTTAAAATACACTATACATAAATGCTCCACATTTCTGGTCTTGAGGTGACCACTGCAGCATAGTATAATTTGTTTAGTTGTCTTATTTAAAAGCAAGTTGCATTTGTGTAAAGCTGCTTTTTGACAATTTACCTTGTTGGATTTCAGGATTTGAAGGGTTTCATGTACGTGGAGATTTTTAGTTAAGTTGGCTGTTTTTGATGCTTTTGCCCCCACTCACCCATGTGCTTACTCAGTTTTGCCAGGTGGATGACAGGGTGCTTTATGTTTCAGGGATGTTGTCAGACTCTGGCTCAGAGCATGTCAAGGAACATTTGATGACTTTGGCAGGAAGAAATTGCTGTTAAATGACTGAATCCTGAAATTATGCTGATTTTTAAATTGCTCTAAAGCACCTGTTACAAATGTAGAACAGACATTATTTATAATCACACTCTCTGGTGTAACCCAGATATAGGTGGGTTCCTTAGTAAATATAAATCTGTAAAGCTGCTTTGAGACATCTATTGTTAAAAGCTCTATAAAAAAAGAAATGCATCATGTGCATCTTGCACCTCAATGTTTGCACAGAATTGGATTGTATCTGCACTACCTACTCACTGCTGTGCCTTTTTGACAATGCCTCTGTGTAACAAATGTTTTTAACTTACATGGGTCAGCATTTTTATCTAAACAGTCTTGCCATTCAATGTCTTGTGTTTCTGTATGTTGCTAGTAGTTTACTGTTAATTTTACAGTTTTCCTACTGTTATGTATGTTATGTTATGTTATGTTATGTTTTACAATATGTTGTGGTAATTATACTGATTACTGGATTAATGTTATGAAATAATGAACAGTAGATTAATGTATTTTCTTGATTTCACAGTAGACTACAGGCAGCAGGGTTACCAGTACATTACTCTTTTTAAGCAGTATTTCTGTATTAAATTAAGTTTTTTTCTACATTAACAATGGCATTTCATCATTTACATTTACAGCATTTGGCAGAAATTAAGTTTTTTTCTACATTAACAATGGCATTTCATCATTTACATTTACAGCATGTGACAGACGCCCTTATCCAGAGCGACATACATAAGTGCTTAAATCTCTAGCATTGAATACATTAATGCTGGCTTACAAGGTTACATACTTAAGATACCATGAGTTTAAAACATTTGTTCAAAGTTACAATGAAAAAGTGTTTTTTTTGTTTTTTTTGTTTTGTTTTATAATAATGCAAAAGATAAGGAAAGAAGTGCTAGTTGAGCTAGTTTCCTGAATAAATAGGTCTTCAACCGCCGCTTGAAAATAGCCAGTGACTCAGCTGTCCGGACCTCTAGGGGAAGTTCATTCCACAACCTCGGTGCAGAACAGAGAAGAGTCCTGTAGTAAACTTACCTCTTACCGTGAGAGATGGTGGAACCAGTGGAGCAGTGCTGGTAGATCGGGGGTTGTGGGGTGCAGTGCGAGGAGTGATGAGGGCTTTTATTTTAGAGGGAGCTGGTCCATTTTTGGCTTTGTAGGCCAGCATCAATGTTTTGAATCGGATGTGTTCATAATCCCTACCGGAAGCCAGTGGAGGGATCGCAGCAGCAGGGTGGTGTGGAGAACTTAGGCAGGTTGAAAACAAACCATGCATCTGCATTTTGGATCATTTGCAGAGGACAGATTGTGTTCATAGGTAGACCTGCCAGCAGTGCATTGCAGTAATTCAGTCTAGAAATGACAAGAGACTGAACAAGTACCTGAGCAGCCTGTGTGGGGGAAAATGGCCGAATTCTTCTAATGTTGTAGAGAAGAAACCGACATGAGCGAGTCACATAAGCAACATGAGAGGAAAAGGACAGTTGATTGTCCATGGTTACCCCAAGATCGTTGTGCAAAGTTCATCATAATACAAATATAATGCCATGTATTTATTTTGGTATTCTATACACCGAGTCAACTTGACCTTGTCTGTTTTGACTGCTTATTAAAAAAATGAAGTATATATGAAACCTTATTTATATACAAAAACCCCTAATTTTTAGTTAAAAAAAAAAAGAAATTTTGATTTATTTTCACTACAGAGGCACAAAAATCGCACAATTTTCAAAGGTTGGTATATTTCAAAGCCAGGAGATTGTTTTGAAACCATTTTGACCATTTTTAATGTCAGCAAATAATTAAACCTGTTTTTTTTTCCATGTCAAATTGACTTGAATACTTATAAATAAAAAATTATACAATTATCACCATTCTGTGTGATCAGCCTTACATTTGGTATATTTGTGTGTGTGTGTGTGTGTGTGTGTGTGTGTGTGTGTGTGTGTGTGTGTGTGTGTGCGCGTGCGTGTGTGTGTAGCATCATTTTGGTAGATCATATTTTGCCCTCTGCTAGGCAAAGGTATATCAAAAGTGTGAAATATTTACAAATGTGTAGCTTTTTTTTTCTGGAGGCCTAATGACATGCAATGCCCTATTTGTGTGTGTGCATGTGTGTGTGTTTTGGGTGTGTGTGTGTGTGTGTGTGTGTGTTAGTGGACATTTTATGTGTGAATTTTTGTGTCTGTATGTATGTTCATTGTGCTGAAATGTGTGACCTATTGCCCCACTAAATGTGGCTGGGTCCAATTGACCCTGGAAGATCCAAACCGCAAAGTATACAGTGGTCCGAACACATAGTTCAAGGAAAATAGACAAAGTTGATTTTACTTGCAAAGTTCATAATTTGGAACAATCCTGGTAAATGTCAGGCAAATATGTTGAAGAAAACCCAAGTTATGACACATTAAACTTTCAAAAACTTGTTATTGAACACCGTTCCACCTGTGGAACACTACCGCTAGGGGCTGAAGCTGCATAATTTCATTGTAACTTTTAAGCATTAAATCCTCTAAAAACACGAAAAAACCTATGTTTCTAGTAAAGTTTATACTCTCAATATTTTTTTAAGCCCACGCACAAAGCATAATATGATTCATAGCCGTCATACTCTTAGAAAAAAATTTTGGGAGTAAACTGACCTAGGTGGCGCTAGACCAGTTTTTCCTTACCTTTAGACGCATCCCTTTCTTCACTGGGGTAATATATTCCAAAACAAATATTCCACAAAAATTCACACAGGTCCAAGGAACTGAAATCTGTAAGCCTTTTAATCCAAAACGCTTTGGTCGCACCGCAAATATTCCGAAAAATTGGAAACAGTGGTGCGCCACCATCTTTGTTTCGGCTCTAACTTCTCATTGGGGTATTCAAAAATTCTAAATTTACGTCATATTTATAGCCCAGGGCGTAACGAATCAAACAAGCCCTCACTTAAGCCAATCGGTGCTTGTATTGCAGAGATAGACGGCTGAGAAGCCAATGAGGTCAGACATCATTTTTGGGAACCCTCCCTTGACTGACAATTACTCCTTCCAATAGCAATGAAATTGGCCGGGACCTATACAGCTCTTTAGCCAATAAGGAGACGATTCCAACGGTATGCCACGACCCGCCTCTCTAATGCTGGCTTCTGCGCGAAAATCGTGCGCGATGGGTTTATTGCGCAATCCTTGAACTTTTCACACTCTCACAGCTTAGGGTGTCAGGTTACAGGCCTGTTTACACAACAGAATAGTAGAGAGAGAGGCTGTGCTGGTTTTTGGCCATTTAAACTGAGCATGCAGTCTTTTAATTCAAAGTTATACAGTAAACAAGAAACACATGACCGGATGGACATGTCCGTAGAAAAATAGTTTTATTGAAGCCATTTTTGGGTCTTTTGACTTGATTTTTTTTTTGGTGAAAGCCAAGACATGTGGCTATGACCCTCAGGTGTTAAATGTTACCTAACATGTTCCAGAGAAATAAGATAAATTAAAAACCTCAGGCGAAAATCAAAATTTTCCATTCTAGCCTCTGTAACTTTGTGTCAGTAAGGCCTAGAATCAATCTGACACTTGTATCTGAAACTAGAGAATCACTTCTTTCCAATGAGACCAGGCTCACCCCTGTGTGTTAAAGTATGTGGGAGCTGTATCACTTTTTGTTTTGTATACAATTTCGTCCGATCGTTCGTGTGCGATAACAGGTTTTAAACCTTCCAGCAGGGTCGGATAGACCTGAGGAAAATACAAGAGTTAAAAAAAATATGGAAAGAAAAGTCTTAGGAAATATGGAATTATGTATGAATATGGAATTATGTAACCCAACATTTATTTAAAACAGGCAGCACCAACTGAGATCTGTACTTAATTTGTTATTACAGTGTTGAAAAAACAGTGTTTTTCCATTATGGTTGTAAATTGTAATATGCATGACATATCAGACTAACAGTCTGACCTTTCTGTCCTAATTAAATAATTAAAAATCAAGGCATGATAAGATTTTATTTTGGTAATCATTTAGAAATAATATATTTTTGTGTGTATATATACTTCTGATTCCAAATGATCAACTAGAAGTCGTTATTATTTGTTGTTCCTACAACTTGGATAGGTGACAAGACTTTTGTCAGGGAGTGTATGTGTATGTCTCACTAAAGGGTTATGTCTATCTGGGAAAGTGTGTCTGAGCCCCAAACAGTTGAAAAGCTTAGAAGCTAAATAAGAAAACGCTCTACCACCTTTAGTAGACTTAGATATTCTGGGAACTAGCAGAAGTCCTGAGTTTTGTGATCTCAGAGAGCGTGAAGGATTGCAACGTGTTAGAAGACTAGTTAGATACATGGGAGCTAAACCATTAAGAGCCTTGTACGTAAGTAGCAGCAGTTTGTAATCAGTTCTAAACTTAACAGGTAGCCAGTGTAGAGATGATAAAATTGGGGTTATATGGTCTTTCTTGTCCTAGTGAGAACTCTGGCAGCTGCATTTTGTACTGACTGTAGCCTATTTATTAAAGATGCAGGACAACCACCTAGTAATGCATTACAATAGTCCAGTCTAGAGGTCATGAATGCATGAACTAGCTTCTCAGCATCAGATACAGACAGGATGTTTCTCAGCTTGGCAATATTTCTAAGGTGGAAGAAGGCTGTGTTTGTAATATGGTGATATGACTTTCAAAGTTGCTGTGTAATATTAAAGAAAAAAATAATACGATGAGCTTTATTATAAATGACATTAGTCTGCCATTTATATGTCATTGAATTAAATTTATTTATTAAAATTATATACATTATCATATTAAATATGCTCTTTAATTTGCAACATGCAGCTTAATATTAGTAGTTCAGAACAGTACTTTGGGGAATTAGGAAATTAAGGTTAAATAAAATAGAATCATATATTTAGATAGATTAGTTAAATATATCTTAATAGATAGATAGATAGATAGATAGATAGATAGATAGATAGATAGATAGATAGATAGATAGATAGATAGATATAGTAAAATAAATTCATAATAAAAAAATAAAGGTCATTATTGCACATGTATATTATTTCACACATAATCTGTTTTTAAAAGAGTCCATTTCTTGTTGCATATTGGACGGTGTAGGACCGTCTTCTGCTGTAGCGCTTCCTTAAACCAGCACAGCAGCCACAGAGCAAACACTGAGAGTTAAATAAAGAGAAACAAGGGGGAGTAGAGGAGAGATTCTGATTAGATATTTATGCTTATTTTTATTGTTGTAAAATAACATCTTTAATCGAAATAAATAATCTTAGTCAGATTCTGCAACAAATTATTGACATAAAAATAAGAATATTTATATTCCATGTCAAAGAGCATCCTAAACTTATATGGTTTACAAGCGATTTTGGTGACACTTACACAGAGTAGAATCCAGCAGGGTATGAGAATAATGACTATACTGCAGGGGATAATGATTCCCAGGATCCATGCAGAATTTCCACCAGTGGTGGTGCTCTGTGCTTGGACTGTGGGCCTCAGGACTACGTGGACAGGGGGGTCTGTTTGGGCAGCAGCAGTAGTGAGGGTCGACAGACTGCTAATGTTGAGTACTGCATATAGAAATCCACTTGGTGTCCACTTGGTGTCACCTCCCACAAAGATGTATTCTGAATTAGCCACAATTTCTGTACCATTAAATCTGGAGAAAAAGGAAAAATATAGATTGAGTGTATCATTCTGATTTTAAAAAGGGTTTTCCCCTAAAATTAATAAAACAGACCAAGGTGTCCTTTGACCCTGTTGGCACAGTTTCTCTGTTTTGCCGGCAGTGTATTCTATGACTCTTTGAGGTGCTATTTACATTTTTAGCCAAACTATTCACAGTAAATAGACACTAGAGACAGCGCTGTCCATGTTTATGACCTCCAGATGTTGTTAAAGTAAATCATTCAACAACCAACCTACATGATGATGTGTTGGAAAAGCTTTGCGACCTTAGCTTGCTGCAGAGACCAGGCCTCCAGTCCTCTGCTTTGCCTGATGCCAGTGACCAGAGGGAGAACATCAAAAAATAGTGCTCGATGAAGCTGAAGTGCAGGAAGTGGGTGGGTGACCATGCTAGGCTAAACACAAACCTTATCCGCCCAGCATCTCTTGTTCATTCTACTTTCAAATGTTTACTCTCTGAGCAATAAACTGCACTACATCTGACTCGAGCGCACTACATGGCGAGAGATTAGAAACTGCTTCGTTTTTTTTTTTCCGAGAAGAGAACCGGGTCAGCCACTATATAGCATCCCTGAAACAGTGGTAATGGTTGCAGCTTGGTAGTCCTTGGGTCTCTGTGTATATATACCAATTTTCTTGTGCCTGTGTTTTTGCTGAGTCATTCCGTTTGTGTTTTTTATGTCCTATTTTCTGGTTCCCGTTTCCTTATTTCGGTTGCCTAGTCTCTTTAGTGTTTTCCATGTGTTTGAAATTTTGTTTTCATAATAAATTTATTTTTATTTTATCCCAGCATTCAGGTCTAGATTTTTACCTGTTAAGACATCCCGTTTCCTGACAGAAGGACTCTGTCGTTCACAGATTTGCCATGTTTGTGCTTACTTACGCACTATTCTTCTGCGTGCTTGCACGATTTTCAGACAGACAGTCACTTTTAGATATTGGTCACATCTGCACAAACTCTGTTTTGGACATTATTTTCACATTTGTCCAAAAATCCGCAAGACAGCAAGCCCTTTATCCCGACCGGACGTGTCCGGTGCCGACACAGAGACCGAAAACAGAGAAGGGGAAAATGTAGAGGAATCCGGGCTAAGTTAAAGCTAAACCCACATCGACCAGCGCTTCCAAGTATTTTTCTAGCCAATGTTCAGTCCCTGACCAACAAACTGGATGAGCTCAGGATCTGTACCCTCACACAGAGACTGATTACGGACTGCAATATCATGGTCTTCTCTGGCTCAACACCGGCATCCCAAACTGCGTGCTGGAGCTTGAGGGGCGCCCGATTTTCAGGGCGGATAGAGATGCAGCATGCACGGGTAAGAACAGAGGAGGTGGCTTATGAATATATGTAAACAAAACATGGTGCTCTGTCTCTGTCACTGTTTCTTCTCACTGCTCTGCTGATCTTGAATACCTGATCATTAAGTGTAGACCCTTTTATTTACCACGTGAGTTCACATGCGTTGTTGTGATAGCAGTGTATGTCCCCCCAGATGCTAAGGCTAGCATAGCCATGAAAGAACTAAGTTCTGCTATCAACAAACTGCAGACAGTGCTTCCTGATGGAGCCGTTATTGTTGCTGGTGATTTTAATCACTGCAATTTGATCTGTTCTGCCAAAATTCCAACAGAATGTGTCCTGTTTCACCAGTTAGACAAAAAACTCTATCGTGTATATACAAGTTTGGCCGATGCTTACAGAGCCACACCCCTCCCCCACCTCGGATAATCAGACCATCTCCCATTGTTTCTACTGCCCAAGTACTCTCCAGTCATCAGACATGTGAAACCCACTATCAGGACTGTTAAAGTTTGGCTGGATGGGGCTGACGCTTCTCTCCAGCAGCAGTTCTCACACACAGAGTTTAGTGAATTTGCTTCACAGGCCATGACTGATTCCATCACCAACATCAACAACTACACCAATGCTGTCCTTGATCACATCAATAGCTCGGTTTTGGATCGGGTGACTAGACTAAAAAACATCAAAGTGTTCCACAATGAGAAGTCATGGATGAACCAGGAGGTCCGTCTCCTGCTAAAAGCACGCAATACCGCCTTCAGGTCTTGGAGACCGGGGGGCCTACAGCATCGCCAGAGCTGATCTGAGGAGGTTAATCTGCAAAGCCAAACATGCTTACAAACAGCAGATTGAGGAGCACTTCAACTCTGACCCCTGACGCATGTGGCAAGGAATACAGGCTATCACTGACCGCAAACCACCCAACGCAACACCTGCAACTAGTTCTGCCTCACTCCCCAACGAGCTCAACCTCTTCTACACTCGCTTTGAAAAGGGGAACATGGAGCCCTTGCTCAAAACAGAGCCGTTACCAGGTGAGCAGCCACTTACACTCTCCACCTCCGAAGTGTGCGCCACCCTCGGAAGGGTGAATGCGAGGAAAGCAGCTGGCCCTGATGGCATCCCTGGTCATGTACTCAGAGCATGCGCGGAGCAACTGGCTGAGGTCTTCACGGACATCTTTAACCCTCTGGGGTCGAAAGGCGCGCCGGTGCGCGCCGGTGCCCTCTTCAACGTGAAATCCACTTAAAATACTCCGTCATTCATAATCATACACATACATGTAATACATCATTCGAAACTGTGAAGTGTCTACTTTTATTTGACTGCCTTCATAATAACAACAAAATGCTGTGCTTTTGGCAAATGAAAATAACCAGGGTGTGCATTCAGACATCTCTGTCTCCTTGACCATCTTCCTGAAACACGTTACAAATATGAACTGATAACTCTGCCAATACTTATCACACGAACATGATACATATGTCTAATGAAAGCCTGAAATGTCTACTTTTAAATGATGTAATTAAAATCGAAAGCAAATATTGTCTTTTTGTGTAATCTGTATGCAAGTAAAGAGAGGTACAGTTTTTCTGGCTCAACCTCATTAGCGCTAAGGTGATCCCACCTATGGCACGCACGCCATTCATATGGAAATTACCTGACGCGGGCTATACAAACAAGATCAACGCCCCAAACGATGCTGTAAGAAGCACCAAGTTTTAACAGATTCCAATGTTCTGTATGTGTTTTATGGCCTTATTCAAGTGATTTATAATGTTTAATTTTTCACTAACCACGCATAAACCACGCATTGTTTTCTCAAAAACACAATCATGTACATACATGCTGCCCACATATTATTGTAGTCCAGTTTGTGCTGATTACAGTGATATTAGACTTTAGCCATTTATATCAACTGAAAAAAGCACAAATATCAGAGTATGTCAAAACTTCTCTAGGCCCAAAAATACCCTCAGACCCCAGAGGGTTAATCTGTCCTTGGCCCAGGCAATCATCCCCACCTGCTTCAAGTCTGCTACCATTGTGCCGGTGACAAAGCACTCCACTGCAACAGAAATGGCTGACTTTTTTCCCATCGCACTCACAACTGTCATCACTAAGTGCTTCGAAAGACTGGTCCTCACCCACTTTAAAGCCTTTAAAGTCTGCCACCCAGCCTGGACCCTTACCAATTTGCCTATCACCCAAATAGATCAACTGAGGACGCCATTTCCACTGTACTTCATTCTGCCCTGACTCACTTGGATAAACCTGACACCTATGCCAGGATGCTGTTTGTTGATTTCAGCTAGGCTTTTAATACAGTTAGCCCTTCCAAGCTAAGACTGAAGCTGGAACAACTTGGCATCAGCACACAACTCTGCAATTGGACTCTGGACTTCCTAAAGAACAGATCACAGTCTGTTCGTCTGAACACTGTCACCTCCTCCAGTCTCACCATCAGCACTGCGGTCCCTCAGGGATGTGTATTGTCTCCACTACTATACTCCCTTTTCACCTATGACTGCATACCTGTCCATACCTCAAACAGCATTATAAAGTTTGCAGACGACACCACAGTCATAGGCCTTATTGAAGGTAACGACGGGACGGCTTACAGGGAGGAGATCAAGCAACTAGTAGCATGGTGTGAGGACAGTAACCTGGAACTTAAAACCAGAAAGACAAAGGAGGTCATTGTGGATTTCAGACATGCTGGCAATCACACTCATCCTCTAATTTGCATCAAAAGAACTGCTGTTGAGCATGTACCTAGCTTCAAGTACCTTGGAGTACACATCTCTGAGGACCTCACCTGGTCTCTGAACTCTTCCATTCTGATCAGAAAGGCACAACAGCGCCTATATTTTCTGAGGAAACTTAAAGTCTCCTCTGTGCAACAGGATACTGGAGAACTTTTACCGCTGTAACATTGAGAGTATCCTCACAAACTGCATCTCAGTGTGGTACAGCAGCTGCACAGCTTCAGACCGTAAAGCCCTTCAGAGGGTGGTGAAAACCGCCCAACAAATCATCGGTATTGAACTACCCACCTTGGAGAACATTTTCAAAAAATGCTGTTTGCAAAGGGCGAGGGGCCTCATCAAAGATCCCTCTCACTCCAACCATGGACTGTTAACAATTCTCCCATTGGGCAGATGCTACCGTTGTCTCAGAGCCAGAACAAATACACTGAAAAATAGCTTCTTTCCCGTGGCTGTTTCTGCACTAAACAGCTGATATGGTGTTAACAATCACCACTGTCAATTTTCTCCTGTGTTTTGCACTTTTTTTTTTGCACCACTTTAAAATCATGCTACATCCCCACACACAAAGAAGGCAATGTCCTGGACCTGGTTTTCACCTGTCCTTCTTCAGCTACAGACGTGACTGCTACCCCAGTACATGTCTCTGATCATCACCTGGTATCCTTCACCATCACTCTACCTATCCTACTTAAAACTACCTCTCACCCCCTCGCTCTTACCCGCCACAACCTTCACTCTGTCTCCCCTTCTTCTGTAGCTTCTGGAACTCTTTCTTCCCTTCTTGATCCTGAGTCTTTTTCCTCGCTAACCTTGGACTCAGCCACAGATACTTTCCTCTCATATCTTTCCACAACTATGGACTTCCTCTGCCCTATGTCCACTAAACCCAAGAAAACTTCTTGTTCTGCTCCTTGGCTTTCAGATGTGCTGCACAACAATCGAAGAGAGCTAAGATCATCAGAGGGTAAGTGTAAGAAATCACAACTTGATGCAGATCTTGATTCTTACCAAACACTTCTTGTCAAGTTCTCCTCAGATGTGACTTCTGCCAAGACTTCATCATCTCTTCTCTGCTCAAACCCCTGATCCACCTTCTTCATCCTCCCTGACTGCAGAAAACTTTGCTTCTTTCTACCAGGAGAAGATTGAGGAAATCTGCCGGACCTTCACTTCAGCCCCGACTGCACTTACATCTCAGAGTATGGATTCCCCTACACCTTCGTTGTCACATTTCTCAACTGTGGCAGCAGAAGAGATTTTACAACTCATCCAGTCCTGCAATCCTACCACCTGCCCATTGGATCCACTCCCTTCCACTATGCTCCAGACCATCTCGCAAGACCTTCTGCCCTTCATTTCCAATATCGTCAATAGATCCATAGCATCTGGTCAGGTACCAACTACTTTCAAGAGAGCAAGGGTTATTCCCATCCTAAAGAAACCTGCTCTGGATCCATCAGACATCAGTAACTACAGACCGGTATCACTTCTCTCATTTCTTTCAAAAATTCTTGAACTGTCTATAATCAACTGTCTGTCTATCTCTCACAGAACAACCTCCAAGACCCCAACCAGTCTTTCTTAAAAGCAGCTCATTCCACAGAGACAGCCCTTTTGGATGTCTCTGAGAAGCTACATGCTGCTAGATCAGCCAAACTGTCATCCGTCCTTATCCTCCTTGACCTTTCAGCAGCGTTTGATACGATCAACCACAAGACTCTCTTATCCACCCTCAAGAGTCTTGGGATTTGCGTATCAGCTTGGGAATGGTTTACTTCCTACCTGGAAGGACGCTCATAAAAATTCTCAAAACTGAACTGCTGATCATCAAAGGTGATTAGTCCCCAGGTCATGATCTTGCTATATTCTTGCACAATGATCTGATCTTCCCTTCAGTCACAGCTCACAACCTTGGGGTAACCATGTACAATCAACTGTTCTTTTCCTCTCATGTTGCTAATGTGACTCACTCATGTCACTTTCTTCTCTACAACATTAGAAGGATTCGGCCATTTTTGTCCACACAGGCTGCTCAGGTACTTGTTCAGTCATTTCAGGTCTGCCAAAATGCAGCTGCACAGCTTGTGTACAACCGGCCAAAGTTCTTGCATACCACCCCGCTGCTGCGATCCCTCCACTGGCTTCCGGTAGCTGCACGCATCAGATTCAAAACACTGATGTTTGTCTACAAAGCCAAAGATGGACCAGCTACCTCTTACCTCAAAGCCCTCCTCACTCCTTGCACTGCACCGCACACCCTCTGATCTACCAGCACTGCTCTACTGGTTCCACCATCTCTCAGGGTAAGAGGCAAGTATACTTGCATGTTTGAATTTTGAATCAGTTTTGTAAAGCAGGACTCATGATGAGGTCAAGAAACTTCATGATGAAAAATCAAGATACTTACATGTAGTTTGCTTGTGGGAAGACAAATTCAGGAGCACCTTTGACATTTAGAATAGTGTTCAGCTAAAATAGATAAACAGTGTTAAATGTTTGTTTTTTTAATTTATTTTTTGGTGTAATTTTGGGACAAGAGCAGAACACATACCAGGCTGTTAATGATGTTTTGGATTAAAGAATATGTTCCATTCCTCAGCTGAGTGTCCTTGGAGATTGTCACATTGCTGATTTTGAATCCAAAGCTTATAATGTATGAGTGGTTGTCAATTTCTAAAAGGTAGATAATGAACAGAATTATATTTAACACATTACAGTTAATATATTTTAATTCTAATTTAGGGAGATTAATAAACTAGACTCACTCTGATAGGTGACATCCTGTATGCTCACAGGATCACTCAGTTTTTGTGTTACAAGATCTCGTGCTCTTCTGATCTTTGCATCCAGCAGAGCATTAGAAGCATTGAGAACATCAGCCTCACTAGGTACTTTGGTCAAATTCTTAAAAACTAGACGAATATATATCAGAACATTCCCCAATCTGAAATCAGAAAGCAAATATAACTTGTAAAGTACATGAAGAAAAAGTAGAACATAAAGAACAGTTAAACACTCATTAAGTAAATAATAGCTGATGAAAACTGGATCGTTTAGAATAGAACAACAAAGTGAGCAACTAATTATAATTGAATGGGGGGGCATTTAACACATTTTGTTAGAACAAATAACTTTTGAAATTATATTTCAGGACACTTACACAGGTGAAATATCATTCTGGAAAGATGCTGGTGTTTTAGTGTCTCCAACTTGGCAGTTGTAGAACATGTCTCCTATAACCTGGGTTCCTGAAATCCTGTTAACAGTAGAAATATATTCAAACATCACAATATAATTTGGTTTACATTTCAAAATACAGAAAGTATTTTCTGCACAGAACACCACTTTGAACTCACGTGAAGAAAGACCTCTGTGGGTTGAATGGTTCTGCACCAGCTTCATTTAGAAGTGTGTTTAACTGGATAAGGAAAGATAATTCATCAGTATGAATGTGAGACATTAAATCATTTCACTAATACACAATGTGTTTAATTATATTGTATTAAAATGAAAATTTACACAAGAATTTAACAGTTGATACATTTAACTCTCATACTGTAGTAGAAAACAGAGTCTTTTTCACACATAAGATGGGTACGAAGCCACAGCATGTAACTCTAACCCTAAACCTAACCCTCCTGGTGTTCTAAAACAGTGCACTGGCAGGTGCTATCTCAGGGTACAGATCTGTGCAAGGAAGAGGAGCAGGCATGTAGCCCACTGCTCCCCAAAGCACCAGAGGTGGCAGGGCAGGATGTAGGGGAAACCTTCCTGAAAAGGACCTTCCTAGGAATCCTCAAGCATCAGGATTGCTTCTTATTACGCCGTGCCGAAATGACACGCCTACGGCCTCCTCTCGCCTGACGGGTCTGCCACCAAATACCGTCTGTAAAAGCCGGAGTCCTGATCTGGGAGGGGAACATGTTCTTTGCCCCTTTCCTCAAAAATGAGAGAAGTTTCTCTTGGAGGAACGAGGTTTGGCAACCTTGGAAACCCTAGCCATCGGGCATTAGGATTCCTTCTGACCACAGATGAGCTCTTTTAGCAGATCAGCTTGGTAAGCCTGTAAATCTGTGGTTGTGTGCAGCACCATACCAGGTTAACCTACAAGATTGTAGGCCTTTCCTAAAAGTCAGAGGAAAATTAACAGGCAGAATATGTGTCACTACACAGCCTCAACAGCACAGTGTGGAGGTCTGTGGAAATGGGAGACGCCTGCATGGAGGTGGAAGCCGTAGCAATTGTCAAGCTCAGTATGGACAATTCTTACCTTTCATAGGAACAGTCTAAGCTAAGCTAAGTAACAGCACCTGTGCTCGGTTCCGGTGTGGTGGAAATTTCGAATCTAAAGATTTTTATAAGGCCTTGTCCTGCTAAGCTTTTACCTTGTACCTTGACCAGAGACTGACATTGTCATCAGTTGTTTTCTTAAGATTATGACAAGAGGAGTGGGGACTGGAGATGAGTTGTCAGTAATTAGGCAGAAACAACATCCAGTAAGACTTCCACCAGTGTTATACATTATACGTTAAATCTCTCAAACCTCAGAATGTCCACGACAAAGTTTTGGTCTGTCCCAACAACAGTGGGCACAACCTTAAGTGAGGAGGACAGGATGTTGACTGGATTCTGTAGTGTTTTTTACCACGTTATCCAAAACCAACTGTGACACACCTGGCAGAAGCTTCCATGCTGCCAGGAGGTCTGAGAGAGGTGTTAGCCTCTCGCCGTCCTCGCCCTGAAACAGCAAGCTGGAAGGGCTATCCCAGGATGCCATGACACGTAAGGAGCATGGGTGGTCACAGCTGAACCCCACATGAGGTGGTGGGGTAGACAGCTTTGGAGATGGCCATTAAAGGGCATCCGTGGAAACCCTAGCCCTCCGGCATTAGGATTCCTTCTGACCACTGATGAGCTCCTTTAGCAGGTCAGCTTGGTAGGCCTGTAAATCTTCGATTGTGTGCAGCACCACACAAGCTTATCCTACAAGAAGGTAGGTCTTTCCTAAAAGGCAGAGGAAAATAAACAGGCAGAATATGGGTCATTCCACAGCCTCAACATCACAGTGTGGAGGTGTGTGGATATGGAATATGCCTGCATGGAGGTGAAAGCAGGAGCAATAGTCAAGCTTAGAGTGGACAACACTAACTATTAATAGGACCAGTCTAATCTAAGCTAAATAACAGCACCTGTGCTCGGTTCCTGGAGCTAATCGACACCAGAGAATGTAGTGGCAATTTGACTCATTCTTGCCCCTCATTTCCTACATTGAGCTCCTCATTGATTAAATTGAGTCCTTAAATAAAAAAATATGTGATAATAGTTTTTTGGTCAGATCGGGAGAAATCGCAAAAAGTGAGCTCCCAGGTTCAAAGCAAAGACAAAGAAGCTGAAGTAATGTGACGGAAAATGCCATTATATGGACTTGTGCATAATCACTTCATCACGTGTCCTTCCTATGCCGTAAAACTGGTATGTGTGCCCACAGAGCTTCAGAGACCACTTCCTTAAAGTAGCGTTCCCATAGTGTCAGCCCTGACACAGTGTCAAATTCCCTCGAAAGAGTACTAATGATTAACTGATGTTACAAAAAAGATCAGGAATGCCTGTAGAATGACATTAAGGACATGGTGATGTACACTTACAGCATTGTTGATGATGCTCTCCACTTGGTTGTAGGTATCATTCACTAATTCAGGGTTCTGTGACATGCTGATGTTACTGATCTGGAATGTGAATTTTACCGCATAGCAGGTGTCTGAAGTTTCTGTGGAACAAATCAGATGACTTTGAAATACAGATAAATAAGTCATAGAGATGAAAGAATAATTTGTGTAGTACGTATTTGTGTTATCAGTAAAACAAACATACTCTCATAGGTGAAGTTCAGCACTTTTACAGAGTCAGTGAGGTTTGTGAGTCGAGCACTCAGAAGAGTCTGGATTACACTGAGGACCAAACTCTCACTGGGAACAGGAGAGGAGGAATTGAAGACCATCGTGGTCTGAACCACAGCTAAACCAGATCTGATGAAATAAAACATTATGGTGATTATATTTTACAGTTAGACTGCTAATATAATTCTCTGTAAAATTCAACTGTTCAAAAGAATATTATTAATTATATATAAATGAACAGACTTCACAAACAAAAAAGCCCCTTATGAGGAAAGCAATATCAAGGTCCGTGACATCGCCCGGTATGAAGCAACCGGGGCCCCACCCTGGAGCCAGGCCCGGGGTTGGGGCTCGCATGCGAGCGCCTGGTGGCCGGGTCTTTCCCCACGGGGCCCGGCCGGGCTCAGCCCGAAGGAGCGACGTGGGGCTGATCTCCCGTGGGCCCACCACCTGCAGGAGGAATCGTAAGGGGTCGGTGCATTGTGGATTGGGTGGCAGTCGAAGGCAGGGGCCTCGGCAACCCAATCCCCGGACACGTAATCTGGCTCTAGGGACATGGAATGTCACCTCGCTGGGGGGGGAAGGAGCCTAAGCTGGTGCAGGAGGCTGAGAGATACCGACTAGAGATAGTTGGGCTTACCTCCATGCACAGCTTGGGCTCTGGAACCCAACTCCTCAAGAGAGAGGCTGGACTCTCTACTACTCTGGAGTTGCCCGTGGTGAGAGGAGGCGGGCTGGTGTGGGCTTGCTCATAGCCCCCCAGGTCAGTCACCATGTGTTGGAGTTCACCCCGGTGAACCAGTGGGTTGTTTCCCTGCGCCTTCGGGTCGGGGATAGGTCTCTCACAGTTATTTGTGCTTATGGGCCAAATGGCAGTGTAGCGTACCCGACATTCTTGGGGTCTCTGGGAGGGGTGCTGGAAAGTGCTCCGACCGGGGACTCCGTCGTTCTACTGGGGGACTTCAATGGTCACTTCAATGGTCGCTGCGACAGTGATGCCTGGAGGGGCGTCATTGGGGGGAAGTCGATGATCGACTTTGTGGTTGTTTCATCTGACCTCCGGCCGTATGTCTTGGACACTCGGGTAAAGAGTGGGGCGGAGCTGTCAACTGATCACCACCTGGTGGTGAGTTGGATCCGATGGCAGGGGAGGAAGTTGGACAGACTTGGCAGACCCAAACGTATCGTGAGGGTCTGCTGGGAAGGTTTGGCAGAGTCTTCGGTCAGAAAGATCTTCAACTCCCACCTCCGGCAGAGCTTAAACCAGATCCCGAGGGAGGTTGGAGACATTGAGTCTGAGTGGACCATGTTCTCCACCTCCATTGTTGACGCAGCTGCTCGGAGCTGTGGCCGTAAGATCTCCGGTGCCTGTCGTGGCGGCAATCCCTGTACCCAGTGGTGGACCCCGGAAGTAAGGGATGCGGTCAAGCTGAAGAA
Source organism: Tachysurus fulvidraco (assembly GCF_022655615.1). Classification (NCBI taxonomy): domain Eukaryota; kingdom Metazoa; phylum Chordata; class Actinopteri; order Siluriformes; family Bagridae; genus Tachysurus; species Tachysurus fulvidraco. Next base: position 31,066,604 of record NC_062521.1, on the reverse strand, counting down.
GGAGTCCTATCGAGCCTGGTTGGCTCGGGGGACTCCGGAGACAGCTGATAGATACCGGAGGGCCAAGCGAGCTTCAGCCTGGGCGGTTGCGGAGGCGAAAACTCGGGTCTGGGAGGAGTTCGGTGAGGCCATGGAGAAGGACGGAGAAGGATCGGTTGGCCTCAAAGAAATTCTGGCAAACCGTCCAGCACCTCAGGAGGGGAAAGCTCGGTTGTGGACTCATCGATCCCCCAAGCTGAGGTCACTGAGGTAGTTAAGAAGCTCCTCAGTGGCAAGGCACCGGGGTGGATGAGATCCGCCCCGAGTACCTCAAGTCTCTGTTGTGTTGTGGGGCTGTCTTGGTTGACACGCCTCTGCAACATCGTGTGGCGCCTGGGGACAGTGCCTCTGGACTGGCAGACTGGGGTGGTGGTCCCTCTGTTTAAGAAGGGGGACCGGAGGGTGTGTTCCAACTACAGGGGGATCACACTCCTCAGCTTCCCCGGAAAAGTCTATGACAGGGTACTGGAGAGGAGAATTCGGCCGATAGTCGAACCTCGGATTCAGGAGGAACAATGCGGGTTTCATCCCGGTCGTGGACCATCTCTATACCCTCGCCAGGTTGCTGGAGGGTGCATGGGAGTTTGCCCAACCTGTCCAAATGTGCTTTGTGGATTTGGAGAAGGCATTCGACTGTGTCTCTCGTGGTGACCTGTGGGGGGTGCTCTGGGAGTATGGGGTCCGGGGCCCTCTGCTAAGGGCTGTCTGGTCCGTATATGACCGGAGCAGGAGTTTGGTTTGCATAGCCGGCAGTAAGTCAGACTTGTTCCCAGTGCATGTTGGACTCCGACAGGGCTGCCCTTTGTCACCGGTCCTGTTCATTATTAATATGGACAGGATTTCTAGGTGCAGTCAGGGGCCGGAGGGAGTCCGTTTTGGGGACCACAGGATTTCATCTCTGCTTTTTGCAGATGATGTTGTACTGTTGGCCTCCTCAAATCAGGACCTTCAGTGTGCACTGGGATGGTCTGTAGCCGAGTGTGAAGCGGCAGGGATGAGAATCAGCACCTCCAAGTCCGTGGCCATGGTTCTCAGCCGGAAAAGGGTGGCTTGTCCCCTTCAGGTTGGCGGAGAGCTCCTACCTCAAGTGGAAGAGTTTAAGTATCTTGGGGTCTAGTTCACGAGTGAGGGAAGGATGGAGCGGGAGATCGTCAGGCGGATTGGTATATCTTCTGCAGTGATGCGGTCGATATACCGGTCTGTTGTGGTGAAGAAAGAGCTGAGCCGCAAGGCGAAGCTCTCTATTTACCAGTCGATCTACGTTCCTACCCTCACCTATGGTCATGAGCTTTGGGTCATGACCGAAAGGACAAGATCCCGGATACAGACGGCCGAAATGAGTTTCCTCCGTAGGGTGGCTGGGCGCTTCCGTAGAGATAGGGTGAGGAACACTCGGGAGTAGCTCAGAGCCGCTGCTCCTCCACATCGAGAGGAGTCAGTTGAGGTGGCTTGGGCATCTGTTTTGGATGCCCCTTGGACGCCTACCTAGGGAGGTGTTCCGGGCATGTCTAACCGGGAGGAGGCCCAGGGGAAGCCCTAGGACATGCTGGAGGGACTATGTCTCTCGGCTGGCCTGGGAACGCCTGGGCATTCCCCCGGAAGAGCTGGAGGAAGTGTCTGGGGAGAGGGAAGTCTGGGCATCCCTGCTTAGTCGGCTGCTCCCGCGACCCGGCCCCGGATAAAGCGGTAGAAGATGGAGATGGACTTCACAAACAGAGGGTAAGAACACACTGACTGAATGTAAACTTCTGAAATTAATATCAGGACACTTACATAGGTGTGCTTTGTGCTTTAAGCTTATTCAGGAAAGATGCTGGTGAGGAGGAACAGGAGAGGAGGAATTGAAGACCATCGTGGTCTGAACCACAGCTGAACCAGATCTGATGAAATAAAGCATTATTATTAATGATTATTAAGCGTGATTATTTTTTGAGAGTCAGACTGCTGATTTAATTCTCTGTAAAATTCAAATGTTTGAAAGAATATTATTAATTATATATAAATGAACAGACTTTACAAACAGAATGTAAGAACACACTGACTGAATGTAAACTTCTGAAATTAACATCAGGACACTTACATAGGTGTGCATTGTGCTTTAAGCTCATTCAGGAAAGATGCTGGTGTTATAGTGTCTCCATCTTGGAAGTGGTATGTCATGTCACCATTAACCTGGTTTCCTGAACTCCTGTTAGCAGTAGAAGACAAAAGTCACAATACAATTGACTGAACAATAACAATTAACACACTGTTCTTTGAGAGTGGAAAGAACACTGCTGTGATCTTACGTGAAGAGAGAGCTCTGGGGTTCGAACGGTTTGGCAGCAGGTTCATTTAGAAGTGTGTTTAACTGTAGAAAGAAAGATAATTAATCACTTTTTATGTTTGACGAAAGAACATTCCTTTCTATTGTTTCTGTAATCGTTCATTGTTTTAGATCAGTGGTCCCCAACATTTTTATCGCTGCGGACTGGTCAACATTTGATAACATTACTGTGGCCCGCTAGGGGGGGGGGGGGGGGTTGATTGTTTATATTTTAGATTGTTTTGATTTAGTACTTTTAATTTAAATGTATTTAAACATGCCTTCAAAATAAAATACAGTTACACCAAAGATGAATATAAGTGATTTAACATTTTAACTCACTAGAATGCTAAATCAATGAGAACCTTGAGCTTGTTTCTTTGCAACGAGACGGACCCATCTGGGGGTAATAGGAGACAATGACACCCGAAGTGTGTTGCTTATGTCCAGTTTATTCCGTTGTTTTATTTTGGTTGCTGTCACTGCAGAAAGCCCCACTTCACACAGATAGCATGTCGGAAATGGCAATAGGGATTTAAGTGCTGTGTTGGCAATCTCAGGGTATTCCACCATGACTTTAATCCAGAACACCGGCAGAGTTGTTGTCTCGAACGTAGTTTAAAGGTGGCTGTCATTTGCAATCCCCAGCAGTTGATCTTCTTCTTGCACAGACATGCTAGATTCCGCTAGATACCGCTTGCAGCCACTCAGCTCCAGACGTCAACTAAAACCGCCCGGATATCACGATATTTTGCGCATGTGCGGTATTGGTGCGTGTTTAAGTGACGTCTCTCAACTCCCGGTTAACCTCTGGTCCATGGAAAGTCGCACAAACCCGAGAGAAATACACCACGGTAAATAAAATGGAAATAATTTAATGTTCCTTGCTTGGCCCGGTACCATTTGATCCACGGACCGGTACCAGTCCGCGGCCTGGGGGTTGGGGACCACTATATTAGATTAATTTTTTTTCTGTTTGTTTTCAACTGAATATACAGACATGATCTATCCATCCCTTCATTCCCTAAACTGCTTGATCCAGCACCAGAGTGAGCAGAGAGACCAACACCTCCCTGTCTCTTTCAACATCATACATTTTAAACACAGAAAGGTTAGAGTCACTACCTGTACTTCTCCCACTGACCACAGGAGTCACTGTTACCTGAGTTCTGAACTGCTTTGCATCCCTGAAAGAATTCACTTCATTTATGTCCCTACATATGGAATATGTTTGATGTCTGCCATTGCAAAGTCTTTCTACTATTTCTGTGAGACATATCTGACCCTTTTAAATTCCCCCATTGCAGTCCTCTATTCGAATATTGTTTATGATCCTGTTGCAGATTTCTGTGCAGTTTTAACTACTGAATCTACATTTTGCTGTATTTTGACCTTTCCCTGATTTACCTCACTGTGAGTCTGTACTTCCTCAGATAACCCTGTGTTGATCTGTTGACTTTTAGACTAACTATTAAACAGTTTTTATTAATCTGTGCCACTGGATCCAAAGTCATCTGTGGATATTTGTGAGAATATCATTAAGCACATAGTGATGTACACTCACAACATTGTTGATGATGCTCTCCACTTGGTTGTAGGTATCATTCACTAATTCAGGGTTCTGTGAAATGCTGATGTTACTGATCTGGAATGTGAATTTTACCGCATAGCGGGTGTCTGAAGTTTCTGTGAAACAAATCAGATAACATTGAAATGCAGATAAAGAAGTCATAGAGATGAAAGAATAATTTGTGTAGTACATATTTGTGTTATCAGTAAAACAAACATACTCTCATAGGTGAAGTTCAGCACTTTTACAGAGTCAGTGAGGTTTGTGAGTCGAGCATTCAGAAGAGTCTGGATTACACTGAGGACAGAACTCTCACTGGGAACAGGAGAGGAGGAATTGAAGACCATCGTGGTCTGAACCACAGCTGAACCAGATCTGATGAAATAAAGCATTATTATTAATGATTATTAAGCGTGATTATTTTTTGAGAGTCAGACTGCTGATTTAATTCTCTGTAAAATTCAAATGTTTGAAAGAATATTATTAATTATATATAAATGAACAGACTTTACAAACAGAATGTAAGAACACACTGACTGAATGTAAACTTCTGAAATTAACATCAGGACACTTACATAGGTGTGCATTGTGCTTTAAGCTCATTCAGGAAAGATGCTGGTGTTATAGTGTCTCCATCTTGGAAGTGGTATGTCATGTCACCATTAACCTGGTTTCCTGAACTCCTGTTAGCAGTAGAAGACAAAAGTCACAATACAATTGACTGAACAATAACAATTAACACACTGTTCTTTGAGAGTGGAAAGAACACTGCTGTGATCTTACGTGAAGAGAGAGCTCTGGGGTTCGAACGGTTTGGCAGCAGGTTCATTTAGAAGTGTGCTTAACTGTAGAAAGAGAAATAATTAGTCAGTTTTTGTGTTTGACGAAAGAACAGATGATTTTTTTTCCTGTTTGCTTTCAACAGAATATACAGACATGATCTATCCATCCCTTCATTCCCTAAACTGCTTGATCCAGCACCAGAGTGAGCAGAGAGACCAACACCTCCCTGTCTCTTTGAACATCATACATTTTAAACACAGAAAGGTTAGACCTGTACTTCTCGCACTGACCACAGGTGTCACTGTTACCTGAGTTCTGAACTGCTTTGCATCCCTGAGGGAATTCACTTCATTTATGTCCCTACATATGGAATATGTTTGATGTCTGCCATTGCAAAGTCTTTCTACTATTTCTGTGAGACATATCTGACCCTTTTAAATTCCCCCATTGCAGTCCTCTATTCGATTATTGTTTATGATCCTCTTGCAGATTTCTGCAGAGTTTTAACTATTGTATCTACATTTTGCTGTATTTTGACCTTTCCCTGATTTACCCCACTGTGAGTCTGTACTTCCTCAGATAACCCTGGGTTGATCTGGTGACTTTTAAACTAACTATTAAACTGTTTTTATTCATCTGAGCAACTGGATCCAACGTCATCTCTGGATATTTGTGAGAATATCATTAAGCACATAGTGATGTACACTCACAACATTGTTGATGATGCTCTCCACTTGGTTGTAGGTATCATTCACTAATTCAGGGTTCTGTGAAATGCTGATGTTACTGATCTGGAATGTGAATTTTACCGCATAGCGGGTGTCTGAAGTTTCTGTGGAACAAATCAGATGACTTTGAAATACAGATAAAGACATCATAGAGATGAAAGAATAATTTGTGTAATACATATTTGTGTTATCAGTAAAACAAACATACTCTCATAGGTGAAGTTCAGCACTTTTACAGAGTCAGTAAGGTTTGTGAGTCGAGCACTCAGAAGAGTCTGGATTACACTGAGGACCAAACTCTCACTGGGAACAGGAGAGGAGGAATTGAAGACCATCGTGGTCTGAACCACGGCTGAACCAGATCTTATGAAATAAAACATTATGGTGATTATTTTTTACAGTCAGACTGCTGATTTAATTCTCTGTAAAATTCAAATGTTCGAAAGAATATTATTAATTATATATAAAAGAACAGACTTTACAAACAGAGGGTAAGAACACACTGACTGAATGTAAACTTCTGAAATTAATATCAGGACACTTACATAGGTGTGCTTTGTGCTTTAAGCTTATTGAGGAACGCTGCTGGTGTTTTGGTGTCTCCATCTTTGAAGATGTAATTCATGTAACCATCCACCTGGTTTTGTGAACTCCTGTTAATAGTAGAATAAAGTCAGAATACAATTTGTTGTATAACGAGAATTACAAAAAATATTTTTGAAAGGATAAATGAATAGTGCTATTAACTTACGTGAAAGAAATACTATAGGGTTTGAACGGTTCTGCACCAGGTATATTTAGAAGTGTATTTAGCTGAAGACAGAAAGATAAAGAATCATCTTAAATGAATATACAAGTATCTCACTGTTCTGTTTGTATAATGATTGCATCTTTCAAAGTAATATACATAATTTTATTGAAACAACAGGATTTTCAGACATCATTTTATATTTAATAATGAATCTGTTATAATATTATTAATAATATTTTATTAGTACTAACAAATTAATAATATTTAATCAGGTTTGGTGTTGTCTGTGTTTAGCATTAAATTTATGTGATGTCACACTCACCAGTAGTGGGTAATGTCTCATATGAAGGTGTTTCACGAGGGTTTTTTTTTTTAGATCTAGCCTACTAGGATTAAGTGATCATTATCTAGTTGCAGCTGTGCTGTCTGTTTTTTCTCTGTATCACTGTTATTGTGGATAAATGTGAAGTGGTGGTGATACCGCTCCCATTTAAAAACTCCCTGCTCACCAGCAACTAAACTCAGGGTTAAGATACGAACCACACAGAAACCCAACTTTGTCCCAATTATTACTCTAATAACAGTTTTGTGGTGATAAAATAATCCATTTGTTTATGAGTGGAATGCCTTATGCAGTGACAAAGAGTTCACCTCAGTAATCCAACACCTTTTATAGACATATTGTTGAGCATTTGCTCATATACACCCACAGCGTTATTGATGATGCCCGCTAATATGATGTAAGTGTTGTTCCTGAAGTCAGGGTTCTCTGATATGTTGATGTTGCTGATGTTGAATATGAAGATGACTGCATAGTTGGTGTTTGATGTTTCTATGGAACAAATCAAATGTGCTTTAGAATCACTGATGATGGTAAAAAAAATTAAGAGCCTGATACAGTTTTATATAGTATGTGATTGTGTTATTAGAAATTAATACATACTCTCATAGGTAAAGTTCAGCACTTTTACAGAGTCAGTGAGGTTTTTGAGTCGAGCACTCAGAAGAGTCTGGATTACACTGAGGACCAAACTTTCACTGGGAACAGGAGAGGAGGAATTGAAGACCATCCTAGTCTGAACCACAGCTGAACCAGATCTGATGAAATAAAGCAGTATGGTGAATATTTTTTACAGTTAAAAACAAATGTCTGGAACAAACCACAATGAATCATCCTCAGCATCCTCTACTCTTGCACTCTTTCATATCCTCATTTAATACACCCATATATCTCTTTGTTCTTCCTCTTGACCTCTTACCTGGCAGCTCCATCTCTAACATCCTTTTACCAATATAACCATATCCCTCCTCTGTACATGTCCAAACCATCTCGATCTAGTCTCTCTGACCTTGTACCCAAAACAGCCAACCTGAGCTGTCCTTTTGATGTGCTCGTTCCTAATCCTGTCCATCCTTGTCACTCCTTCATCTCTGCCTCATGTTTTTTCTTCACTTCTACAGTCTTGAACCCATACAGCAGAGCTGCACTCACTACTGTCTTGTACACCTTTCCTTTGATTCTTTCTGAAAATCTTCTCTCACACAACACTCCTGACATTTTTCTAGACCCACTCCAATGCACTTGCACTCACCTCTTAACCTCTTTTACACACTCCCCGTCACACTGGATGGTTGACCCCAAATCCTTAAACTCCTGCACCGTCTTAGCCCTCTGTATCCTCACTGTTTTACTGCCCTCCCTCTCATTCAGACACATGTATTCTGTCTTACTATGACTGACTTTCATTCCTCCTCTTTCCAAAGCAGACCTCCACTGTGAGAATAGTTGCATAAAACAATCTTTTCTGGTAATGTTATAGACTGTCTGTAAAGAGCACATTGTTCTTTGTCTCTCTCTCACATACACACACACAGAGACATACACCCCCCTCACACACACAGACAGACACACTCTTGTCCCTACCATAATTAGCCTTACCACAGATGGCCCTGCCATAATCATTCTTTATGTTACCAACCATGGGAACTAAGGGAAGTATAGGTTCACTTCCCTGATAAGATATGACTTAATTGGGGTAACTGAGAGGTCACTTAAACACAGATGCACACACACATACCAACACACACACACACTCACTACACCCTCCCTCTTGGAACTTCTTGAAAGACTGACGCGTGTGTGTTTCATTGAGACTTCCCCAAGGCCTTGTGGAGAACAGAAACCGAGCAGAGGAACGACAGGCTGAATTTTAGGCTCTCCTGCCCAGGCGCAGATGAAAGAGGGTTAACCTGTCCAAGTGACGGATGAGAATTCCTTACATCCACCTTTCCAGGTGTTCATCCACCTGCTCCCTACTCTCATTACAGAACACAATGTCAAACAATTATACATGGCGATTCCTGTCTGACTTCATCTGTCATCGTGTCCATAACCATAGCAAACAAGGATGGACTCAAAGCTAATCCTTGATGTAGCCCCACCTCCACCTTGAACTCCCCTGTCTGATCTACAGCACATCTCACTGCTGTCATACTCCTCTCATAAATATCCTGAACTTATCTGATGTACTTCTCAGACTCTCCTGACATCCTCATACAGTACCATTGTTCTTCTGTCAGCACCCTCTTATACGCTTTCTCTAAATTCACAAAGACAAATATCCACTTTCTTAGTCTATCTTCCTCTACTCTGTCCCATAGTTTCATTGTGTGGATTATCGACTTTATACCTCTGTAGTTGCACATCACCCTTGCTCTTAAAGATCGGCACTAGAACACTTGCACACCTCTACAGGTATGTCATCTGGACCAACAGACTCTCCACTCTTGATTCACCTAACCTGTCATACAACTCTTTGTATGCTTTCTGTTTGGCCTTCACATCCCTCACTTCATGTCCCTATTCACTCTGTGCTGCAATTCCTTGTAAACATGTCTACTCTCTTCAGTCCTTTCTATGTCCCACTTCTTTTTTTAGTAAGCCTCTGAATGCTTGTTCCACTACCATGTTTCCTTATCTACTTTTCTCCTTCCAGAAGACACACCCTCATACCCTGACCACTTCTGCAGTAGTTTCCCAGTCATCTGAAAGCTCTTCCTGACCACCCAAACCTTGTCCTTTTTCAACGTCCACTACTTGGTCTTCTTTTCATCTTTCCTCTCCTCTTCTTCCTGACCACCAGAGCCATCTTACACATCAACATCCGATGATGTCTGGTTCCACTTACTTCTACCAGCACTTTGCAGTCACTAATCTCTCTCAGATTGCCTCATCTATAAAGAATGTACTCTACATGCATACTCCCACCCCCACTTTTATTTGTAACTCTATGTTCCTCTCTCTTCTGAAAATAAGTGTTAAATATAGCCAATGTTTATATTTGCCACATTTTAGACCAGATGTAATTTCTGATGCAGCCATCTATATTTATACAGCACAGAAATCACTTTAGACCAGCAGAGAACTCACTGTATTTTACAACCACTGTGGCTAGATTAAATTATATATATATATATATATATATATATATATATATATATATATATATATATATATATATATATATATATATATGATGCATAGATGTAAAATACATAGAATATATACTTATAGAAACTTCATTAACATACATTACTGAGGGTGCTTGTGTAGTTGGTTCTGTTTCCTCTGTTATTGTTGGCTCTAATGTTTTACTTAATGCAGTGGTAATAGTTGTCACTATAGTTGATTCTGCTGTTGATGATGCCATGGTTGTATCTTCTGTTGTGTCTAAAGTAGGGGTGGTAAAATCTGTTGTTGGTGGTGTAGTTGATGTCAATGTTGTAGCGGTTATTATTTCGGAAATAGTACTTGTTGGGGTGTTAGTAGTAGTCAATATAGTTGTGTATAATGTTGAAGTGGTTATTTCTGGTGTTGGTGTTGAAGTGGATGGTATAGTTGTAGGAGTGGTTATTTCTTCAATTGTAATTGTTTCCAAAGTACTTGGGTTGCTAGCGGTTGCCACTCGAGTTAGTTCTGCAGTTGTTGTTGCTGTGCTTGCTGTAGCTTTTGTTGTGGATAAAATTGTGGTTTCAAATCCCGTTGTCGGTGTTGTAGTGGATAGTGCAGATGTAGCAGTCGTTGTCTCTGGAATTGTACTTGTTGGAGTGCTAGTTGTTGTCAATGTAGTTGTTTCTGCTGTTGGTGGTGGTGTTCTAGGTGTCAAGGATGTAGCAGTGGTCATTTCTAAAATTGTACTTGCGTTAACAGTGGTTGTTTCTGCTGTTGTTGGTTGTGATCTGTACAAAGTGGTGATTTCAATTTCTGTTGTTGGTGTTGTAGTGGATGGTACAGGTGTACCACTGGTTATTTCTTCCGTTGTGGTTGTTTCAGAAATTGTACTTGTTGGGGTATTAGTTGTCTGTGCAATTGTTTCTGCCATTGGTGGTGGTGTTGTAGATGTCAAGATTGTAGCAGTGGTCATTTCTAAAATTGTACTTGGGTTAACAGTAGTTGACACTACAGTTGTTTCTGTTTTTGGTTGTGATGTGTACAAAGTGGTGATTTCAATTTCTGTTGTTGGTGTTGTAGTGGATGATACAGCTGTAGCATTGGTTAGTTCTTCCGTTGTGGTTGTTTCGGAAATTGTACTTGTTGGGGTGTTAGTTGTTGTCTGTGCAGTTGTTTCTGCTGTTGTATTTGGGTTAACAGTATTTGTCACTGCAGTTGTTTCTGTTGTTGGTGTTGTAGTGGATGCTTCAGTTGTAGCAGTGGTTGTCTCTGGAATTGTACTTGTTGCAGTGCTAGTTATTGTCAATGTAGTTGTTTCTGCTGTTGTTGGTAGTGTTGTAGATGTCAAGGTTGTAGTAGTGGTCATTCCTAAAATTGTACTTGGGTTAACAGTAGTTGTCAATGCAGTTGTTTCTGCTGCTGTTGTTGCTCTGATTGTATTAGCTTCTGATGTGTATGAAATTGTGGTGTCAGATATTGTTGTTGGTGTTGTATTGGATGCTTCAGTTGTAGCAGTGGTTGTCTCTGGAATTGTACTTGTTGCAGGGCTAGTTGTTGTCAACGTCGTTGTTGTTTCTGCTGTTGTTGGTGGTGTTGTAGATGTCAAGGTTGTAGCAGTGGTCATTTCTGCAATTGTACTTGGGTTAACAGTAGTTGTCACTGCAGTTGTTTCTGTTGTTGGTTTTGTAGTGGATGCTTCAGTTGTAGCTGTGGTTGTCTCTGGAATTGTACTTGTTGCAGTCCTAGTTATTGTCAATGTAGTTGTTCCTGCAGTTGTTTCTGTTGTTGGTTTTGTAGTGGATGCTTCAGTTGTAGCTGTGGTTGTCTCTGGAATTGTACTTGTTGCAGTGCTAGTTGTTGTCTGTGCAGTTGTTTCTGCTGTTGTTGGTGGTGTTGTAGATGGCAAGGTTGTAGCAGTGGTCATTTCTGCAATTGTACTTGGGTTAACAGTAGTTGTCACTGCAGTTGTTTCTGTTGTTGGATTTGTAGTGGATGCTTCAGTTGTAGGAGTGGTTGTCTCTGGAATTGTACTTGTTGCAGGTCTAGTTGTTGTCAACGTGGTTGTTTCTGCTGTTGTTGGTTGTGATGTGTACAAAGTGGAGATTTCACTTTCTGTTGTTGGTGTTGTAGTGGATGATACAGCTGTAGCATTGGTTCTTTCTTCCGTTGTGGTTGTTTCAGAAATTGTACTTGTTGGGGTGTTAGTTGTTGTCTGTGCAGTTGTTTCTGTTGTTGGTTTTGTAGTGGATGCTTCAGTTGTAGCTGTGGTTGTCTCTGGAATTGTACTTGTTGCAGTCCTAGTTATTGTCAATGTAGTTGTCACTGCAGTTGTTTCTGTTGTTGGTTTTGTAGTGGATGCTTCAGATGTAGCTGTGGTTGGCTCTGGAATTGTACTTGATGCAGTGCTAGTTATTGTCAATGTAGTTGTTACTGCTGTTGGTGGTGCTGTTGGTTTTGTAGTGGATGCTTCAGTTGCAGCACTTGTTGTCTCTGAACTCTGAATTGTACTTGCTGGGGTGATAGTAGTTGTCTCTCCAGTTGTTTCTGCTGCCGTTGTTGCTGTGCTTGTATTAGCTTGTGTTGTGTATAAAATTGTGGTGTCAGGTACTGTTGTTGGTGATGTAGTGGATGCTTCAGTTGTAGCAGTGGTTGTCTCTGGAATTGTACTTGTTGCAGTGCTAGTTGTCAATGTAGTGGATGAGACAGCTGTAGCATTGGTTATTTCTTCCGATGTGGTTGTTTCAATAATTGTACTTGTTGGGGTGTTAGTTGTTGTCTGTGCAGTTGTTTCTAAAATTGTACCTGGGTTAACAGTAGTTGTCACTACAGTTGTTTCTGTTGTTGGTTTTGTAGTGGATGCTTCAGTTGTAGCTGTGGTTGTCTCTGGAATTGTACTTGTTGCAGCGCTAGTTGTTGTCTGTGCAGTTGTTTCTGCTGTTGTTGGTGGTGTTGTAGATGTCAAGGTTGTAGTAGTGGTTATTTCTGCAAGTGTACTTGGGTTAACAGTAGTTGTTACTGCAGTTGTTTCTGTTGTTGGGTTTGTAGTGGATGCTTCAGATGTAGCTGTGGTTGTCTCTGGAATTGTACTTGTTGCAGTGCTAGTTATTGTCAATGTAGTTGTTCCTGCTGTTGGTGGTGGTGGTGGTTTTGTAGTGGATGCTTCAGTTGCAGCACTTGTTGTCTCTGAACTCTGAATTGTACTTGCTGGCGTGATAGTAGTTGTCTCTCCAGTTGTTTCTGCTGCTGTTGTTGCTGTGCTTGTATTAGCTTGTGTTGTGTATAAATTTATGGTGTCAGATTTTGTTTTTGGTGTTGTAGTGGATGCTTCAGTTGTAGCAGTGGTTGTCTCTGGAATTGTACTTGTTGCAGTGCTAGTTGTCAATGTAGTGGATGATACAGCTGTAGCACTGGTTACTTCTTCCGTTGTGGTTGTTTCAGAAATTATACTTGTTGGGGTGTAAGTTGTTGTCACTGCAGTTGTTTCTGTTGTTGGTTTTGTAGTGGCTGCTTCAGTTGCAGCAGTGGTTGTCTCTGGAATTGTACTTGTTGCAGTGCTAGTTGTTGTCTGTGCAGTTGTTTCTGCTGTTGGTGGTGGTGTTGTAGATGTCAAGGTTGTAGCAGTGGTCATTTCTGCAATTCTACTTGGGTTAACAGTAGTTGTCACTGCAGTTGTTTCTGTTGTTTGTTTTGTAGTGGATGCCTCAGTTGCAGCACTTGTTCTCTCTGAACACTGAATTGTACTTGCTGGGGTGACAGTAGTTGTCTCTCCAGTTGTTTCTGCTGCCGTTGTTGCTGTGCTTGTATTAGCTTGTGTTGTGTATAAAATTGTGGTGTCAGGTACTCTTGTTGGTGTTGTAGTGGATGCTTCAGTTGTAGCAGTGGTTGTCTCTGGAATTGTACTTGTTGCAGTGCTAGTTGTCAATGTAGTGGATGAGACAGCTGTAGCATTGGTTATTTCTTCCGATGTGGTTGTTTCAGTAATTGTACTTGTTGGGGTGTTAGTTGTTGTCTGTGCAGTTGTTTCTAAAAATGTACTTGGGTTAACAGTAGTTGTCACTGCAGTTGTTTCTGTTGTTGGTTTTGTAGTGGATGCTTCAGTTGTAGCTGTGGTTGTCTCTGGAATTGTACTTGTTGCAGTGCTAGTTGTTGTCTGTGCAGTTGTTTCTGCTGTTGTTGGTGGTGTTGTAGATGTCAAGGTTGTAGTAGTGGTTATTTCTACAATTGTACTTGGGTTAACAGTAGTTGTTACTGCAGTTGTTTCTATTGGTTTTGTAGTGGATGCTTCAGATGTAGCTGTGGTTGTCTCTGGAATTGTACTTGGTGCAGTGCTAGTTATTGTCAATGTAGTTGTCACTGCAGTTGTTTCTGTTGTTGGTTTTGTAGTGGATGCTTCAGTTGCAGCAATTGTTGTCTCTGATCTCTGAATTGTACTTGCTGGGGTGATAGTACTTGTCTCTCCAGTTGATTCTGCTGCTGTTGTTGCTGTGCTTGTATTAGCTTGTGTTGTGTATAAAATTGTGGTGTCAGATACTGTTTTTGGTGTTGTAGTGGATGCTTCAGTTGTAGCAGTGGTTGTCTCGGGAATTGTGCTTGTTGCAGTGCTAGTTGTTGGTGGTGTTGTAGATGTCAAGGTTGTAGCAGTGGTTATTTCTGCAATTGTACTTGGGTTAACAGTAGTTGTCACTGCAGTTGTTTCTGTTGTTGGTTTTGCAGTGGATGCTTCCGTTGTAGTTGTAGTTGTCTCTGGAATTGTACTTGTTGCAGTGCTAGTTGTTGGTGGTGTTGTAGATGTCAAGGTTGTAGCAGTGGTTATTTCTGCAATTGTACTTGGGTTAACAGTAGTTGTCACTGCAGTTGTTTCTGTTGTTGGTTTTGTAGTAGATGCTTCAGTTGTAGCTGTGGTTGTCTCTGGAATTGTACTTGTTGCAGTGCTAGTTATTGTCAATGTAGTTGTTCCTGCTGTTGGTGGTGGTGTTGGTTTTGTAGTGGATGCTTCAGTTGCAATACTTGTTGTCTCTGAACTCTGAATTGTACTTGCTGGGGTGATAGTAGTTGTCTCTCCAGTTGTTTCTCCCGCTGTTGTTGCTGTGCTTGTATTAGCTTGTGTTGTGTATAAAATTGTGGTGTCAGATACTGTTTTTGGTGTTGTAGTGGATGCTTCAGATGTAGCAGTGGTTGTCTCTGGAATTGTACTTGTTGCAGTGCTAGTTGTTGTCAATGTGGTTGTTGTTACTGGTTTTATTGGTGGTGTTGTAGATGTCAAGGTTGTAGCAGTGGTCATTTCTGCAATTGTACTTGGGTTAACAGTAGTTGTCACTGCAGTTGTTTCTGTTGTTGGTTTTGTAGTGGATGCTTCAGTCGCAGCACTTATTGTCTCTGAACTCTGAATTGTACTTGCTGGGGTGATAGTAGTTGTCTCTCCAGTTGTTGTGGTTAAAGTTGTGGTGTCAGATACTGTTGTTGGTGTTGTAGTGGATGCTTCAGTTGAAGCAGTGGTTGTCTCTGGAATTGTACTTGTTGCAGTGCTAGTTGTCAATGTAGTGGATGATACAGCTGTAGCATTGGTTATTTCTTCCATTGTGGTTGTTTCAGTGATTATACTTGTTGGGGTGTTAGTTGTTGTCTGTGCAGTTGTTTCTGCAATTGTACTTGAGTTAACAGTAGTTGTCACTGCAGTTCTTTCTGTTGTTGGATTTGTAGTGGATGCTTCAGTTGTAGCTGTGGTTGTCTCTGGAATTGAACTTGTTGCAGGTCTAGTTGTTGTAAACGTGGTTGTTTCTGCTGTTGTTGGTTGTGATGTGTACAAAGTGGAGATTTCACTTTCTGTTGTTGGTGTTGTAGTGGATGATACAGCTGTAGCATTGGTTCTTTCTTCCGTTGTGGTTGTTTCAGAAATTGTACTTGTTGGGGTGTTAGTTGTCTGTGCATTTGTTTCTGTTGTTGGTTTTGTAGTGGATGCTTCAGTTGTATCTGTGGTTGTCTCTGGAATTGTACTTGTTGCAGTGCTAATTGTCAATGTAGTGGATGAGACAGCTGTAGCATTGGTTATTTCTTCCGTTGTTGTTGTTTCAGTAATTGTACTTGTTGGGGTGTTAGTTGTTGTCTGTGCAGTTGTTTCTGCAATTGTACTTGGGTTAACAGTAGTTGTCACTGCAGTTGTTTCTGTTGTTGGTTTTGTAGTGGATGCTTCAGTTGTAGCTGTGGTTGTCTCTGGAATTGTACTTGTTGCAGTGCTAATTGTCAATGTAGTGGATGATACAGCTGTAGCATTGGTTCTTTCTTCCTTTGTGGTTGTTTCAGAAATTGTACTTGTTGGGGTGTTAGTTGTCTGTGCAGTTGTTTCTGTTGTTGGTTTTGTAGTGGATGCTTCAGTTGCAGCAGTGGTTGTCTCTGGAATTGTACTTGTTGCAGTGCTAGTTTTTGTCTGTGCAGTTGTTTCTGCTGTTGTTGGTGGTGGTGTAGATGTCAAGGTTGTAGCAGTGGTCATTTCTGCAATTGTACTTGGGCTAACAGTAGTTGTCAGAGCAGTTGTTTCTGTAGTTGGTTTTGTAGTGGATGCTTCAGTTGCAGCACTTGTTGTCTCTGAAATCTGAATTGTACTTGCTGGAGTGATAGTAGTTGTCTCTCCAGTTGTTTCTGCTGCTGTTGTTGCTGTGCTTGTATTAGCTTGTGTTATGTATAAAATTGTGGTGTCAGATACTGTTTTTGGTGTTGTAGTGGATGCTTCAGATGTAGCAGTGGTTGTCTCTGGAATTGTACTTGTTGCAGTGCTAGTTGTTGTCAATGTGGTTGTTGTTTCTGGTGTTATTGGTGGTGTTGTAGATGTCAAGGTTGTAGCAGTGGTCATTTCTGCAATTGTACTTGGGTTAATAGTAGTTGTCACTGCAGTTGTTTCTGTTGTTGGTTTTGTAGTGGATGCTTCAGTCGCAGCACTTATTGTCTCTGAACTCTGAATTGTACTTGCTGGGGTGATAGTAGTTGTCTCTCCAGTTGTTGTGATTAAAGTTGTGGTGTCAGATACTGTTGTTGGTGTTGTAGTGGATGCTTCAGTTGAAGCAGTGGTTGTCTCTGGAATTGTACTTGTTGCAGTGCTAGTTGTCAATGTAGTGGATGATACAGCTGTAGAATTGGTTATTTCTTCCGTTGTGGTTGTTTCAGTAATTATACTTGTTGGGGTGTTAGTTGTTGTCTGTGCAGTTGTTTCTGCAATTGTACTTGGGTTAACAGTAGTTGTCACTGCAGTTGCTTCTGTTGTTGCTTTTGTAGTGGATGCTTCAGTTGCAGCAATTGTTGCCTCTGAACTCTGAATTGTACTTGCTGGGGTGATAGTAGTTGTCTCCCCAGTTGTTTCTGCTGCTGTTGTTGCTGTGCTTGTATTAGCTTGTGTTGTGTATAAAATTGTGGTGTCAGATACTGTTTTTGATGTTGTAGTGGATGCTTCAGTTGTAGCAGTGGTTGTCTCTGGAATTGCACTTGTTGCAGTGCTAGTTGTTGGTGGTGTTGTAGATGTCAAGGTTGTAGCAGTGGTCATTTCTGCAATTGTACTTGGGTTAACAGTAGTTGTCACTGCAGTTGTTTTTGTGTTTGGTTTTGTAGTGGATGCTTCAGTTGTAGCAGTGGTTGTCTCTGGAATTGTACTTGTTGCAGTGCTAGTTATTGTCAATGTAGTTGTTCCTGCTGTTGGTGATGGTGTTGGTTTTGTAGTGGATGCTTCAGATGTAGCAGTGGTTGTCTCTGGTATTGTACTTGTTGCAGTGCTAGTTGTTGTCAATGTGGTTGTTGTTTCTGGTGTTATTGGTGGTGTTGTAGATGTCAAGGTTGTAGCAGTGGTCATTTCTGCAATTGTACTTGGGTTAACAGTAGTTGTCACTGCAGTTGTTTCTGTTGTTGGTTTTGTAGTGGATGCTTCAGTTGTAGCAGTGGTTGTCTCTGGAATTGTACTTGTTGCAGTGCTAATTGTCAATGTAGTGGATGATACAGCTGTAGCATTGGTTCTTTCTTCTGTCGTGGTTGTTTCAGTAATTGTACTTGTTGGCGTGTTAGTTGTTGTCTGTGCAGTTGTTTCTGCTGTTGTTGGTGGTGTTGTAGATGTCAAGGTTGTAGCAGTGGTCATTTCTGCAATTGTGCTTGGGTTAACAGTAGTTGTCACTGCAGTTGTTTCTATTGGTTTTGTAGTGGATGCTTCAGATGTAGCTGTGGTTGTCTCTGGAATTGTACTTGTTGCAGTGCTAGTTATTGTCAATGTAGTTGTTCCTGCTGTTGGAGGTGGTGTTGGTTTTGTAGTGGATGCTTCGGTTGCAGCACTTGTTGTCTCTGAAATCTGAATTGTACTTGCTGGGTTGATAGTAGTTGTCTCTCCAGTTGTTTCTGCTGCTGTTGTTGCTGTGCTTGTATTAGCTTGTGTTGTGTATAAATTTATGGTGTCAGATACTGTTTTTGGAGTTGTAGTGGATGCTTCAGTTGTAGCTGTGGTTGTCTCTGGAATTGTACTTGTTGCAGACCTAGTTGTTGGTGGTGTTGTAGATGTCAAGGTTGTAGTAGTGGTTATTTCTGCAATTGTACTTGGGTTAACAGTAGTAGTCACTGCAGTTGTTTCTGTTGTTGGTTTTGTAGTGGATGCTTCAGTTGTAGCTGTGGTTGTCTCTGGAATTGTACTTGTTGCAGTGCTAGTTGTTGGTGGTGTTGTAGATGTCAAGGTTGTAGTAGTGGTTATTTCTGCAATTGTACTTGGGTTAACAGTAGTTGTCACTGCAGTTGTTCTTGTTGGTTTTGTAGTGGATGCTTCAGTTGTAGCAGTGGTTGTCTCTGGAATTGTACTTGTTGCAGTGCTAGTTGTCAATGTAGTGGATGATACAGCTGTAGCATTGGTTATTTCTTCCGTTGTGGTTATTTCAGTAATTGTACTTGTTGGGGTGTTAGTTGTTGTCTGTGCAGTTTTTTCTGCAATTGTATTTGGGTTAACAGTAGTTGTTCCTGCAGTTGTTTCTGTTGTTGGTTTTGTAGTGGATGCTTCAGTTGCAGCACTTGTTGTCTCTGAACTCTGAATTGTACTTGCTGGCGTGATAGTAGTTGTCTCTCCAGTTGTTTCTGCTGCTGTTGTTGCTGTGCTTGTATTAGCTTGTGTTGTGTATAAATTTATGGTGTCAGATACTGTTTTTGGTGTTGCAGTGGATGCTTCAGTTGTAGCAGTGGTTGTCTCTGGAATTGTACTTGTTGCAGTGCTAGTTGTCAATGTAGTGGATGATACAGCTGTAGCACTGGTTACTTCTTCCGTTGTGGTTGTTTCAGAAATTATACTTGTTGGGGTGTTAGTTGTTGTCACTGCAGTTGTTTCTGTTGTTGGTTTTGTAGTGGCTGCTTCAGTTGCAGCAGTGGTTGTCTCTGGAATTGTACTTGTTGCAGTGCTAGTTGTTGTCTGTGCAGTTGTTTCTGCTGTTGGTGGTGGTGTTGTAGATGTCAAGGTTGTAGCAGTGGTCATTTCTGCAATTCTACTTGGGTTAACAGTAGTTGTCACTGCAGTTGTTTCTGTTGTTGGTTTTGTAGTGGATGCCTCAGTTGCAGCACTTGTTCTCTCTGAACTCTGAATTGTACTTGCTGGGGTGACAGTAGTTGTCTCTCCAGTTGTTTCTGCTGCCGTTGTTGCTGTGCTTGTATTAGCTTGTGTTGTGTATAAAATTGTGCTGTCAGGTACTGTTGTTGGTGTTGTAGTGGATGCTTCAGTTGTAGCAGTGGTTGTCTCTGGAATTGTACTTGTTGCAGTGCTAGTTGTCAATGTAGTGGATGAGACAGCTGTAGCATTGTTTATTTCTTCCGATGTGGTTGTTTCAGTAATTGTACTTGTTGGGGTGTTAGTTGTTGTCTGTGCAGTTGTTTCTAAAAATTTACTTGTCACTGCAGTTGTTTCTGTTGTTGGTTTTGTAGTGGATGCTTCAGTTGTAGCTGTGGTTGTCTCTGGAATTGTACTTGTTGCAGTGCTAGTTGTTGTCTGTGCAGTTGTTTCTGCTGTTGTTGGTGGTGTTGTAGATGTCAAGGTTGTAGTAGTGGTTATTTCTGCAATTGTACTTGGGTTAACAGTAGTTGTTACTGCAGTTGTTTCTATTGGTTTTGTAGTGGATGCTTCAGATGTAGCTGTGGTTGTCTCTGGAATTGTACTTGTTGCAGTGCTAGTTATTGTCAATGTAGTTGTCACTGCAGTTGTTTCTGTTGTTGGTTTTGTAGTGGATGCTTCAGTTGCAGCAATTGTTGTCTCTGAACTCTGAATTTTACTTGCTGGGGTGATAGTACTTGTCTCTCCAGTTGTTTCTGCTGCTGTTGTTGCTGTGCTTGTATTAGCTTGTGTTGTGTATAAAATTGTGGTGTCAGATACTGTTTTTGGTGTTGTAGTGGATGCTTCAGTTGTAGCAGTGGTTGTCTCGGGAATTGTGCTTGTTGCAGTGCTAGTTGTTGGTGTTGTTGTAGATGTCAAGGTTGTAGCAGTGGTTATTTCTGCAATTGTGCTTGGGTTAACAGTAGTTGTCACTGCAGTTGTTTCTGTTGTTGGTTTTGTAGTAGATGCTTCAGTTGTAGCTGTGGTTGTCTCTGGAATTGTACTTGTTGCAGTGCTAGTTATTGTCAATGTAGTTGTTCCTGCTGTTGGTGGTGGTGTTGGTTTTGTAGTGGATGCTTCAGTTGCAGCACTTGTTGTCTCTGAACTCTGAATTGTACTTGCTGGGGTGATAGTAGTTGTCTCTCCAGTTGTTTCTCCCGCTGTTGTTGCTGTGCTTGTATTAGCTTGTGTTGTGTATAAAGTTGTGGTGTCAGATACTGTTGTTGGTGTTGTAGTGGATGCTTCAGTTGTAGCAGTGGTTGTCTCTGGAATTGTACTTGTTGCAGTGCTAGTTGTTGTCTGTGCAGTTGTTTCTGCTGTTGGTGGTGGTGTTGTAGATGTCAAGGTTGTAGCAGTGGTCATTTCTGCAATTCTACTTGGGTTAACAGTAGTTGTCACTGCAGTTGTTTCTGTTGTTGGTTTTGTAGTGGATGCTTCAGTTGCAGCAATTGTTGTCTCTGAACTCTGAATTGTACTTGCTGGGGTGATAGTAGTTGTCTCCCCAGTTGTTTCTGCTGCTGTTGTTGCTGTGCTTGTATTAGCTTGTGTTGTGTATAAAATTGTGGTGTCAGATACTGTTTTTGATGTTGTAGTGGATGCTTCAGTTGTAGCAGTGGTTGTCTCTGGAATTGCACTTGTTGCAGTGCTAGTTGTTGGTGGTGTTGTAGATGTCAAGGTTGTAGCAGTGGTCATTTCTGCAATTGTACTTGGGTTAACAGTAGTTGTCACTGCAGTTGTTTTTGTGTTTGGTTTTGTAGTGGATGCTTCAGTTGTAGCAGTGGTTGTCTCTGGAATTGTACTTGTTGCAGTGCTAGTTATTGTCAATGTAGTTGTTCCTGCTGTTGGTGATGGTGTTGGTTTTGTAGTGGATGCTTCAGATGTAGCAGTGGTTGTCTCTGGTATTGTACTTGTTGCAGTGCTAGTTGTTGTCAATGTGGTTGTTGTTTCTGGTGTTATTGGTGGTGTTGTAGATGTCAAGGTTGTAGCAGTGGTCATTTCTGCAATTGTACTTGGGTTAACAGTAGTTGTCACTGCAGTTGTTTCTGTTGTTGGTTTTGTAGTGGATGCTTCAGTTGTAGCAGTGGTTGTCTCTGGAATTGTACTTGTTGCAGTGCTAATTGTCAATGTAGTGGATGATACAGCTGTAGCATTGGTTCTTTCTTCCATTGTGGTTGTTTCAGTAATTGTACTTGTTGGGGTCTTAGTTGTTGTCTGTGCAGTTGTTTCTAAAATTGTACTTGGGTTAACAGTAGTTGTTACTGCAGTTTCTATTGGTTTTGTATTGGATGCTTCAGATGTAGCTGTGGTTGTCTCTGGAATTGTACTTGTTGCAGTGCTAGTTGTTGTCTGTGCAGTTGTTTCTGCTGTTGTTGGTGGTCTTGTAGATGGCAAGGTTGTAGCAGTGGTCATTTCTGCAATTGTACTTGGGTTAACAGTAGTTGTCACTGCAGTTGTTTCTGTTGTTGGTTTTGTAGTGGATGCTTCAGTTGTAGCAGTGGTTGTCTCTGGAATTGTACTTGTTGCAGTGCTAATTGTCAATGTAGTGGATGATACAGCTGTAGCATTGGTTCTTTCTTCTGTCGTGGTTGTTTCAGTAATTGTACTTGTTGGCGTGTTAGTTGTTGTCTGTGCAGTTGTTTCTGCTGTTGTTGGTGGTGTTGTAGATGTCAAGGTTGTAGCAGTGGTCATTTCTGCAATTGTGCTTGGGTTAACAGTAGTTGTCACTGCAGTTGTTTCTATTGGTTTTGTAGTGGATGCTTCAGATGTAGCTGTGGTTGTCTCTGGAATTGTACTTGTTGCAGTGCTAGTTATTGTCAATGTAGTTGTTCCTGCTGTTGGAGGTGGTGTTGGTTTTGTAGTGGATGCTTCGGTTGCAGCACTTGTTGTCTCTGAAATCTGAATTGTACTTGCTGGGTTGATAGTAGTTGTCTCTCCAGTTGTTTCTGCTGCTGTTGTTGCTGTGCTTGTATTAGCTTGTGTTGTGTATAAATTTATGGTGTCAGATACTGTTTTTGGAGTTGTAGTGGATGCTTCAGTTGTAGCTGTGGTTGTCTCTGGAATTGTACTTGTTGCAGACCTAGTTGTTGGTGGTGTTGTAGATGTCAAGGTTGTAGTAGTGGTTATTTCTGCAATTGTACTTGGGTTAACAGTAGTTGTCACTGCAGTTGTTTCTGTTGTTGGTTTTGTAGTGGATGCTTCAGTTGTAGCTGTGGTTGTCTCTGGAATTGTACTTGTTGCAGTGCTAGTTGTTGGTGGTGTTGTAGATGTCAAGGTTGTAGTAGTGGTTATTTCTGCAATTGTACTTGGGTTAACAGTAGTTGCCACTGCAGTTGTTCTTGTTGGTTTTGTAGTGGATGCTTCAGTTGTAGCAGTGGTTGTCTCTGGAATTGTACTTGTTGCAGTGCTAGTTGTCAATGTAGTGGATGATACAGCTGTAGCATTGGTTATTTCTTCCGTTGTGGTTATTTCAGTAATTGTACTTGTTGGGGTGTTAGTTGTTGTCTGTGCAGTTGTTTCTGCAATTGTATTTGGGTTAACAGTAGTTGTTCCTGCAGTTGTTTCTGTTGTTGGTTTTGTAGTGGATGCTTCAGTTGCAGCACTTGTTGTCTCTGAACTCTGAATTGTACTTGCTGGGGTGATAGTAGTTGTCTCTCCAGTTGTTTCTCCCGCTGTTGTTGCTGTGCTTGTATTAGCTTGTGTTGTGTATAAAGTTGTGGTGTCAGATACTGTTGTTGGTGTTGTAGTGGATGCTTCAGTTGTAGCAGTGGTTGTCTCTGGAATTGTACTTGTTGCAGAGCTAGATGTTGTCAATGTGGTTTTTGTTTCTGCTGTTGTTGGTGGTGTTGTAGATGTCAAGGTTGTAGCAGAGGTCATTTCTGCAATTGTACTTGGGTTAACAGTAGTTGTCACTGCAGTTGATTCTGTTGTTGGTTTTGTAGTGGATTCTTCAGTCGCAGCACTTATTGTCTCTGAACTCTGAAATGTACTTGCTGGGGTGATAGTAGTTGTCTCTCCAGTTGTTGTGGTTAAAGTTGTGGTGTCAGATACTGTTGTTGGTGTTGTAGTGGATGCTTCAGTTGAAGCAGTGGTTGTCTCTGGAATTGTACTTGTTGCAGTGCTAGTTGTTGGTGGTGTTGTAGATGTCAAGGTTGTAGCAGTGGTTATTTCTGCAATTGTACTTGGGTTAACAGTAGTTGTCACTGCAGTTGTTTCTGTTGTTGGTTTTGTAGTAGATGCTTCAGTTGTACTTGTTGCAGTGCTAGTTATTGTCAATGTAGTTGTTCCTGCTGTTGGTGGTGGTGTTGGTTTTGTAGTGGATGCTTCAGTTGCAGCACTTGTTGTCTCTGAACTCTGAATTGTACTTGCTGGGGTGACAGTAGTTGTCTCTCCAGTTGTTTCTGCTGCCGTTGTTGCTGTGCTTGTATTAGCTTGTGTTGTGTATAAAATTGTGGTGTCAGGTACTGTTGTTGGTGTTGTAGTGGATGCTTCAGTTGTAGCAGTGGTTGTCTCTGGAATTGTACTTGTTGCAGTGCTAGTTGTCAATGTAGTGGATGAGACAGCTGTAGCATTGTTTATTTCTTCCGATGTGGTTGTTTCAGTAATTGTACTTGTTGGAGTGTTAGTTGTTGTCTGTGCAGTTGTTTCTAAAAATGTACTTGTCACTGCAGTTGTTTCTGTTGTTGGTTTTGTAGTGGATGCTTCAGTTGTAGCTGTGGTTGTCTCTGGAATTGTACTTGTTGCAGTGCTAGTTGTTGTCTGTGCAGTTGTTTCTGCTGTTGTTGGTGGTGTTGTAGATGTCAAGGTTGTAGTAGTGGTTATTTCTACAATTGTACTTGGGTTAACAGTAGTTGTTACTGCAGTTGTTTCTATTGGTTTTGTAGTGGATGCTTCAGATGTAGCTGTGGTTGTCTCTGGAATTGTACTTGGTGCAGTGCTAGTTATTGTCAATGTAGTTGTCACTGCAGTTGTTTCTGTTGTTGGTTTTGTAGTGGATGCTTCAGTTGCAGCAATTGTTGTCTCTGATCTCTGAATTGTACTTGCTGGGGTGATAGTACTTGTCTCTCCAGTTGATTCTGCTGCTGTTGTTGCTGTGCTTGTATTAGCTTGTGTTGTGTATAAAATTGTGGTGTCAGATACTGTTTTTGGTGTTGTAGTGGATGCTTCAGTTGTAGCAGTGGTTGTCTCGGGAATTGTGCTTGTTGCAGTGCTAGTTGTTGGTGGTGTTGTAGATGTCAAGGTTGTAGCAGTGGTTATTTCTGCAATTGTACTTGGGTTAACAGTAGTTGTCACTGCAGTTGTTTCTGTTGTTGGTTTTGCAGTGGATGCTTCCGTTGTAGTTGTAGTTGTCTCTGGAATTGTACTTGTTGCAGTGCTAGTTGTTGGTGGTGTTGTAGATGTCAAGGTTGTAGCAGTGGTTATTTCTGCAATTGTACTTGGGTTAACAGTAGTTGTCACTGCAGTTGTTTCTGTTGTTGGTTTTGTAGTAGATGCTTCAGTTGTAGCTGTGGTTGTCTCTGGAATTGTACTTGTTGCAGTGCTAGTTATTGTCAATGTAGTTGTTCCTGCTGTTGGTGGTGGTGTTGGTTTTGTAGTGGATGCTTCAGTTGCAATACTTGTTGTCTCTGAACTCTGAATTGTACTTGCTGGGGTGATAGTAGTTGTCTCTCCAGTTGTTTCTCCCGCTGTTGTTGCTGTGCTTGTATTAGCTTGTGTTGTGTATAAAATTGTGGTGTCAGATACTGTTTTTGGTGTTGTAGTGGATGCTTCAGATGTAGCAGTGGTTGTCTCTGGAATTGTACTTGTTGCAGTGCTAGTTGTTGTCAATGTGGTTGTTGTTACTGGTTTTATTGGTGGTGTTGTAGATGTCAAGGTTGTAGCAGTGGTCATTTCTGCAATTGTACTTGGGTTAACAGTAGTTGTCACTGCAGTTGTTTCTGTTGTTGGTTTTGTAGTGGATGCTTCAGTCGCAGCACTTATTGTCTCTGAACTCTGAATTGTACTTGCTGGGGTGATAGTAGTTGTCTCTCCAGTTGTTGTGGTTAAAGTTGTGGTGTCAGATACTGTTGTTGGTGTTGTAGTGGATGCTTCAGTTGAAGCAGTGGTTGTCTCTGGAATTGTACTTGTTGCAGTGCTAGTTGTCAATGTAGTGGATGATACAGCTGTAGCATTGGTTATTTCTTCCATTGTGGTTGTTTCAGTGATTATACTTGTTGGGGTGTTAGTTGTTGTCTGTGCAGTTGTTTCTGCAATTGTACTTGAGTTAACAGTAGTTGTCACTGCAGTTCTTTCTGTTGTTGGATTTGTAGTGGATGCTTCAGTTGTAGCTGTGGTTGTCTCTGGAATTGAACTTGTTGCAGGTCTAGTTGTTGTAAACGTGGTTGTTTCTGCTGTTGTTGGTTGTGATGTGTACAAAGTGGAGATTTCACTTTCTGTTGTTGGTGTTGTAGTGGATGATACAGCTGTAGCATTGGTTCTTTCTTCCGTTGTGGTTGTTTCAGAAATTGTACTTGTTGGGGTGTTAGTTGTCTGTGCATTTGTTTCTGTTGTTGGTTTTGTAGTGGATGCTTCAGTTGTATCTGTGGTTGTCTCTGGAATTGTACTTGTTGCAGTGCTAATTGTCAATGTAGTGGATGAGACAGCTGTAGCATTGGTTATTTCTTCCGTTGTTGTTGTTTCAGTAATTGTACTTGTTGGGGTGTTAGTTGTTGTCTGTGCAGTTGTTTCTGCAATTGTACTTGGGTTAACAGTAGTTGTCACTGCAGTTGTTTCTGTTGTTGGTTTTGTAGTGGATGCTTCAGTTGTAGCTGTGGTTGTCTCTGGAATTGTACTTGTTGCAGTGCTAATTGTCAATGTAGTGGATGATACAGCTGTAGCATTGGTTCTTTCTTCCTTTGTGGTTGTTTCAGAAATTGTACTTGTTGGGGTGTTAGTTGTCTGTGCAGTTGTTTCTGTTGTTGGTTTTGTAGTGGATGCTTCAGTTGCAGCAGTGGTTGTCTCTGGAATTGTACTTGTTGCAGTGCTAGTTTTTGTCTGTGCAGTTGTTTCTGCTGTTGTTGGTGGTGGTGTAGATGTCAAGGTTGTAGCAGTGGTCATTTCTGCAATTGTACTTGGGCTAACAGTAGTTGTCAGAGCAGTTGTTTCTGTAGTTGGTTTTGTAGTGGATGCTTCAGTTGCAGCACTTGTTGTCTCTGAAATCTGAATTGTACTTGCTGGAGTGATAGTAGTTGTCTCTCCAGTTGTTTCTGCTGCTGTTGTTGCTGTGCTTGTATTAGCTTGTGTTATGTATAAAATTGTGGTGTCAGATACTGTTTTTGGTGTTGTAGTGGATGCTTCAGATGTAGCAGTGGTTGTCTCTGGAATTGTACTTGTTGCAGTGCTAGTTGTTGTCAATGTGGTTGTTGTTTCTGGTGTTATTGGTGGTGTTGTAGATGTCAAGGTTGTAGCAGTGGTCATTTCTGCAATTGTACTTGGGTTAATAGTAGTTGTCACTGCAGTTGTTTCTGTTGTTGGTTTTGTAGTGGATGCTTCAGTCGCAGCACTTATTGTCTCTGAACTCTGAATTGTACTTGCTGGGGTGATAGTAGTTGTCTCTCCAGTTGTTGTGATTAAAGTTGTGGTGTCAGATACTGTTGTTGGTGTTGTAGTGGATGCTTCAGTTGAAGCAGTGGTTGTCTCTGGAATTGTACTTGTTGCAGTGCTAGTTGTCAATGTAGTGGATGATACAGCTGTAGAATTGGTTATTTCTTCCGTTGTGGTTGTTTCAGTAATTATACTTGTTGGGGTGTTAGTTGTTGTCTGTGCAGTTGTTTCTGCAATTGTACTTGGGTTAACAGTAGTTGTCACTGCAGTTGCTTCTGTTGTTGCTTTTGTAGTGGATGCTTCAGTTGCAGCAATTGTTGCCTCTGAACTCTGAATTGTACTTGCTGGGGTGATAGTAGTTGTCTCCCCAGTTGTTTCTGCTGCTGTTGTTGCTGTGCTTGTATTAGCTTGTGTTGTGTATAAAATTGTGGTGTCAGATACTGTTTTTGATGTTGTAGTGGATGCTTCAGTTGTAGCAGTGGTTGTCTCTGGAATTGCACTTGTTGCAGTGCTAGTTGTTGGTGGTGTTGTAGATGTCAAGGTTGTAGCAGTGGTCATTTCTGCAATTGTACTTGGGTTAACAGTAGTTGTCACTGCAGTTGTTTTTGTGTTTGGTTTTGTAGTGGATGCTTCAGTTGTAGCAGTGGTTGTCTCTGGAATTGTACTTGTTGCAGTGCTAGTTATTGTCAATGTAGTTGTTCCTGCTGTTGGTGATGGTGTTGGTTTTGTAGTGGATGCTTCAGATGTAGCAGTGGTTGTCTCTGGTATTGTACTTGTTGCAGTGCTAGTTGTTGTCAATGTGGTTGTTGTTTCTGGTGTTATTGGTGGTGTTGTAGATGTCAAGGTTGTAGCAGTGGTCATTTCTGCAATTGTACTTGGGTTAACAGTAGTTGTCACTGCAGTTGTTTCTGTTGTTGGTTTTGTAGTGGATGCTTCAGTTGTAGCAGTGGTTGTCTCTGGAATTGTACTTGTTGCAGTGCTAATTGTCAATGTAGTGGATGATACAGCTGTAGCATTGGTTCTTTCTTCTGTCGTGGTTGTTTCAGTAATTGTACTTGTTGGCGTGTTAGTTGTTGTCTGTGCAGTTGTTTCTGCTGTTGTTGGTGGTGTTGTAGATGTCAAGGTTGTAGCAGTGGTCATTTCGTCAATTGTGCTTGGGTTAACAGTAGTTGTCACTGCAGTTGTTTCTATTGGTTTTGTAGTGGATGCTTCAGATGTAGCTGTGGTTGTCTCTGGAATTGTACTTGTTGCAGTGCTAGTTATTGTCAATGTAGTTGTTCCTGCTGTTGGAGGTGGTGTTGGTTTTGTAGTGGATGCTTCGGTTGCAGCACTTGTTGTCTCTGAAATCTGAATTGTACTTGCTGGGTTGATAGTAGTTGTCTCTCCAGTTGTTTCTGCTGCTGTTGTTGCTGTGCTTGTATTAGCTTGTGTTGTGTATAAATTTATGGTGTCAGATACTGTTTTTGGAGTTGTAGTGGATGCTTCAGTTGTAGCTGTGGTTGTCTCTGGAATTGTACTTGTTGCAGACCTAGTTGTTGGTGGTGTTGTAGATGTCAAGGTTGTAGTAGTGGTTATTTCTGCAATTGTACTTGGGTTAACAGTAGTAGTCACTGCAGTTGTTTCTGTTGTTGGTTTTGTAGTGGATGCTTCAGTTGTAGCTGTGGTTGTCTCTGGAATTGTACTTGTTGCAGTGCTAGTTGTTGGTGGTGTTGTAGATGTCAAGGTTGTAGTAGTGGTTATTTCTGCAATTGTACTTGGGTTAACAGTAGTTGTCACTGCAGTTGTTCTTGTTGGTTTTGTAGTGGATGCTTCAGTTGTAGCAGTGGTTGTCTCTGGAATTGTACTTGTTGCAGTGCTAGTTGTCAATGTAGTGGATGATACAGCTGTAGCATTGGTTATTTCTTCCGTTGTGGTTATTTCAGTAATTGTACTTGTTGGGGTGTTAGTTGTTGTCTGTGCAGTTTTTTCTGCAATTGTATTTGGGTTAACAGTAGTTGTTCCTGCAGTTGTTTCTGTTGTTGGTTTTGTAGTGGATGCTTCAGTTGCAGCACTTGTTGTCTCTGAACTCTGAATTGTACTTGCTGGCGTGATAGTAGTTGTCTCTCCAGTTGTTTCTGCTGCTGTTGTTGCTGTGCTTGTATTAGCTTGTGTTGTGTATAAATTTATGGTGTCAGATACTGTTTTTGGTGTTGCAGTGGATGCTTCAGTTGTAGCAGTGGTTGTCTCTGGAATTGTACTTGTTGCAGTGCTAGTTGTCAATGTAGTCGATGATACAGCTGTAGCACTGGTTACTTCTTCCGTTGTGGTTGTTTCAGAAATTATACTTGTTGGGGTGTTAGTTGTTGTCACTGCAGTTGTTTCTGTTGTTGGTTTTGTAGTGGCTGCTTCAGTTGCAGCAGTGGTTGTCTCTGGAATTGTACTTGTTGCAGTGCTAGTTGTTGTCTGTGCAGTTGTTTCTGCTGTTGGTGGTGGTGTTGTAGATGTCAAGGTTGTAGCAGTGGTCATTTCTGGAATTCTACTTGGGTTAACAGTAGTTGTCACTGCAGTTGTTTCTGTTGTTGGTTTTGTAGTGGATGCCTCAGTTGCAGCACTTGTTCTCTCTGAACTCTGAATTGTACTTGCTGGGGTGACAGTAGTTGTCTCTCCAGTTGTTTCTGCTGCCGTTGTTGCTGTGCTTGTATTAGCTTGTGTTGTGTATAAAATTGTGCTGTCAGGTACTGTTGTTGGTGTTGTAGTGGATGCTTCAGTTGTAGCAGTGGTTGTCTCTGGAATTGTACTTGTTGCAGTGCTAGTTGTCAATGTAGTGGATGAGACAGCTGTAGCATTGTTTATTTCTTCCGATGTGGTTGTTTCAGTAATTGTACTTGTTGGGGTGTTAGTTGTTGTCTGTGCAGTTGTTTCTAAAAATGTACTTGTCACTGCAGTTGTTTCTGTTGTTGGTTTTGTAGTGGATGCTTCAGTTGTAGCTGTGGTTGTCTCTGGAATTGTACTTGTTGCAGTGCTAGTTGTTGTCTGTGCAGTTGTTTCTGCTGTTGTTGGTGGTGTTGTAGATGTCAAGGTTGTAGTAGTGGTTATTTCTGCAATTGTACTTGGGTTAACAGTAGTTGTTACTGCAGTTGTTTCTATTGGTTTTGTAGTGGATGCTTCAGATGTAGCTGTGGTTGTCTCTGGAATTGTACTTGTTGCAGTGCTAGTTATTGTCAATGTAGTTGTCACTGCAGTTGTTTCTGTTGTTGGTTTTGTAGTGGATGCTTCAGTTGCAGCAATTGTTGTCTCTGAACTCTGAATTTTACTTGCTGGGGTGATAGTACTTGTCTCTCCAGTTGTTTCTGCTGCTGTTGTTGCTGTGCTTGTATTAGCTTGTGTTGTGTATAAAGTTGTGGTGTCAGATACTGTTTTTGGTGTTGTAGTGGATGCTTCAGTTGTAGCAGTGGTTGTCTCGGGAATTGTGCTTGTTGCAGTGCTAGTTGTTGGTGTTGTTGTAGATGTCAAGGTTGTAGCAGTGGTTATTTCTGCAATTGTGCTTGGGTTAACAGTAGTTGTCACTGCAGTTGTTTCTGTTGTTGGTTTTGTAGTAGATGCTTCAGTTGTAGCTGTGGTTGTCTCTGGAATTGTACTTGTTGCAGTGCTAGTTATTGTCAATGT
Source organism: Tachysurus fulvidraco (assembly GCF_022655615.1). Taxonomy (NCBI): domain Eukaryota; kingdom Metazoa; phylum Chordata; class Actinopteri; order Siluriformes; family Bagridae; genus Tachysurus; species Tachysurus fulvidraco. The sequence continues at coordinate 31,036,168 of NC_062521.1, read as the reverse complement.
AGTTGTTCCTGCTGTTGGTGGTGGTGTTGGTTTTGTAGTGGATGCTTCAGTTGCAGCACTTGTTGTCTCTGAACTCTGAATTGTACTTGCTGGGGTGATAGTAGTTGTCTCTCCAGTTGTTTCTCCCGCTGTTGTTGCTGTGCTTGTATTAGCTTGTGTTGTGTATAAAGTTGTGGTGTCAGATACTGTTGTTGGTGTTGTAGTGGATGCTTCAGTTGTAGCAGTGGTTGTCTCTGGAATTGTACTTGTTGCAGTGCTAGTTGTTGTCTGTGCAGTTGTTTCTGCTGTTGGTGGTGGTGTTGTAGATGTCAAGGTTGTAGCAGTGGTCATTTCTGCAATTGTACTTGGGTTAACAGTAGTTGTCACTGCAGTTGTTTCTGTTGTTGGTTTTGTAGTGGATGCTTCAGTTGCAGCAATTGTTGTCTCTGAACTCTGAATTGTACTTGCTGGGGTGATAGTAGTTGTCTCCCCAGTTGTTTCTGCTGCTGTTGTTGCTGTGCTTGTATTAGCTTGTGTTGTGTATAAAATTGTGGTGTCAGATACTGTTTTTGATGTTGTAGTGGATGCTTCAGTTGTAGCAGTGGTTGTCTCTGGAATTGCACTTGTTGCAGTGCTAGTTGTTGGTGGTGTTGTAGATGTCAAGGTTGTAGCAGTGGTCATTTCTGCAATTGTACTTGGGTTAACAGTAGTTGTCACTGCAGTTGTTTTTGTGTTTGGTTTTGTAGTGGATGCTTCAGTTGTAGCAGTGGTTGTCTCTGGAATTGTACTTGTTGCAGTGCTAGTTATTGTCAATGTAGTTGTTCCTGCTGTTGGTGATGGTGTTGGTTTTGTAGTGGATGCTTCAGATGTAGCAGTGGTTGTCTCTGGTATTGTACTTGTTGCAGTGCTAGTTGTTGTCAATGTGGTTGTATTTTCTGGTGTTATTGGTGGTGTTGTAGATGTCAAGGTTGTAGCAGTGGTCATTTCTGCAATTGTACTTGGGTTAACAGTAGTTGTCACTGCAGTTGTTTCTGTTGTTGGTTTTGTAGTGGATGCTTCAGTTGTAGCAGTGGTTGTCTCTGGAATTGTACTTGTTGCAGTGCTAATTGTCAATGTAGTGGATGATACAGCTGTAGCATTGGTTCTTTCTTCCATTGTGGTTGTTTCAGTAATTGTACTTGTTGGGGTCTTAGTTGTTGTCTGTGCAGTTGTTTCTAAAATTGTACTTGGGTTAACAGTAGTTGTTACTGCAGTTTCTATTGGTTTTGTATTGGATGCTTCAGATGTAGCTGTGGTTGTCTCTGGAATTGTACTTGTTGCAGTGCTAGTTGTTGTCTGTGCAGTTGTTTCTGCTGTTGTTGGTGGTCTTGTAGATGGCAAGGTTGTAGCAGTGGTCATTTCTGCAATTGTACTTGGGTTAACAGTAGTTGTCACTGCAGTTGTTTCTGTTGTTGGTTTTGTAGTGGATGCTTCAGTTGTAGCAGTGGTTGTCTCTGGAATTGTACTTGTTGCAGTGCTAATTGTCAATGTAGTGGATGATACAGCTGTAGCATTGGTTCTTTCTTCTGTCGTGGTTGTTTCAGTAATTGTACTTGTTGGCGTGTTAGTTGTTGTCTGTGCAGTTGTTTCTGCTGTTGTTGGTGGTGTTGTAGATGTCAAGGTTGTAGCAGTGGTCATTTCTGCAATTGTGCTTGGGTTAACAGTAGTTGTCACTGCAGTTGTTTCTATTGGTTTTGTAGTGGATGCTTCAGATGTAGCTGTGGTTGTCTCTGGAATTGTACTTGTTGCAGTGCTAGTTATTGTCAATGTAGTTGTTCCTGCTGTTGGAGGTGGTGTTGGTTTTGTAGTGGATGCTTCGGTTGCAGCACTTGTTGTCTCTGAAATCTGAATTGTACTTGCTGGGTTGATAGTAGTTGTCTCTCCAGTTGTTTCTGCTGCTGTTGTTGCTGTGCTTGTATTAGCTTGTGTTGTGTATAAATTTATGGTGTCAGATACTGTTTTTGGAGTTGTAGTGGATGCTTCAGTTGTAGCTGTGGTTGTCTCTGGAATTGTACTTGTTGCAGACCTAGTTGTTGGTGGTGTTGTAGATGTCAAGGTTGTAGTAGTGGTTATTTCTGCAATTGTACTTGGGTTAACAGTAGTTGTCACTGCAGTTGTTTCTGTTGTTGGTTTTGTAGTGGATGCTTCAGTTGTAGCTGTGGTTGTCTCTGGAATTGTACTTGTTGCAGTGCTAGTTGTTGGTGGTGTTGTAGATGTCAAGGTTGTAGTAGTGGTTATTTCTGCAATTGTACTTGGGTTAACAGTAGTTGTCACTGCAGTTGTTCTTGTTGGTTTTGTAGTGGATGCTTCAGTTGTAGCAGTGGTTGTCTCTGGAATTGTACTTGTTGCAGTGCTAGTTGTCAATGTAGTGGATGATACAGCTGTAGCATTGGTTATTTCTTCCGTTGTGGTTATTTCAGTAATTGTACTTGTTGGGGTGTTAGTTGTTGTCTGTGCAGTTGTTTCTGCAATTGTATTTGGGTTAACAGTAGTTGTTCCTGCAGTTGTTTCTGTTGTTGGTTTTGTAGTGGATGCTTCAGTTGCAGCACTTGTTGTCTCTGAACTCTGAATTGTACTTGCTGGGGTGATAGTAGTTGTCTCTCCAGTTGTTTCTCCCGCTGTTGTTGCTGTGCTTGTATTAGCTTGTGTTGTGTATAAAGTTGTGGTGTCAGATACTGTTGTTGGTGTTGTAGTGGATGCTTCAGTTGTAGCAGTGGTTGTCTCTGGAATTGTACTTGTTGCAGAGCTAGATGTTGTCAATGTGGTTTTTGTTTCTGCTGTTGTTGGTGGTGTTGTAGATGTCAAGGTTGTAGCAGAGGTCATTTCTGCAATTGTACTTGGGTTAACAGTAGTTGTCACTGCAGTTGATTCTGTTGTTGGTTTTGTAGTGGATTCTTCAGTCGCAGCACTTATTGTCTCTGAACTCTGAAATGTACTTGCTGGGGTGATAGTAGTTGTCTCTCCAGTTGTTGTGGTTAAAGTTGTGGTGTCAGATACTGTTGTTGGTGTTGTAGTGGATGCTTCAGTTGAAGCAGTGGTTGTCTCTGGAATTGTACTTGTTGCAGTGCTAGTTGTTGGTGGTGTTGTAGATGTCAAGGTTGTAGCAGTGGTTATTTCTGCAATTGTACTTGGGTTAACAGTAGTTGTCACTGCAGTTGTTTCTGTTGTTGGTTTTGTAGTAGATGCTTCAGTTGTACTTGTTGCAGTGCTAGTTATTGTCAATGTAGTTGTTCCTGCTGTTGGTGGTGGTGTTGGTTTTGTAGTGGATGCTTCAGTTGCAGCACTTGTTGTCTCTGAACTCTGAATTGTACTTGCTGGGGTGACAGTAGTTGTCTCTCCAGTTGTTTCTGCTGCCGTTGTTGCTGTGCTTGTATTAGCTTGTGTTGTGTATAAAATTGTGGTGTCAGGTACTGTTGTTGGTGTTGTAGTGGATGCTTCAGTTGTAGCAGTGGTTGTCTCTGGAATTGTACTTGTTGCAGTGCTAGTTGTCAATGTAGTGGATGAGACAGCTGTAGCATTGTTTATTTCTTCCGATGTGGTTGTTTCAGTAATTGTACTTGTTGGAGTGTTAGTTGTTGTCTGTGCAGTTGTTTCTAAAAATGTACTTGTCACTGCAGTTGTTTCTGTTGTTGGTTTTGTAGTGGATGCTTCAGTTGTAGCTGTGGTTGTCTCTGGAATTGTACTTGTTGCAGTGCTAGTTGTTGTCTGTGCAGTTGTTTCTGCTGTTGTTGGTGGTGTTGTAGATGTCAAGGTTGTAGTAGTGGTTATTTCTGCAATTGTACTTGGGTTAACAGTAGTTGTTACTGCAGTTGTTTCTATTGGTTTTGTAGTGGATGCTTCAGATGTAGCTGTGGTTGTTTCTGGAATTGTACTTGTTGCAGTGCTAGTTATTGTCAATGTAGTTGTCACTGCAGTTGTTTCTGTTGTTGGTTTTGTAGTGGATGCTTCAGTTGCAGCAATTGTTGTCTCTGAACTCTGAATTTTACTTGCTGGGGTGATAGTACTTGTCTCTCCAGTTGTTTCTGCTGCTGTTGTTGCTGTGCTTGTATTAGCTTGTGTTGTGTATAAAATTGTGGTGTCAGATACTGTTTTTGGTGTTGTAGTGGATGCTTCAGTTGTAGCAGTGGTTGTCTCGGGAATTGTGCTTGTTGCAGTGCTAGTTGTTGGTGGTGTTGTAGATGTCAAGGTTGTAGCAGTGGTTATTTCTGCAATTGTACTTGGGTTAACAGTAGTTGTCACTGCAGTTGTTTCTGTTGTTGGTTTTGCAGTGGATGCTTCCGTTGTAGTTGTGGTTGTCTCTGGAATTGTACTTGTTGCAGTGCTAGTTGTTGGTGGTGTTGTAGATGTCAAGGTTGTAGCAGTGGTTATTTCTGCAATTGTACTTGGGTTAACAGTAGTTGTCACTGCAGTTGTTTCTGTTGTTGGTTTTGTAGTAGATGCTTCAGTTGTAGCTGTGGTTGTCTCTGGAATTGTACTTGTTGCAGTGCTAGTTATTGTCAATGTAGTTGTTCCTGCTGTTGGTGGTGGTGTTGGTTTTGTAGTGGATGCTTCAGTTGCAGCACTTGTTGTCTCTGAACTCTGAATTGTACTTGCTGGGGTGATAGTAGTTGTCTCTCCAGTTGTTTCTCCCGCTGTTGTTGCTGTGCTTGTATTAGCTTGTGTTGTGTATAAAGTTGTGGTGTCAGATACTGTTGTTGGTGTTGTAGTGGATGCTTCAGTTGTAGCAGTGGTTGTCTCTGGAATTGTACTTGTTGCAGAGCTAGATGTTGTCAATGTGGTTGTTGTTTCTGCTGTTGTTGGTGGTGTTGTAGATGTCAAGGTTGTAGCAGAGGTCATTTCTGCAATTGTACTTGGGTTAACAGTAGTTGTCACTGCAGTTGTTTCTGTTGTTGGTTTTGTAGTGGATTCTTCAGTCGCAGCACTTATTGTCTCTGAACTCTGAAATGTACTTGCTGGGGTGATAGTAGTTGTCTCTCCAGTTGTTGTGGTTAAAGTTGTGGTGTCAGATACTGTTGTTGGTGTTGTAGTGGATGCTTCAGTTGAAGCAGTGGTTGTCTCTGGAATTGTACTTGTTGCAGTGCTAGTTGTCAATGTAGTGGATGATACAGCTGTAGTATTGGTTATTTCTTCCATTGTGGTTGTTTCAGTAATTATACTTGTTGGGGTGTTAGTTGTTGTCTGTGCAGTTGTTTCTGCAATTGTACTTGGGTTAACAGTAGTTGTCACTGCAGTTCTTTCTGTTGTTGGATTTGTAGTGGATGCTTCAGTTGTAGCTGTGGTTGTCTCTGGAATTGAACTTGTTGCAGGTCTAGTTGTTGTAAACGTGGTAGTTTCTGCTGTTGTTGGTTGTGATGTGTACAAAGTGGAGATTTCAATTTCTGTTGTTGGTGTTTTTGTGGATGATACAGCTGTAGCATTGGTTCTTTCTTCCGTTGTGGTTGTTTCAGTAATTGTACTTGTTGGGGTGTTAGTTGTTGTCTGTGCAGTTGTTTCTAAAAATGTACTTGTCACTGCAGTTGTTTCTGTTATTGGTTTTGTAGTGGATGCTTCAGTTGTATCTGTGGTTGTCTCTGGAATTGTACTTGTTGCAGTGCTAATTGTCAATGTAGTGGATGAGACAACTGTAGCATTGGTTATTTCTTCCGTTGTTGTTTCAGTAATTGTACTTGTTGGGGTGTTAGTTGTCTGTGCAGTTGTTTCTGTTGTTGGTTTTGTAGTGGATGCTTCAGTTGTAGCTGTGGTTGTCTCTGGAATTGTACTTGTTGCAGTGCTAATTGTCAATGTAGTGGATGATACAGCTGTAGCATTGGTTATTTCTTCCATTGTGGTTGTTTCAGTAATTATACTTGTTGGGGTGTTAGTTGTTGTCTGTGCAGTTGTTTCTGCAATTGTACTTGGGTTAACAGTAGTTGTCACTGCAGTTGTTTCTGTTGTTGGTTTTGTAGTGGATGCTTCAGTTGTAGCTGTGGTTGTCTCTGGAATTGTACTTGTTGCAGTGCTAATTGTCAATGTAGTGGATGATAGAGCTGTAGCATTGGTTCTTTCTTCCTTTGTGGTTGTTTCAGAAATTGTACTTGTTGGGGTGTTAGTTGTCTGTGCAGTTGTTTCTGTTGTTGGTTTTGTAGTGAATGCTTCAGTTGCAGCAGTGGTTGTCTCTGGAATTGTACTTGTTGCAGTGCTAGTTTTTGTCTGTGCAGTTGTTTCTGCTGTTGTTGGTGGTGTTGTAGATGGCAAGGTTGTAGCAGTGGTCATTTCTGCAATTGTACTTGGGTTAACAGTAGTTGTCAGAGCAGTTGTTTCTGTAGTTGGTTTTGTAGTGGATGCTTCAGTTGCAGCACTTGTTGTCTCTGAACTCTGAATTGTACTTGCTGGGGTGATAGTAGTTGTCTCTCCAGTTGTTTCTGCTGCTGTTGTTGCTGTGCTTGTATTAGCTTGTGTTGTGTATAAATTTATGCTGTCAGATACTGTTTTTGGAGTTGTAGCGGATGCTTCAGTTGTAGCAGTGGTTGTTTCTGGAATTGTACTTGTTGCAGTGCTAGTTGTCAATGTAGTGGATGATACAGCTGTAGAATTGGTTATTTCTTCCGTTGTGGTTGTTTCAGTAATTATACTTGTTGGGGTGTTAGTTGTTGTCTGTGCAGTTGTTTCTGCAATTGTACTTGGGTTAACAGTAGTTGTCACTGCAGTTCTTTCTGTTGTTGGATTTGTAGTGGATGCTTCAGTTGTAGCTGTGGTTGTCTCTGGAATTGAACTTGTTGCAGGTCTAGTTGTTGTAAACGTGGTAGTTTCTGCTGTTGGTGATGGTGTTGGTTTTGTAGTGGATGCTTCAGATGTAGCAGTGGTTGTCTCTGGTATTGTACTTGTTGCAGTGCTAGTTGTTGTCAATGTGGTTGTTGTTTCTGCTGTTGTTGGTGGTGTTGTAGATGTCAAGGTTGTAGCAGTGGTCATTTCTGCAATTGTGCTTGGGTTAACAGTAGTTGTCACTGCAGTTGTTTTTGTGTTTGGTTTTGTAGTGGATGCTTCAGTTGTAGCAGTGGTTGTCTCTGGAATTGTACTTGTTGCAGTGCTAGTTATTGTCAATGTAGTTGTTCCTGCTGTTGGTGATGGTGTTGGTTTTGTAGTGGATGCTTCAGATGTAGCAGTGGTTGTCTCTGGTATTGTACTTGTTGCAGTGCTAGTTGTTGTCAATGTGGTTGTTGTTTCTGGTGTTATTGGTGGTGTTGTAGATGTCAAGGTTGAAGCAGTGGTCATTTCTGCAATTGTACTTGGGTTAACAGTAGTTGTCACTGCAGTTGTTTCTGTTGTTGGTTTTGTAGTGTATGCTTCAGTTGTAGCAGTGGTTGTCTCTGGAATTGTACTTGTTGCAGTGCTAATTGTCAATGTAGTGGATGATACAGCTGTAGCATTGGTTCTTTCTTCTATTGTGGTTGTTTCAGTAATTGTACTTGTTGGGGTCTTAGTTGTTGTCTGTGCAGTTGTTTCTAAAATTGTACTTGGGTTAACAGTAGTTGTTACTGCAGTTGTTTCTATTGGTTTTGTATTGGATGCTTTAGATGTAGCTGTGGTTGTCTCTGGAATTGTACTTGTTGCAGTGCTAGTTGTTGTCTGTGCAGTTGTTTCTGCTGTTGTTGGTAGTCTTGTAGATGGCAAGGTTGTAGCAGTGGTCATTTCTGCAATTGTACTTGGGTTAACAGTAGTTGTCACTGCAGTTGTTTCTGTTGTTGGTTTTGTAGTGGATGCTTCAGTTGTAGCAGTGGTTGTCTCTGGAATTGTACTTGTTGCAGTGCTAATTGTCAATGTAGTGGATGATACAGCTGTAGCATTGGTTCTTTCTTCCATTGTGGTTGTTTCAGTAATTGTACTTGTTGGGGTCTTAGTTGTTGTCTGTGCAGTTGTTTCTAAAATTGTACTTGGGTTAACAGTAGTTGTTACTGCAGTTGTTTCTATTGGTTTTGTATTGGATGCTTCAGATGTAGCTGTGGTTGTCTCTGGAATTGTACTTGTTGTTGTTTCAGAAATTGTACTTGTTGGGGTGTTAGTTGTTGTCTGTGCAGTTGTTTCTGCTGTTGTTGATGGTGTTGTAGATGTCAAGGTTGTAGCAGTGGTCATTTCTGCAATTGTACTTGGGTTAACAGTAGTTGTCACTGCAGTTGTTTCTGTTGTTGGTTTTGTAGTGGATGCTTCAGTTGCAGCTATTGTTGTCTCTGAACTCTGAATTGTACTTGCTGGGGTGATAGTAGTTGTCTCTCCAGTTGTTTCTGCTGTTGTTGCTGTGCTTGTATTAGCTTTTGTTGTGTATAAAGTTGTGGTGTCAGATACTGTTGTTGGTGTTGTAGTGGATGCTTCAGTTGTAGCAGTGGTTGTCTCTGGAATTGTACTTGTTGCAGTGCTAGTTGTCAATGTAGTGGATGATACAGCTGTAGCATTGGTTATTTCTCCCGTTGTGGTTGTTTCAGTAATTGTACTTGTTGGGGTGTTAGTTGTTGTCTGTGCAGTTGTTTCTGCAATTGTACTTGGGTTAACAGTAGTTGTCACTGCAGTTGTTTCTGTTGTTGGCTTTGTAGTGGATGCTTCAGTTGTAGCTGTGGTTGTCTCTGGAATTGTACTTGTTGCAGTGCTAATTGTCAATGTAGTGGATGATACAGCTGTAGAATTGGTTCTTTCTTCCGTTGTGGTTGTTTCAGAAATTGTACTTGTTGGGGTGTTAGTTGTCACAGCAGTTGTTTCTGTAGTTGGTTTTGTAGTGGATGCTTCAGTTGCAGCAGTGGATGTCTCTGGAATTGTACTTGTTGCAGTGCTAGTTGTCAATGTAGTGGATGATACAGCTGTAGAATTGGTTATTTCTTCCGTTGTGGCTGTTGTTGGTTTTGTAGTGGATGCTTCAGTTGCAGCAATTGTTGTCTCTGAACTCTGAATTGTACTTGCTGGGGTGATAGTAGTTGTCTCTCCAGTTGTTTCTGCTGCTGTTGTTGCTGTGCTTGTATTCGCTTGTGTTGTGTATAAAATTGTGGTGTCAGATACTGTTTTTGGTGTTGTAGTGGATGCTTCAGTTGTAGCACTGGTTGTCTCTGGAATTGTACTTGTTGCAGTACTAGTTGTTGGCGGTGTTGTAGATGTCAAGGTTGTAGTAGTGGTTATTTCTGCAATTGTACTTAGGTTAACAGTAGTTGTCACTGCAGTTGTTTCTGTTGTTGGTTTTGTAGTGGATGCTTCAGTTGTAGCTGTGGTTGTCTCTGGAATTGTACTTGTTGCAGTGCTAGTTGTTGGTGGTGTTGTAGATGTCAAGGTTGTAGTAGTGGTTATTTCTGCAATTGTACTTGGGTTAACAGTAGTTGTCACTGCAGTTGTTTCTGTTGTTGGATTTGTAGTGGATGCTTCAGCTGTAGCTGTGGTTGTCTCTGGAATTGTACTTGTTGCAGTGCTAGTTATTGTCAATGTAGTTGTTCCTGCTGTTGGTGGTGGTGTTGGTTTTGTAGTGGATGCTTCAGTTGCAGCAATTGTTGTCTCTGAACTCTGAATTGTATTTGCTGGGGTGATAGTAGTTGTCTCTCCAGTTGTTTCTGCTGCTGTTGTTGCTGTGCTTGTATTAGCTTGTGTTGTGTATAAAATTGTGGTGTCAGATACTGTTTTTGGTGTTGTAGTGGATGCTTCAGTTGTAGCACTGGTTGTCTCTGGAATTGTACTAGTTGTTGGTGGTGTTGTAGATGTCAAGGTTGTAGTAGTGGTTATTTCTGCAATTGTACTTGGGTTAACAGTAGTTGTCACCGCAGTTGTTCTTGTTTTTGGTTTTGTAGTGGATGCTTCAGTTGTAGCTGTGGTTGTCTCTGGAATTGTACTTGTTGCAGTGCTAGTTGTTGGTGGTGTTGTAGATGTCAAGGTTGTAGTAGTGGTTATTTCTGCAATTGTACTTGGGTTAACAGTAGTTGTCACTGCAGTTGTTTCTGTTGTTGGATTTGTAGTGGATGCTTCAGCTGTAGCTGTGGTTGTCTCTGGAATTGTACTTGTTGCAGTGCTAGTTATTGTCAATGTAGTTGTTCCTGCTGTTGGTGGTGGTGTTGGTTTTGTAGTGGATGCTTCAGTTGCAGCACTTGTTGTCTCTGAACTCTGAATTGTACTTGCTGGGGTGATAGTAGTTGTCTCTCCAGTTGTTTCTGCTGCTGTTGTTGCTGTGCTTGTATTAGCTTGTGTTGTGTATAAAATTGTGGTGTCAGATACTGTTTTTGGTGTTGTAGTGGATGCTTCAGTTGTAGCAGTGGTTGTCTCTAGAATTGTACTTGTTGCAGTGCTAGTTGTCAATGTAGTGGATGAGACAGCTGTAGCATTGGTTATTTCTTCCGTTGTGGTTGTTTCAGTAATTGTACTTGTTGGGGTGTTAGTTGTTGTCTGTGCAGTTGTTTCTGCAATTGTACTTGGGCTAACAGTAGTTGTCACTGCAGTTGTTTCTGTTGTTGGATTTGTAGTGGATGCTTCAGTTGTAGCAGTGGTTGTCTCTGGAATTGTACTTGTTGCTGGTCTATTTGTTGTCAACGTGGTTGTTTCTGCTGTTGTTGGTTGTGATGTGTACAAAGTGGAGATTTCAATTTCTGTTGTTGGTGTTGTAGTGGATGATACAGCTGTAGCATTGGTTCTTTCATCCGTTGTGGTTGTTTCAGAAATTGTACTTGTTGGGGTGTTAGTTGTTGTCTGTGCAGTTGTTTCTGCTGTTGTTGATGGTGTTGTAGATGTCAAGGTTGTAGCAGTGGTCATTTCTGCAATTGTACTTGGGTTAACAGTAGTTGTCACTGCAGTTGTTTCTGTTGTTGGTTTTGTAGTGGATGCTTCAGTTGTAGCAGTGGTTGTCTCTGGAATTGTACTTGTTGCAGTGCTAGTTGTCAATGTAGTGGATGATACAGCTGTAGCATTGGTTATTTCTCCCGTTGTGGTTGTTTCAGTAATTGTACTTGTTGGGGTGTTAGTTGTTGTCTGTGCAGTTGTTTCTGCAATTGTACTTGGGTTAACAGTAGTTGTCACTGCAGTTGTTTCTGTTGTTGGTTTTGTAGTGGATGCTTCAGCTGTAGCTGTGGTTGTCTTTGGAATTGTACTTGTTGCAGTGCTAATTGTCAATGTAGTGGATGATACAGCTGTAGAATTGGTTCTTTCTTCCGTTGTGGTTGTTTCAGAAATTGTACTTGTTGGGGTGTTAGTTGTCACAGCAGTTGTTTCTGTAGTTGGTTTTGTAGTGGATGCTTCTGTTGCAGCAGTGGATGTCTCTGGAATTGTACTTGTTGCAGTGCTAGTTGTCAATGTAGTGGATGATACAGCTGTAGAATTGGTTATTTCTTCCGTTGTGGCTGTTGTTGGTTTTGTAGTGGATGCTTCAGTTGCAGCAATTGTTGTCTCTGAACTCTGAATTGTACTTGCTGGGGTGATAGTAGTCGTCTCTCCAGTTGTTTCTGCTGCTGTTGTTGCTGTGCTTGTATTCGCTTGTGTTGTGTATAAAATTGTGGTGTCAGATACTGTTTTTGGTGTTGTAGTGGATGCTTCAGTTGTAGCACTGGTTGTCTCTGGAATTGTACTTGTTGCAGTACTAGTTGTTGGCGGTGTTGTAGATGTCAAGGTTGTAGTAGTGGTTATTTCTGCAATTGTACTTGGGTTAACAGTAGTTGTCACTGCAGTTGTTTCTGTTGTTGGTTTTGTAGTGGATGCTTCAGTTGTAGCTGTGGTTGTCTCTGGAATTGTACTTGTTGCAGTGCTAGTTGTTGGTGGTGTTGTAGATGTCAAGGTTGTAGTAGTGGTTATTTCTGCAATTGTACTTGGGTTAACAGTAGTTGTCACTGCAGTTGTTTCTGTTGTTGGATTTGTAGTGGATGCTTCAGCTGTAGCTGTGGTTGTCTCTGGAATTGTACTTGTTGCAGTGCTAGTTATTGTCAATGTAGTTGTTCCTGCTGTTGGTGGTGGTGTTGGTTTTGTAGTGGATGCTTCAGTTGCAGCACTTGTTGTCTCTGAACTCTGAATTGTACTTGCTGGGGTGATAGTAGTTGTCTCTCCAGTTGTTTCTGCTGCTGTTGTTGCTGTGCTTGTATTAGCTTGTGTTGTGTATAAAATTGTGGTGTCAGATACTGTTTTTGGTGTTGTAGTGGATGCTTCAGTTGTAGCACTGGTTGTCTCTGGAATTGTACTTGTTGCAGTACTAGTTGTTGGTGGTGTTGTAGATGTCAAGGTTGTAGTAGTGGTTATTTCTGCAATTGTACTTGGGTTAACAGTAGTTGTCACTGCAGTTGTTTCTGTTCTTGGTTTTGTAGTGGATGCTTCAGTTGTAGCTGTGGTTGTCTCTGGAATTGTACTTGTTGCAGTGCTAGTTGTTGGTGGTGTTGTAGATGTCAAGGTTGTAGTAGTGGTTATTTCTGCAATTGTACTTGGGTTAACAGTAGTTGTCACTGCAGTTGTTCTTGTTGTTGGTTTTGTAGTGGATGCTTCAGTTGTAGCAGTGGTTGTCTCTGGAATTGTACTTGTTGCAGTGCTAATTGTCAATGTAGTGGATGATACAGCTGTAGCATTGGTTCTTTCTTCCGTTGTGGTTGTTTCAGAAATTGTACTTGTTGGGGTGCTAGTTCTTGTCTGTGCAGTTGTTTCTGCTGTTGTTGGTGGTGTTGTAGATGTCAAGGTTGTAGCAGTGGTCATTTCTGCAATTGTACTTGGTTCAACAGTAGTTGTCACTGCAGTTGTTTCTGTTGTTGGTTTTGTAGTGGATGCTTCAGTTGCAGCAATTGTTGTCTCTGAACTCTGAATTGTACTTGCTGGGGTGAAAATAGTTGTCTCTTCAGTTGTTTCTGCTGCTGTTGTTGCTGTGATTGTATTAGCTTCTGTTGTGTATAAAATTGTGGTGTCAGATACTGTTTTTGGTGTTGTAGTGGATGCTTCAGTTGTAGCACTGGTTGTCTCTGGAATTGTACTTGTTGCAGTGCTAGTTATTGTCAATGTAGTTGTTCCTGCTGTTGGTGGTGGTGTTGGTTTTGTAGTGGATGCTTCAGTTGCAGCACTTGTTGTCTCTGAACTCTGAATTGTACTTGCTGGGGTGATAGTAGTTGTCTCTCCAGTTGTTTCTGCTGCTGTTGTTGCTGTGCTTGTATTAGCTTGTGTTGTGTATAAAATTGTGGTGTCAGATACTGTTTTTGGTGTTGTAGTGGATGCTTCAGTTGTAGCAGTGGTTGTCTCTGGAATTGTACTTGTTGCAGTCCTAGTTGTCAATGTAGTGGATGAGACAGCTGTAGCATTGGTTATTTCTTCCGTTCTGGTTGTTTCAGTAATTGTACTTGTTGGGGTGTTAGTTGTTGTCTGTGCAGTTGTTTCTGTTGTTGGATTTGTAGTGGATGCTTCAGTTGTAGCAGTGGTTGTCTCTGGAATTGTACTTGTTGCAGTGCTAGTTATTGTCAATGTAGTTGTTCCTGCTGTTGGTGGTGGTGTTGGTTGTGTAGTGGATGCTTCAGTTGCAGCACTTGTTGTCTCTGAACTCTGAATTGTACTTGCTGGGGTGATAGTAGTTGTCTCTCCAGTTGTTTCTGCTGCTGTTGTTGCTGTGCTTGTATTAGCTTGTGTTGTGTATAAAATTGTGGTGTCAGATACTGTTTTTGGTGTTGTAGTGGATGCTTCAGTTGTAGTAGTGGTTGTCTCTAGAATTGTACTTGTTGCAGTGCTAGTTGTCAATGTAGTGGATGAGACAGCTGTAGCATTGGTTATTTCTTCCGTTGTGGTTGTTTCAGTAATTGTACTTGTTGGGTCGTTAGTTGTTGTCTGTGCAGTTGTTTCTGCAATTGTACTTGGGCTAACAGTAGTTGTCACTGCAGTTGTTTCTGTTGTTGGATTTGTAGTGGATGCTTCAGTTGTAGCAGTGGTTGTCTCTGGAATTGTACTTGTTGCTGGTCTATTTGTTGTCAACGTGGTTGTTTCTGCTGTTGTTGGTTGTGATGTGTACAAAGTGGAGATTTCAATTTCTGTTGTTGGTGTTGTAGTGGATGATACAGCTGTAGCATTGGTTCTTTCATCCGTTGTGGTTGTTTCAGAAATTGTACTTGTTGGGGTGTTAGTTGTTGTCTGTGCAGTTGTTTCTGCTGTTGTTGATGGTGTTGTAGATGTCAAGGTTGTAGCAGTGGTCATTTCTGCAATTGTACTTGGGTTAACAGTAGTTGTCACTGCAGTTGTTTCTGTTGTTGGTTTTGTAGTGGATGCTTCAGTTGCAGCTATTGTTGTCTCTGAACTCTGAATTGTACTTGCTGGGGTGATAGTAGTTGTCTCTCCAGTTGTTTCTGCTGTTGTTGCTGTGCTTGTATTAGCTTTTGTTGTGTATAAAGTTGTGGTGTCAGATACTGTTGTTGGTGTTGTAGTGGATGCTTCAGTTGTAGCAGTGGTTGTCTCTGGAATTGTACTTGTTGCAGTGCTAGTTGTCAATGTAGTGGATGATACAGCTGTAGCATTGGTTATTTCTCCCGTTGTGGTTGTTTCAGTAATTGTACTTGTTGGGGTGTTAGTTGTTGTCTGTGCAGTTGTTTCTGCAATTGTACTTGGGTTAACAGTAGTTGTCACTGCAGTTGTTTCTGTTGTTGGTTTTGTAGTGGATGCTTCAGTTGTAGCTGTGGTTGTCTCTGGAATTGTACTTGTTGCTGGTCTAGTTGTTGTCAACATGGTTGTTTCTGCTGTTGTTGGTTGTGATGTGTACAAAGTGGAGATTTCAATTTCTGTTGTTGGTGTTGTAGTGGATGACACAGCTGTAGCATTGCTTCTTTCATCCGTTGTGGTTGTTTCAGAAATTGTACTTGTTGGGGTGTTAGTTGTTATCTGTGCAGTTGTTTCTGTTGTTGGTTTTGTAGTGGATGCTTCAGTTGCAGCAGTGGTTGTCTCTGGAATTGTACTTGTTGCTGTGCTAGTTGTTGTCTGTGCAGTTGTTTCTGCTGTTTTTGGTGGTGTTGTATATGTCAAGGTTGTAGCAGTGGTCATTTCTGCAATTGTACTTGGGTTAACGGTAGTTGTCACTGCAGTTGTTTCTGTTGTTGGATTTGTAGTGGATGCTTCAGTTGCAGCAATTGTTGTCTCTGAACTCTGAATTGTACTTGCTGGGGTAATAGTAGTTGTCTCTCCAGTTGTTTCTGCTGCTGTTGTTGCTGTGCTTGTATTAGCTTGTGTTGTGTATAAAATTGTGGTGTCAGATACTGTTTTTGGTGTTGTAGTGGATGCTTCAGTTGTAGCTGTGGTTGTCTCTGGAATTGTACTTGTTGCAGTGCTAGTTATTGTCAATGTAGTTGTTCCTGCTATTGGTGGTGGTGTTGGTTTTGTAGTGGATGCTTCAGTTGCAGCACTTGTTGTCTCTGAACTCTGAATTGTACTTGCTGCGGTGATAGTAGTTGTCTCTCCAGTTGTTTCTGCTGCTGTTGTTCCTGTGCTTGTATTAGCTTGTGTTGTGTATAAATTTATGGTGTCAGATACTGTTTTTGGTGTTGTAGTGGATGCTTCAGTTGTAGCAGTGGTTGTCTCTGGAATTGTACTTGTTGCAGTGCTAGTTGTCAATGTAGTGGATGAGACAGCTGTAGCATTGGTTCTTTCTTCCGTTGTGGTTGTTTCAGAAATTGTATGTGTTGGGGTGTTAGTTGTTGTCTGTGCAGTTGTTTCTGTTGTTGGTTTTGTAGTGGATGCTTCAGTTGTAGCTGTGGTTGTCTCTGTAATTGTACTTGTTGCAGTCCTAGTTATTGTCAAGGTAGTTGTTCCTGCATTTGTTTCTGTTGTTGGTTTTGTAGTGGATGCTTCAGTTGTAGCTGTGGTTGTCTCTGGAATTGTACTTGTTGCAGTGCTAGTTGTTGTCTCTGCATTTGTTTCTTCTGTTGTTGGTGGTGTTATAGATGTCAAGGTTGTAGCAGTGGTCATTTCTGCAATTGTACTTGGGTTAACAGTAGTTGTCACTGCAGTTGTTTCTGTTGTTGGTTTTGTAGTGGATGCTTCAGTTGTAGCAGTGGTTGTCTCTGGAATTGTACTTGTTGCAGGGCTAGTTGTTGTCAATGTGGTTGTTGTTTCTACTCTTGTTGGTGGTGTTGTAGATGTCAAGGTTGTAGCAGTGGTCATTTCTGCAATTGTACTTGGGTTAACAGTAGTTGTCACTGCAGTTGTTTCTGTTGTTGGTTTTGTAGTGGATGCTTCAGTTGCAGCACTTGTTGTCTCTGAATTCTGAATTGTACTTGCTGTGGTGATAGTAGTTGTCTCTCCAGTTGTTTCTGCTGCTGTTGTTGCTGTGCTTGTATTAGCTTGTGTTGTGTATAAAATTGTGGTGTCAGATACTGTTTTTGGTGTTGTAGTGGATGCTTCAGTTGTAGCAGTGGTTGTCTCTGGAACTGTACTTGTTGCAGTGCTAGTTGTCAATGTAGTGGATGAGACAGCTGTAGCATTGGTTATTTCTTCCGTTGTGGTTGTTTCAGTAATTGTACTTGTTGGGGTGTTAGTTGTTGTCTGTGCAGTTGTTTCTGCAATTGCACTTGGGTTAACAGTAGTTGTCACTGCAGTTGTTTCTGTTGTTGGTTTTGTAGTGGATGCTTCAGTTGTAGCTGTGGTTGTCTCTGGAATTGTACTTGTTGTAGTGCTAGTTGTTGGTGGTGTTGTAGATGTCAAGGTTGTAGTAGTGGTTATTTCTGCATTTGTACTTAGGTTAACAGTAGTTGTCACTGCAGTTGTTTCTGTTGTTGGTTTTGTAGTGGATGCTTCAGTTGTAGCAGTGGTTGTCTCTGGATTTGTACTTGTTGCAGTGCTAGTTGTCAATGTAGTGGATGATACAGCTGTAGCATTGGTTATTTCTTCCGTTGTGGTTTTTTCAGTAATTTTACTTGTTGGGGTGTTAGTTGTTGTCTGTGCAGTTGTTTCTGCAATTGTACTTGGGTTAACAGTAGTTGTCACTGCAGTTGTTTCTGTTGTTGGATTTGTAGTAGATGCTTTATTTGTAGCTGTGGTTGTGTCTGGAATTGTACTTGTTGCTGGTCTAGTTGTTGTCAACGTGGTTGTTTCTGCTGTTGTTGGTTGTGATGTGTACAAAGTGGAGATTTCAATTTCTGTTGTTGGTGTTGTAGTGGATGATACAGTTGTAGCATTGGTTCTTTCTTCCGTTGTGGTTGTTTCAGAAATTGTACTTGTTGGGGTGTTAGTTGTTGTCTGTGCAGTTTTTTCTGTTGTTGGTTTTGTAGTGGATGCTTCAGTTGTAGCTGTGGTTGTCTCTGGAATTGTACTTGTTGCAGTGCTAGATGTTGTCTGTGCAGTTGTTTCTGCTGTTGTTGATGGTGTTGTAGATGTCAACGTTGTAGCAGTGGTCATTTCTGCAATTGTACTTGGGTTAACAGTAGTTGTCACTGCAGTTGTTTCTGTTGTTGGTTTTGTAGTGGATGCTTCAGTTGTAGCAGTGGTTGTCTCTGGAATTGTACTTGTTGCAGTGCTAATTGTCAATGTAGTGGATGATACAGCTGTAGCATTGGTTATTTCTTCCGCTGTGGTTGTTTCAGTAATTGTACTTGTTGGGGTGTTAGTTGTTGTCTGTGAAGTTGTTTCCAAAATTGTACTTGGGTTAACAATAATTGTTACTGCTTTTGTTTCTATAGCTTTTGTAGTGGATTCTTCAGATGTAGCTGTGGTTGTCTCTGGAATTGTACTTGTTGCAGTGCTAGTTATTGTCAATGTAGTTGTTCCTGCTGTTGGTGGTGGTGTTGGTTTTGTAGTGGATGCCTCAGTTGCAGCACTTGTTGTCTCTGAACTCTGAATTGTACTTGCTGGGGTGATAGTAGTTGTCCCTCCAGTTGTTTCTGCTGCTGTTGTTGCTGTGCTTGTATTAGCTTGTGTTTTGTATAAATTTGTGGTGTCAGATACTGTTTTTGGTGTTGTAGTGGATGCTTCAGTTGTAGCAGTGGTTGTCTCTGGAATTGTACTTGTTGCAGTCATAGTTATTGTCAATGTAGTTGTTTCTGCTGTTATTGGTGGTGTTATAGATGTCAAGGTTGTAGCAGTGGTCATTTCTGCAATTGTACTTGGGTTAACAGTAGTTGTCACTGCAGTTGTTTCTGTTGTTGGTTTTGTAGTGGATGCTTCAGTTGTAGCTGTGGTTGTCTCTGAACTCTGAATTGTACTTGCTGGGGTGAAAATAGTTGTCTCTCCAGTTGTTTCTGCTGCTGTTGTTGCTGTGCTTGTATTAGCTTGTATTGTGTATAAATTTGTGGTGTCAGATACTGTTTTTGGTGTTGTAGTGGATGCTTCAGTTGTAGCAGTGGTTGTCTCTGGAATTGTACTTGTTGCAGTGCTAGTTGTTGTTTGTGCAGTTGTTTCTGCTGTTGTTGGTGGTGTTATAGATGTCAAGGTTGTAGCAGTGGTCATTTCTGCAATTGTACTTGGGTTAACAGTAGTTGTCACTGCAGTTGTTTCTGTTGTTGGTTTTGTAGTGGATGCTTCAGTTGTAGCTGTGGTTGTCTCTGGAATTATACTTGTTGCAGTGCTAGTTGTTGTTTGTGCAGTTGTTTCTGCTGTTGTTGTTGGTGTTGTAGATGTCAAGGTTGTAGCAGTGGTCATTTCTGCAATTGTACTTGGGTTAACAGTAGTTGTCACTGCAGTTGTTTCTGTTGTTGCTTTTGTAGTGGATGCTTCAGTTGTAGCAGTAGTTGTCTCTGGAATTGTACTTGTTGCAGTGCTAGTTGTCAATGTAGTGGATGATACAGGTGTAGCATTGGTTATTTCTTCCGTTGTGGTTGTTTCAGTAATTGTATTTGTTGGGGTGTTAGTTGTTGTCTGTGCAGTTGTTTCTGCAATTGTACTTGGGTTAACAGTAGTTGTCACTGCAGTTGTTTCTGTTGTTGGTTTTGTAGTGGATGCTTCAGTTGTAGCTGTGGTTGTCTCTTGAATTGTACTTGTTGCTGGTCTAGTTGTTGTCAATGTGATTGTTTCTGCTGTTGGTGGTGGTGTTGGTTTTGTAGTGGATGCTTCAGTTGCAGCACTTGTTGTCTCTGAACTCTGTATTGTACTTGCTGGGGTGATAGTAGTTATCTCTCCAGTTGTTTCTGCTGCTGTTGTGCTTGTATTAGCTTGTGTTGTGTATAAAGTTGAGGTGTCAGATTCTGTTGTTGGTTTTGTAGTGGATGCTTCAGTTGTTGCAGTGCTAGTTGTTGTCAAGGTAGTTGTTCCTGCTGTTGGTGGTGATGTTGTAGATGTCAAGGTCGTAGCAGTGGTCATTTCTGCAATTGTACTTGGTTTAACAGTAGATGTCACTGCAGTTGTTTCTGTTGTTGGTTTTGTAGTGGATGCTTCAGTTGTAGCAGTGGTTGTCTCTGGAATTGTACTTGTTGCAGGTCTAATGGTTGTCAACGTGGTTGTTTCTGCTGTTGTTGGTTGTGATGTGTACAAAGTGGTGATTTCAATTTCTGTTGTTGGTGTTGTAGTGGATGATGCAGCTGTAGCATTGGTTATTTCTTCTGTTGTGGTTGTTTCGGAAATTGTACTTCTTGGGGTGTTACTAGTTGTCTGTGCAGTTGTTTCTGTTGTTGGTTTTGTAGTGGCTGCTTCAGTTGTAGCTGTGGTTGTCTCTGGAATTGTACTTGTTGCAGTGCTAGTTGTTGTCAAGGTTTCTGCTGTTGTTGCTGGTGTTGTAGCTTGTGTTGTGTGCAAAATTGAGGGTATTATTTCTGTCATTGGTGCTGAAGTGGATGGTACAGTTGTAACACTGGTTATTTTTTTTATTGTAGTTGTTTCTGAAATTGTTCTTGTTGGGTTGTTATTAATTGTATGTGCAGTTGTTTCTGCTGTTGTGGGTGGATTTGTAGTGGATGTCAATGTTGTAGCAGTGGTTGTTTCCAAAATTGTTGTTGTTTGTGTGCTAGTCCTTGTCAATGTAATTGTTTCTCCTGTTGATGTAGTGGATGGTACATTTGTAAGGCTTGTTTCCTCTTCGTTTGTTGGATCCTGAATTGTACTTGGAGCATTATTCAGTATAGATGTAGTTGATTTTTCTGTTGTTTGTGCTTGTGCTGTATATGCACTGAGTCCCAGCCATAGACATACTGTTACAAGTGTATAATATAATTATTTAATCTACTGAAATAGGTTTGTCACGTAATTTTGCACTGAATCTAAAATTAATCAATTATTCTCTTGCATTCTGGCATCCAATATATCATATTTCATTTATTGCATGAAGAAAATTCCCATAGTAAATTAAATTTAAACCTGCTTCTATTCTTATGCAATTCCACTTTGAGACAATGTGAATTGTTAAAAGTGATAACAAATAAATAAATGAAAATGGAAAATGAAATAGAAAAAACAATATTAAATGTGACTTTTTCAATGAAATTATTATTTTCTACTGGGAATATTTTTTATATAACACAGACACACACTTGTCCTATTGATGCATTTTATTTTTGAAAAAAAAATATGTTCATGACAATAGTATGATTTATTGTAAAATTAATCTATTACATTATAATAATATTTACAGGCAATTTTTATTTTTGTTTTGAAAATGTTTAATAGATACACATTCAATCTTAAAATATCAGGTTTACTTACGTATACTGAGATGAGCAAAACTGATGTTATATTTTGAAAAATCAAACCTGTTGATATTGAATGAGACAAAAATCAGAGTTTTTATTGTATTATGTGTAAAATCCTGTTTTTTTGCAAATAAAATATGAACAGTAACATTAATACATTTAATTAATGAATGTAATAATAAGATTAACAATTAATCCTCTTAATTTATTTTCTCTTATATTTACTTTTACAAGTCTGTTTCCATGAACTAAATAAAAATGAATTAAATAATAAAAAGAGCTATATTACCTTGTTTTAGTCCTGAAACTCATGACTGTCAAATTTCAACATTGAAAATTTGTCCCTTTAACTCTGTCAGTAATAGCCTTAATGACATCAGGGTTTGTCATGACAAATGGTTCACCCAAAGGGTAAGCAGGCTTTATTAGGAGTGGTTAGAGGTGTAGCTCAGCGGGCGTCTTCACCTTTTCATGACAAATGATTTACTTCACATTTTCATGCAATAGTGGGTGTTTTCCTTTGTGCATATTTGAGTATCAAAAAGAGAATTAGTTAGTTTAGTACCTTCTTATAAATTATATAAGAATATCTAAACTATATTGTAAATATTGTAAACTATAAATTAAATAACACAACAATAAACCAAACCATATATATATATATATATATATATATATATATATATATATATATATATATATATATATATATATATATATATATATATATCTGTCATTACTTGACTTGTTAGTTTACCAACATGTACAGTTTTAAAGAGATATGATTTTAATGTAAAATTTGTAAAACTGTTAGAAATCTGCATTACTTTCTACAGTATTATTCAAACTGCTGATTTTATGTCCCTAATGATCAAGCCTGATGCAATGTTGGAAAGGAAAAATTCCTGAGAGGGTATGAGGGAAAAAACATTGAGAGGAACCAGGCTTAGCGTGGAACCTATTCTTATTTGGGTGACACTGAACAGTAAATAATGTAAATGTAAATAACATCCTTTCTACAACTGTTTATTATTTGGGATCAAATTTTATTATTCATTATAAAGGTAACAATGTATATTTCAGTAATACATTCAGGCTAATTAATGTGCTGTTTTTGCCTGTATCTTATCCACATAAAGACATATAACACCCATTGTTACACCCAATTGTGTCTCTCATTGTGCTATGTCAATATTTTACATTACAATGCAATACAATACAATACAAGGCAAAGGTCAAATGATTCCATCTTAACTGAAAAATGAGTCACCAGTAATGGAATGTTGTCAGCATGTTCTCTGAGCCAATGTTTGGTTTGTAGATTCAGAAGAAGGTACACATATTTTAGACCTTCAGTTCAATTCACTTTATTTGTACAGTGCATAACTATGTACATTGTCTCAAAGCAGCCTTATAGAAATATGTGAATTTTACATTTGAAAGTCTGTCCTGTCTTGTTGTTTTCAAATTGTTTGATGCCTGTTTCAGAGTTGTCATTTAAATAATATTGATTTATATTCTGTTTTAGTGAATAATTTTGTACTGCTGCATAAATTTGTTATATTTTCCATTTTCCTCCTCTTTTCAGAGAGCACTTCTGTTTTCTGTCTAAAGACAGCAAGCAGAGGAAATCCATGTATGATCTTTATATTTAGTCTATATTCGGCAAAGGGTATGTAATCAAGTGTGACCAATATTCAGCTTGCCCAGTGTGTTAGCTGCACGATCTTTAGCAAGTCTTCCTCCACCATTAGCAATAGTTTTACATGTGTAGTTTAGTTAATTCTCTGTGAGAAAAGGTTGTTGCACATCCAGAGCAGTGTAATGTCTGTAGAGTAATGTCTGGCTGCCTATGGTGTAGGTAGTACCCAGATATAGTAATATTGTTATCTATAGTTTTAGCCATTGAATTATGATTTAATTGCATATTGTTTGCAAAATAAGTCAAATGTCACCAATTAATTTGGCTGGTTCTGAGACTTTGTGCTATAAAATTAGAGCAGCACACTTCCCGAGTGGGATGGACACCGTCCCATCCTAACAGGCCATCCTTGCACTCAAAGACATAAGCTACATCACCATGCCGATGAGACCAGAGCATACTATTGTGATAGAATTTTCTTTTGGGTTCACTTTAGAGAAGAAGTCTGCTTAATGCTGCTGCCACTGCTTTTGAGCTGATATTTTGGAAGAGGAATGCCAAAAAAAAAAAAAAAAAGTCTAGGTTTGAGTAGCATTGCCCTTCAAAGTTTATTGAGGCCAGCAGTGTGAATTTATACAAACCAAGGATGTGTTTTTGTCATTATCTTCTGTATTTGCAACAAAAGGCAATATCCATGGGTAACAAAAGGAATTCAACAATAGGCATCAAAGGTGTCAACAGAGGTGGTGCAGACATTAAGGCTCTTTCATTCAAAAGGTGCACACATTCATGCACAATGTAAACAGATGAAACAACAAGTATGCATAAATTCAAGAGGTTAATTGTAATGTGCATAGTGGAACACAATGGTTTAAACCATACAATGAAATAAATAGATGAATGAAGATGTAAACAGATATAAATAGATGGTAAAAAAAAATGCATTGTAAGCAGATATACAATAACAACTATGTTCAAAATAGGGTGAGTGCATAGAGGCATAGAGAGCAGATTACATATATGTTTAGATAAAAAATAGAAAAGAGTTAAATAATATGTAACTGTTGGCAAAAAGAGAGCTTATTGCACATTTTGTAGTTGTATGTTGTCTCCAACAGCTGGAGATTGGTTCTATAAAGGCACTTAGGTGGAAAATTTAGGAGTCTGGTGGGGCTTTTTTTTTTTCTAGAAGGTGACAGAGTGAAGAGTCCTTTATAATATTTCTGGTAGGACATACACATCTGGTGCCGTAGATTTCCTGTAGTGATTTCAAGGCAGTTGTGTAGCTGTGCTTGAGTGAAAGGACACAAGCAGGTGCTGGGAAAAGTTGGTGTTCCTCAGATACCTCAGAATGTACAGCATCTGCTGTACCCTCTTCACCAGGGATGTTGTGTTTACAGTCTATGATAGGCCCTGGGAGATGTGTGTAAGAAGAAATTTGTCAAGTTGTTATTGATACACCATTCTCCATGTTCAACCTCTTCCTTCCTGTAGGCCAGCCATGTCCAATCTTATCCACAAAGTGTCGGTGTGGGTGCAGGTTTTCATTCCAACCAATCAAAAGCCACACCAGAATTATAAGAGCGATAGATGACCAGACTGACCCAGGTTCTTTATTCAAAAAAAAAAAAAAGAATTAATTGATCTTAAAATATATTGTGGTCATAAGATAAGGTCATAGACAAAAGACATCATGAAATTATCACCAATATCAGAGACCTGGATACAGACCACAGAACAGCTACACCAGCTGCTTTAACCTCTGCCTATGCTTTCTCTCACTCACCACGAGAAACAGGCAGGGGTGGTGGTACAGGTTTATTGTTGTCAAAGAAATGGTGCTTTACACCTCTCCTCTTCTCTGATTTAACCATCTCTTCTTTTGAATTCCATGCCATTTCAGTTACCTCTCCTATCAACCTTGTTATGATTGTTGTCTACCGCCCTCCTGGTCCCCTAGGAGACTTCCTGGAAGAAATGGACTCACTGCTTAGTACTTTCCCTTCCGATAGCTCCCCCCTGATAGTGCTTGGTGACTTCAACCTCCCCTCTGACAAGCTACATTCTTCTTCCCTCCTGTCTCTTCTCGACTCATTCACCCTCACACTCAACAGCTACATCCCCACACACAAAGGAGGCAATGTCCTGGACCTGGTTTTCACCCATCCTTCTCCAGCTACAGACGTGACTGCTACCCCTCTACACGTCTCTGATCATCACCTGGTATCCTTCACCATCACTCTACCTATCCTACCTAAAACTACCTCTCACCCCCTCACTCTTACCCACTGCAACCTTCACTTTGTCTCCCCTTCTTCTGTAGCTTCTGGCACTCTTTCTTCCCTTCCTGATCCTGAGTCTTTTTCCTCACTACCCTTGGACTCACTAAACCCAAGAAAACTTCTTGTTCTGCTCCTTGGCTTTCAGATGTGCTGCGCAACATTCAAAGAGAGTTACGATCATCAGAGAGAAAGTGGAAGAAATCATTGATGCAGATCTTGATTTTTACCGAACACTTCTTGTCAAGTTCTCCTTAGATGTGACTTCTGCCAAGACTTCCTTCTACAAGGAAAAGCTTGAAGCTTCCTCATATGACCCTCGGAAATTCCACAACATCATCTCTTCTCTGCTCAACCCCCCCGGCTCTACCTTCTTCATCCTCCGTGACTGCAGAAAACTTTGCTTCTTTCTACCAGGAGAAGATTGAGGAAATCTGCTGGACCTTCACTTCGGCCCCGACTGCACTTACATCTCAGAGTATGCATTCCCCTACACCTTCATTGTCACATTTCTCAACTGTGGCAGCAGAAGAGATTTTACAACTCATCCAGTCCTGCAATCCTACCACCTGCCCATTGGATCCACTCCCTACCACTATGCTACAGACCATCTCACAAGACCTCTTTCCCTTCATTTCCACTATCGTCAATAGATCCATAGCGTCTGGTCAGGTACCAACTACTTTCAAGAGAGCAAGGTTTATTCCCATCCTAAAGAAACCTGCTCTGGATCCATCAGACATCAGTAACTACAGACCGGTATCACTTCTCTCATTTCTTTCAAAAATTCTTGAACGCATTGTCTATAATCAGCTGTCTGTCTATCTCTCACAGAACAACCTCCAAGACGCCAACCAGTCTGGCTTTAAAGCAGCTCACTCTACAGAGACAGCCCTTTTGGATGTCTCTGAGAAGCTACATGCTGCTAGATCAGCCAAACTGTCATCCATCCTTATCCTCCTTGACCTTTCAGCAGCGTTTGATACGGTCAACCACAAGACTCTCTTATCCACCCTCAAGAGTCTTGGGATTTGCGGATCAGCTTGGGAATGGTTCACTTCCTACCTGGAAGGACGCTCATATCAGGTAACATGGAGGGGAGTGACATCTGCTCCATCCAGACTCTCCACTGGTGTCCTACAGGCCTCAGTACTTGGTCCTCTTCTTTTCTCCCTGTGTACTCCCTCTCTTGGTGAAGTTATTTCCTCACATGGGTTCTCTTACCACTGCTATGTTGATGATACACAACTTATCTTCTCTTTCCCACCCTCAGATACCACAGCTTCTGACCGGATCTCAGCATGTCTGGCAGAAATATCATCATGGATGACTGCTCATCAGTTAAAACTCAATCCTAGCAAAACTGAACTGCTGTCCATCCCAGGTGATTCATCCCCAGGTCATGACGTTACTATATCCTTGCACAACGATCTGATCTCCCCTTCAGCCACAGCTCGCAACCTTTGGGTAACCATGGACAATCAACTGTTCTCCTCTCATGTTGTTAATGTTACTCGCTCATGTCGGTTTCTTCTCTACAACATTAGAAGGATTCGGCCATTTTTGTCCACACAGGCTGCTCAGGTACTTGTTCAGTCTACTGCAATGCACTGCTGGCAGGTCTACCTATGAACACAATCCGTCCTCTGCAAATGATCCAAAATGCAGCTGCCCGGCTTGTTTTCAACCTGCCAAAGTTCTCGCATACCACCCCGCTGCTGCGATCCCTCCACTGGCTTCCGGTAGCTGCACGCATCAGATTCAATACACTGATGCTGGCCTACAAAGCCAAATTGGACCAGCTCCCTCTTACCTCAAAGTCCTCATCATTCCTTGCACTGCACCCCGCAACCTCCGATATACCAGCACTGCTCGACTGGTTCCACCATCTCTCAGGGTAAGAGGCAAGTATACTACAAGACTCTTCTCTGTTCTGGCACCAAGGTGGTGGAATGAACTTCCCCTAGAGGTCCGGACAGCTGAGTCACTGGCTATTTTCAAGCAGCGGTTGAAGACCTACTTATTCAGGAAACACTTCAACTAGCACTTCTTTCCTTATCTTTTGCATTAAAAAAAATTCAACCTTTGACACTTTTTCATTGTAACTTTATCCCATATCCCATGGTGTATGTAACCTAGTGAACCAGCATTCATGTACCCAATGTTAGAGATGTAAGCACTTATGTACGTTGCTCTGGATAAGGGTGTCTGCCAAATGCTGTAAATGTCAAATGCTTAAAAGATATATTCAAAATCTATTGTTAAGATTTAGTCTCCTATAACCAGAGCTTTTTTCAATTTTCTCAGCATATGCTTTGATGAGGAGAGCAAACCTGTTAGACATGTGATGTGGAGCTCCTGTGTGTGAGTGTTTATGGCTTTGCAACTATGCCCCAGAGTCACCACCCATTCGCCCGACTGTGAGGGCTCTAATGCCAGAGTTGGGAGGTTTTACTAACTCCAGTTTTACTAACTCTTTACTAAGGAATTCAATATTTTTCCCTACAGATCCTAAACCCAATTAGGTGTTCAGGACTCATCCAGTTGTTGGTTATCTGGAAGTTGAGTCAAGCCAAATGGAGTTCATTCTGGTTACTTTGAAATGTTTCACTATTTATCCAAACAGCTTATTCTGTCTGATGCTGGTGTAATACTGGGAGGCCATCCAGTCATGGATGAAGAATTTGTAGAGCAACAGGCTCAGGATGAAGCCCTGCAGAGGGCCTGTGCTTATGGTTACTGACCTGGGTGTGTGTTTCCCTGGGGTCTGCCCAGTGTAGAGTCCAGACCCCAGTTGCAGAGGGTGGATGGCACACAACAATTGTTAAGCTTGTTGGTGAGTTTTTGGTATAACTGTGCTGAATGCTGAGCTGAACAGTATTTGAACATAGTATCCAAGTGGAAAAGAAGAAGCTGAGTTATGCCAGTGTGTATTATTGTGCTGATTGCATTCTCTGTGGTTCTGTTTGGTCTCTATGTGAACTGCAGCAC
The DNA here is from genome assembly GCF_022655615.1 of Tachysurus fulvidraco. Taxonomy (NCBI): domain Eukaryota; kingdom Metazoa; phylum Chordata; class Actinopteri; order Siluriformes; family Bagridae; genus Tachysurus; species Tachysurus fulvidraco. Next base: position 31,008,701 of record NC_062521.1, on the reverse strand, counting down.
TATATTCTGGTTGGAACTTATAACTTATGTTAGATCATCTCTAACCCCAGCTTCCTAAGAAGAAGGGATATTTGAAGGAGAGAATTTCACTTTGCTGTAATGCTTTTGGAAACATAAATGCTGCCTTGCTTGCATAATAGTATTATGGTAGTGATGTTTATTGTCCCATTCAACCCACATAACTGAAATCCTCAGAGACAATGAGTAACCTGTAAGGGTGTGGAGTTTGTAATCTGAAGTTAATACAATGCAGCAGTTTTTCACTGGGAGTGGTGATCATCTGTCATCTATGCAACTTTTATATCAAAGTTGTTTTGCTTGCTGTAGAAATTTGGCTGACACACCCATGTTGTATTCAGATGTCAAATGTTGATGTGTGTACAGGCTCAAAATACCGGGGATTATAAGCTACTGTTGAATATAATTATAGTACTGTTTAAAACTGTTGAATATAATTCGTATCTGTGTCATCCTCGTTATTCAACACTATCCTCTTAAGTATGGCAATATACATCTTTATTACTTTATCTCTGATTAGATTACTTTGAGTAAATTCATCTTTAGGATTAACATCTTATTTTAACGTGATGTGCTATCTTAATACCTTCAGTGGTTACATTTTTTGAAAGATACGCCTTTAGATTTTACCATTTGTTTTTTTCTGGATTATGTGGTAAGATGCATATAAGTAACAATGTGTTACAAAATGTGCCTGTATTAAAAAAAAAATGTTTGACTTGTCTTACATTTACATTTAGTAATTTGCTTGTCTGTATTGTTTTGAAGATATTTTGAGCATTGAATTTATAGCATATATTCATCAAAAAATAAATTGGGAAAACTTTGTTTTGAGTCATTGTCTAAAGACATTTGTGTTTGGTTCTTTTAAAAATCTAATCATCATTATTAAATACAATATAAGCAATGGGGGGCACATTGGCTTAGTGGTTAGCACGTTTGCCTCACACCTCCAGGGTTGGGGGTTCGATTCCCACCTCCACCTTGTGTGTGTTGAATTTGCATGTTCTCCCCGTGCCTCGGGGGTTTCCTCCGGGTACTCCGGTTTCCTCCCCTGGTCCAAAGACATGCATGGTAGGTTGACTGGCATCTCTGGAAAATTGTCTGTAGTGTGTGAGTGTGTGAGTGAATGAGAGTGTGTGTGCCCTGCGATGGGTTGGCACTCCGTCCAGGGTGTATCCTGCATCGATGCCCGATGACGCCTGAGCTCCCCGTGACCCGAAAACAGTTCAGATAAGCGGTAGAAAATGAATGAATGAATAAATGAATATTAGCAATGCAGCTGACCATATTTGGGATGTTTGTTTTTTCAGTAGTCTTTCACTGCTTTACCGAGTGTAATTAAAAGTCTGTCCAGATTACAACATAAACAAAAAGCTTATTCTAGCTTTGGTTCTAGTAGAGTTTAATGTTTTTTTGAAAATTAAGTAGAGGTTAATGTACTTCTGTTGTCTAATGGAATTTCTGTTCTTGGTCCTAACATACTTCTAATGCTGTTTCCAGAACTGCATAAAACATCCAAATGCATCTTCTTCTTGGATCTTCTGTACATGTAACTTACTATCTGTCACTGGCCTCATATACAGTAGATATTCCAAGGAATTTGCTTCACATTTTCAAAAATGGTCTTTGCCTTTTCTTTAGATTTCAATATCATCTGATGTCTGTAAAATTTAGATTCTTTTCTCTGTATTCAGGACGCATATTCACACATCTGCTCACACTGAAAATCCTTTTAACACATTCAGTAATTAAACTTAATTAAATACAATTTTATTTGCATAGCACTTTTTACCATGGCCACCATTAGTACAGGCTTGGTCATTTAGACAAGCAATTGGCTGCCAATCCAATTCCCAGCATTCAAAAGAAACGACTTGAGCTAATGACTGAATTTGACTTGCTTTCAACAACTGAAGCTGAGCTTCTTCTGTTGCGTTCCCGCACAATTTATTATGAGCATGGTGATAAATCTAGTAGGCTCTTGGCCCACAAGTTAAAGTGCCAGGCTGCTTCCTGTTTGATACCTCAAATTAAAGACAAGGCTGGCAAAATGGTCTCTGAGCCAAAGGAAATAAATAACGTATTTAAAATGTATTATTCATCTCTTTATAAGTCTGAATATGTAGCTGATGCATCTGATTTGGCTTCTTTTCTCAAAGATTTAGTAGTGCTTACCATTGACCCCACCATGGCTGAACAATTAGATGTGCCTCTAACATTAGAAGAGGTTATGCATGCTATTAAAGCTATGCATAATGGTAAGGCACCAGGCCCAGACGGGGTTCCCTGTTGAATTTTTGAAGAAATTTATAGACTGTTTAGCTCCACTTCTTCTTTTAGTATACAATGAATCTTTAAAACTTGGCTCTTTGAGATTTCTTCTGACTATTTTACTTTGTCACGTGGCACTAGACAGGGCTGCCTCCTCTCTCCCTTACTTTTTGCTTCCATTAATAAACATTTTTACTTCTGTAGTGTGACAGTTCTGATGTGGTTAGAATGGATAAAGAGGAATTAGATATTATGCTAACTTGCTGACTAGAAAAGTGCCTCTGTTCACATCCAATTTTTGCAAACCACATATGGCTAAAGTGCAATAAAAAAAATTTAAAGGTGTACATGCCATCACTACTGTCCACAATATTTCATACTTATTGACATTGTGTATAATATTTCCTGGCTACAGTGACATACCTTTTACTATTTTCAGTTTTTTTTTGGAGTCAGGGGCTGTCGACTGGATTTTGTGGTTGGCCACTCCTTGCCTGTAAGGCTGCACTCCCCAAGGGTTTTGGTTCCCCAGACTGCCACTGCCAGCTCTTTAATGAATAAAGAGTCCCTGGTGCTGCTTCTGATTTTCTCCCAGACTTCCTTTCTTAAGTGTATAGTCCCACCCAAGACAATCTGATAACACCAAAAAATAAGTAAAGAAAAACTTAAACTGGACACAGCATTGAACTATACATATGTTCATACAAGGCAATAAACATTGGCATCACATCTTAAAATATTCAGGTGTATTTTTTAATCATTTAAGCATTTTTCCTATTTAGATTCTTTTAGTTTGAAAACAATTACTTAATTTTTCATTACCATGAAGCAAATATTAGTAATTAGATAATGAATAAGGGCCTTTTTACACCTGGTCACTTCGTGTGTTGTCTCTGATCCGATAGCTATCTGATTTGTTAAAACTGTTCCATTTACATTAGGACACATAAATGCGTCTTGGCGAATCGGATATCATTTCCGGGGTAATTGAAACAGAACACACTTTGGTGTATACAGTTGCTACAAAAAACAGCATTTACTGTTTGCTGCATTTTCACTGGCGGCAGCAGTGCATTTTAAGACCCAACGAGACGCCTGGGTGAAAGATCGGAGCAGCGCTGGTGGGAAAACATATGTGTTTCTGGCGCGATGCACGACTCACGAGTCACCTGCGAGTGACGTACTTCAGTTTGGGATGAGTATAGGGCTGACGTATGTGGCTTGAACAACCACATTCATTTACACCTGTCCAGTTTCATCTGAAATGCATCCTAGACCACCTCCTGAAGGGGTTTGAGTGATCGGATCCGTCTCGACCGTTTCAGAGGGCATTTAGACCTGTTTTTTTTAGGATCGGATAGCTATCGGATCACAGAAAACGCATGAAGTGACCAGGTGCAAAAAGCCCCTAAGAAATTCCTCCACACACACCAAGTAACGCCATAGAAACTGACCAATAATGAGACTCCATGTCACTAAACTGTTTTACAAATACAGTTAATCTGTCCCGAGTACTGTTTGCGAACCATGCTATCATACCCTACCAAAACGTTGTAATATAATGCTTCTGTGTTTTTTGGCCTATTGTTAGAATTTTTATATTGAGTAAAATGGTTATAAAATGAAAATTACCTCATCTCCAACCACACTGCTTCAGACTGTTCTAGACTGTTACCAGAAACAGACTGCTCCACTGTAGATATATTTACTAGAAAATGTTTTAACTTTTTTAACCCAAGTTCATTAGTTCAGTGTAAAAATTCATGCTTTAACTAATGTTATCACACTATTGAATGGATGTTATCAGTGGTTAATGGCACCATCGATATGGTCCAGTTGGGGCATGCTGTGGCTACTGGAAGGCTCAGAAGGTTGTTATCATCTATCAAATGCTCAATCAATGAATACAACTACAAGAGAAGACTCCAGATCCACTCAGAGGAATCCAGTTGACCGGGAATCCAGTTCACTGATGACTGGACGTCAACTGGATATCGCGGCAACGTTGGGCACTTTCCTGGTTAATTGTTTCAGGTAAGACCAATTAAATGATAAAACAGAGCGTTTAAACTGTTATTAATTAGCCAATAAGCGAAAACAATACAGAAAACGTGTTTTAAGGCGGCGATGCATGAGTGTTGACATGAGATAACCGTGTTGAAATGGTGTTTGTAAACGTTATATATTACGTTATTAGTATGTTGTACGTGCCTGTGGCCTGATATGAAATAAGAACCATGTTGTATTAGCCTATCTTTACGTTACATTCGTGAGCATCATGAGATAACAGTGTTGAAATGGTTTTTGTAAACGTTATATATTACGTTATTAGCCCTTTTCATACGTGAGCATTAACTTTATTAGCATGTTGTACGTGCCTGTGGCCTGGTATGAAATAAGAACCGTGTTGAAATGGTGTTTGTAAACGTTATATATTAAAGTTCTGTGACATGCTTTTTTTTTTCCAGCATTAACGTTACTAATTACCATGTTTTACATGTCTGAAGTCAACAAGGACATTTAGTTTAATATTAAAACGCAAAGTTAGCCAGTAAAAATGACGTTTTCCACACTGTGAGACAATAAGGCTGATTGCTTATATTGTTTATCTGCTTTTTATCGCTTGGAACTTGGAAAATAAAACCCAAAGGCACAGGTCTGCCTGTCTGTCTTGCTTATCTGTCTGTTTATGTACACTGTGAAAAAAAAAATGTAAAAAAGGGAAAATGTCCTGGCAGAAAATTACCAGAACTTTCTCCGTTTTGTTTACAGACATTTCCTTTAATTAAAAAAAAAAACAAAAAAAAAAACAGTACATTCAGTACATTCTCCATGACCTTTAGGGACACTTCAATCCGCCTATGAAATGCAACAATGGTGACAATCAACAACAACATGCCGCAATGCATGCTGGGTACCATGATTGTAGAAAACTCATTCACAAGTCCCATCATGCATTGTGACTTTACAAAATTGTGCAACTTTCTTACCATTTACTGTCACCATTTTTGAGATTTGTATCCAAAGTGTTAAAAAAAGCTATAAAAAACTAGCACATTACAGCAGTCTTATACAATACAGTGTCATTTGCATAGAGCAGGGGTGTCAAACAGGGGTGTAATTATATTTGGCCCGCATGATCATATCAAATGTGCATTACAGCTGGTTAGCCGCATGCGCCGCTAATACTACAAATCCCAGAATGCCTTGCCACTGTATTGATGCATAGTCACAAACACCAAGTGCCCCTCATTCTCTGTTGACAGTCGTTAAAGGTGGGGTCTCCGATGTTTGAGAAATGCTTCAGAAAACAGCGTCGGGCTGATAATAAACAAAAATCTAAACAAAAATCAAAACTAACGTGTAGCCAATGAGCAGAAAGGGGCGTGTCTTGTCAATATGTGGCAAAGAGAGTGTTCAGTGCGCGTTTGTGACATTAGCAGAAAGCGGTTTTAACATCAACACGGAGGATAAAAACAAAGAAAGAAAGAGAAGAAAGACTTACGACAAGGACAAGAAGTAGGACGTGTTAATATAGGATCAGCATTCCAGCGCTGGAGAGAACTGAAGGAGTAGGAAGTTGGCCACATATTCACAGGTTGGAGTTTCCCGAGTCAATGACTCCTGAGCTAAACACTGTTACTACACAAATAACACCTCTTTTCTATCGTAGTAATGTAGAGAGGCAGCTACAACCGCGTTTTGTGTAGTAACAGCATTTAGCTCAGGAGTTATTGACTCGGGAAACTCCGACCTGTGAATATGTGGCCGACTTTACTTAAGACGCCGAGACGCTTTTTTCCTTCTCGATAGGTGAGTAACGTTGGTTTTGCTTTGTTACACAGAACTAATATATGCCTTTGTCCTTTACATGATTATGCTTGTGTGTCATTTTTGCTTGTTTGTTTATCTACAATCGTATTGTTCTTCCCTTCAGCTATGATAAAGACACATTTCTTTCCATTAGTTGCCTGGGTTACGTACGTATGTGTGGGCGGAGCTATCGATACAGGGGTGGGACCCGTTTGGGTTAGGGGCGTGTTTGTTTTGGTGATTTTATATGTCAACATTGGCTTTCAAAAATCAGAGACCCTGTCGTTAACAACCCTGTTACAGTCACATGGGGCAAGTTAATTCCACCCTCCACAAAAATGGCCAAATGAAAGATGGACAATAGGACCTTTCAAGACAGGAGGGAGGCAGATTATCTGTTCACGAATATAAAGGACAGACCTGTTTGTCTTGTGTGCTAACGGAGCTAACGTAACGAAAGAATACAACATAAGAAGACACTACTCGAAAAGTTGGATGTTCATTGAATGAAATTCTTATTTTTCTTATTTCTTATTTTTGTGAAGGTCAAGAGACAAATGCCTAACTAACGTAAACAGTAATCACCATAATGGTGACTTTAAATGAATCTAAAATAAACACAAACTGGAGATTTAATGTGATAAATTTGGTGGAAAATATCCATTTGACTTGTGATTACATTACTTATCATCCATGTTTAGAAAAAAAAAAAGTGAAAAGCTGCAATCACAGAAGTGTGAGAAAAGTAGGAACTTTATGGCAAACCCTTGCATGATGACCTCGTGTAATGGCCGCCCTGCTGTCTCCTCAGGGGTTATTGCACCCACAATTCAATGCATTATTAAAAATACGTATAAAATGCCTGTAAAACAGAAATCACAGAAAATTATTTTATATTTATACGGGAACCCGTTTTTTTTTACTGAATTTTTTTTACAGTGTATTTGTCTGCCTTTGTAACATTAATTCATCGTTACCTAATGTTTTAGTCTTGTTTTACAGCATCAATTTCCAATGGGTTTCCAGAAGTACAAGAACTTTGTTGGTAAGTTTGTTTTATTACTTACATGCTCTATGTCTATCTTGAACAATCCAAATTTAGGTTCTCAGCCAAGCTGTTTAGAGAGACGGCCCGTCCACAAATCTGTCTAGTGCAAGTTTCTCTTTCTGTTTATGTTTTAGGTCATAGTTGGAAGATGGCCCAGAGAGGTAAGTCATGGTTACGATCTGCAAAATCCACACTTACCGTCAACACTGTCTACTATAACTACCTAGCCTTTTCTTTCTTTGTTATTCAACAAGAGAGAACATACATTAATGAGGAGCAAAGGGAAACCCTGAAATCCTTTTTTAAGGAAGGAATGACACGTGTTGGCTCACCCATAATAATAAGAGCTGCTTCAGCTACTGGATTGGACACCAGTGTCATAGAAGTAAGGTTTACTTTAGTGCCACACAAACAATAAACATGTCAAATAAATATATCTAATATATAAATATATGTATAAATTAAGTGTTTTGTTAACATTCAGTTTAAGTGGTGTAATACTCTTTCATTATTTTTCATTTATCTCTTTCAGAACTGGATCGGTAATTACAAAAGGTCATTAAATGCTTCATCTGAGCCCACCGACCATCAAAGGCCAAAGCTCACATCCGAGAGCTGTCCCCATACAACCTTTTTTGTAGGGACATTCTTAAAAACAAAGGTGAAGGACAACATTAACTTTTAATTGTTATACTAAATGATTTGTTGCTGTACATCAGATTTGTGTATTGTTGTATGTATTGAATGAATCATCAGGTCATCTACTTCACACCTTATCTTGTTTTAACAGAGTTGTTACAGAGAAAAGGGTTTCACAACACTAGTGAACCAGTATGTATACTCACATTATGTGAACCCTACCCACATATGTTTGACTCCAAAGTACGGTTCATTTTGCTAGTGTCATTACTTCGTACTGTACCAGGGTGTGGTACCCTTAAGCTTTCCCTGGTATGCTTTGCAGAGGTGGTGTTGGGTATGGTTCCTGTCCCTGTAAAACACTCTGATATGCGCGGCACAAATACGTACAACCATGTGTCACTGCATCCGCACAGCATAACAGAGGTGTGTTTGACATTACGCGTGCTGCCTGGACCGATTTGCTTATGGCATTAACGCAGCTTGTGAGTGATTCACAAGTTTACACATACATGAAATCAAAATAAAGTAATTTGTATATATTCATTTTATGCATATTTGCGTGCTGTCCGGGGAGGTCTCCGAGCTTGGAATTTGGCCCGAACCCAAAGTATCCCCCTTTTGTTTTCTGGGAAAACAAAAAGCCAAGAGTGAGGTAATGGTGTGGTGTAGGGATGTTGTGAAATTTGTCGCAGGATAGAGGAGAGAGACAGCTATACAGTATATACCTGCTTCCTCTTGCACTTATTGGTTGATTATCTGAATGTGTGCCTCCCAAATTTTATTAAATCAAACCTCATTTGGGAAGCAAACTGCTCCGAATATGCTTTTAAATCTCTCTCGTGATTATTTAAAGTCATACGGCAAACAATCTGCAAAGCGCGCATGATTTCAAACACACCTAATAAGCCATAAACTCATTATTACGATGAACTCCGTTCAAAACAATTGCATCTTACTCGGGTATGGATCATAAAGTGTGGATCATAAAGCTGGGGAGGGGGTACAATCGTACTTTGGCACGGTTCGGTCTGGTTAAGTATAATGTGATTATGAATGCCCTGAATTTACTTTAAAAAAGAGAGGCTGACTCAAAAAATTTTTCTGTGCATCTTTTTTTTTCTCAGACACAATGAAAGATATGGGGAGGTGGTCCACATTAGGGAAAGAGGACAAAGACAAATACTGTCAAGAAGCAGCAGCACTGAGGGCACATGGCCAGGCACTGGACCTTAGCCCTGAGATGAGGGATCACCAAATTAAAAGGCACCTGAAGAAGCTGAAGTTAGAGGTTTGAAAATAAGTGTCATTTGCTAGAAATTAGTGGTATTATAGTATTAGACACAAGGGTGATCAACAGCAATTGTGATGTGAGCAGAACATGTGATAGACAACTAGATTATGTATCTGTAGATTTTTTTCATCATTTCAAATTAATTCATCCCCAAAAAATATTCCATCTGATTTTTGTTTACAAGGCTATCAGCATCAACTATTCTCACATTGAAGAGATTGTAAAAGGCACATACAACCTTCTCAAACTAAATTCCTACTGGTTGGGCTAGTCTATTTAGATCAAGGTGATCAATTGAAACATTAATAGTCAAATATGGCCATGAGTCAAATATTAGTTGGATATTGGACTCTATGTAAGCACGGCTAATGTATAGATGGTTTCAGTGGCAACAACATAAACAGATTGCTTTTGTGGCCCAAACTTCCAGTAAACTTCTGCAAAGAATTAATAACAACAGAGCTCATCTAGAGCAGAGCCACTGTCGTGCAGAGTTTAGCTCCAACCCCAGTCAAAATGACCTGAACAAGCTAATCAAGAGTTTCAGGATCACTTGTAAATTATAGGCAGGTGTGTTGATGCTGGGTTGGAACTAAACTTTGCAGGATAGTGGGCCCTGCAGGAGCAGGGTTGAAGACAAGTAAATGACCTTAGTACAAATCATAGCTAACGCATACTACACTGAGCTAATGTTACTGTGAAAAATAAATGTATACAATTATTTACAACATCGAGTGCCAGAGTTGAGGTCAATGTGCTGCTGAGAAAAGTGCAAGATCTGTTTAACCAAAAATATAGTGAGCATATGTTCAAACACGTTTTAAGTCTTGACAACCTAATATACCTTCATGAATCCATGGCATTATTATCAAATCAATAACTTATTTGTGTCCATCAACCATACGATTATGACACCTTAACAAAATGAATGCTTACTGCCTGTACACTGGCTATCAACAGGATGGGAGAGTCACAATTGTCCAACTGTGTTACAATGTGCAATATGTACATGCATGTGTTTGCCTGTGTCTTTCAGAGGAGGCCGGAGGTACTGGAAGGCTCCCCTACCAATCCCTGGTGAATCAGGGAATGACAATTAAAATAGCTGGAGTTCCCAACAGGCTTACTTTCAAAAAGCCATCCTATTATGGAAGGAATCAGTTGGAGGCCATTTTGCAAAATGCTGATGAGATTTCATTTGAAATCAGTAAGTGAGATTAACAGTGGTTGTGTTTCTCCACTTGTGTTTCGGCAGATCATTTGGCTCTATGTAAAGTGGGGAAAATATGTTAACTAAAGAATAATACAGGCCTACATGTGAGTCTATGTATAGTGCTGCACTCTAAAATTGGCCGGGTTCTTTTTGACCCATGATGGGTAAATATTGTACGGAGCACATGCTGGGTTGAAAAATTACCCAATGTTATGCAACCATGGGGTATAATAACCCAGTAGTTGGGTTAAAACAACCCGGTATTGGGTCAATGTTAACCCAGCGGTGTGTTCTGTCCAATATTTACCCAACATGCATAAAAAAATAACCCAGCCATTTTTAGAGTGTGGGCCGGCCATTGCATTTCTCTCTGTCCTTTCACCCCAACCAGTAGAGGTAAATGGCTGCCCATTCTGAACCATGGTTCTGCTTGAGGTTGCTGCCTATTAAAAGGAAGAAAAAAAGGTACAAAAGTTGTACCTTTTCTCACTGGTACACTGACTTTTAAAAAGATCCAAAATGTACCATTTAGGTACAGATATGTACCTATGAGGTACCAGTATGTTACTCCGAATACCTTTTAGGTACAAAAGTGTACTCTTGAAAAGGTACTGCCCCAATGACAACTTTTTCTGTGAAGTATTTTGTTATGAATTGGTGCTATAAAAAATAAATGTAATTCAATTGAAACAGACGCATACAGAATCTATAACCTGAGTCTATGACAGTTTGTAAGGGATGTGAGTCATGTGACACTATTTCTCAGTTGGAGTTTCCTCATTATAGTGCAACACATTTTCTAAAAAGGCACCTCTCCATAATATCCTATAGCTGTTTGACTAGTGATTGTGAAGGCCCTTGGCAACGGTTGAATTCTATGTATAAAATTCCTGTGAATTATATTCCTTCATTAATACTGCTGTGTGATTTTTTTTTCCTCCTGTAATGCACGAAGACCAATTATTTGTTATGCTTATGCTACTAAGTGTTTTTTTTTTCCCTAAAAATATCAATCAGATGCAGCACAATGCAACACCACTGACACAGCAGAAAGAATGTCAGAGGCCATGGGCGCAGAAGGTACGCTGAGTTGTTATATATTTATTTAAAGATAAAATAAAAACATTAAACTTAAGAAGCATCGTTTACTAGATATATAATTTTGGTCATTACACTGCACATTTGACCACTGTACACATTATTGAAATAATGAAATGAAGTCAAAAGATGAAATCTGTGTGTGATAGTTTAATATCTTCAAATCAACAGACACAGCAGATGTTGTCCAGATGCAGTCAGCAGAAGACATTTTAGAGGCCATGTGTGAAAATGGTATTTATTTTAAGTCTGCCATTGACATTGGACACAAAGAGAAAAGCTCACTTGTTTAAAAATTACAATTTATAGATACAATATTTATTCAGGTGACATTTAGCATAATTTATATGGTTAGTATTCTGATAATTTTACACTTTGAATTGGCTGTTGAGATTTAGATGCAAACACTGAATGATACTGTATCTATTTCTAATCTACAATTTACTAATTAACTATTGACCGTATAAATGCTGACAAATTGCATTATGAATTTGTAATTTAGATTTAGAATTTATATTAAGAAGTTATTGTGTTGTGTTTTATGTTCTTTAGGTACAGAGCTGGAAAAACAGTCCTCAGAAACAGCCACTACTGTAGCCATCATGATGACTGCAGATGAAGGTATCTTTTCAAATTGGGGTGATTTTTACGTCCCATTGAGAATAATAAGCTCTTCCTCGTAGTAGACTAGGCCAAGTAGACCTGGTCTGGAGGCAGCAACATTGATAAAAACAGGTAGTTTCAACAGATTACACTACTTTAACAAGACCAGATATTGGAACAGAACCATAGACCACAACATTTTAAAAGGAAAACAATCCAGTAGACAGTGACCCATTGTGACAAATCAGACTCCGATTCTTTCATTTAGGACTACGGCCTACGACTGTATGAGTTATGGCTTTACAGTTAGTAATAAATCATAAACCTGCATCAATGTGAAGTAGAGCTGAAGAACAAAGTGGTGGTGAGAGTTTTGAAAATTGAGTTACAGTACACTTCTGAACCAGGTTTGATTTACATATGTTCCTGAAATGTTTTCCTTGTTTCAGGGCTACACTAATGCCACTTTCTGAAATGGGCCACAGGAATTCTTCTTTGTTGACCTGCTTGTATCTTATGATTGAGCGTCAGCAAGATGGGTATATGCAATACCCACATTTTAATTTGGCAATGGTTACAAACTGGCTTGACTTAAAAATATTTGTTTTTTTATTAGATAGATGGAAACAATCTGTGCTGTGTCTGCCACGTCCATTTCGATGACGAAGAATGCTTCAAAGAAGTGGCGTTCATGGTCACAGTGTGCCAATCATGGTCACACACTGCATGTGGTTTTAAAAAAAAACATGTGTCTTAAATGCCAATGTCAAGACACCATGTAAACACCCCAAAGTGCTGCATCAGTGATAGGAAACAAGATAGGTTAACAAGATGTTTTATGTTCCAACTTGTTTGAGTTGTTTTTACCTTGTTCATGACCCCATCCCTACAAACACACACACACACACACAAACACAAACACGTTTTTTTTTTTTTTTAATGTATTAAGTTCCATTTAAAATTTATTGTACCGATTATGTACAGAATAAAACTGATTTTTCATTCACTCTATTTATTGTTGTCATTTGTTGGCACCATAAGTGTGGTCCCCTTTACCTGGGACATGTGGGGACCAATTAATATCTATTATACTGAATTTAGTCCACAGGTTGTAAATGATAAGTAGCCTATCGTTTCATCTTTTATCAGTGGTTCAATATGGTTGGGTGTTGGCAAGGATCTCACCATACTTTTCAATACAGTGAGTCACAGTTCGATTTCATGTATTGATTAGATACTTCACATAACTTTCACTTCTTTTTCACAGTCTTGCTGTCACTGAGAGGTATTTGGCAAAATGGATATCGAAAAGTTGGTTAATGTCAGAGCAGTAGTGATACTTGTGGATACTTAGATATACAGTTGAACAGTACAATTTAATTTTTTAAACGTTAAATATAATGGTTGCTATGAACGATGATGAGGATGATGATGTTATATCCATCATGAGTTTAAAAAACTGGCTATGTTCAGTTGTAAGGAATGTTTTAGAATGATTAATTAATTTCACATCATGTGTCATTTTGTGTTAAAAGTAATCAGTGACAACCCAAGAAACACAATATGTGGTGTTCCAATAATAACACAGAGATGCATTTAGTGTGTTCCCAAAATAACACTGATTGTGTTGTTTTAACACATCTGTTTTCAGAGTGTAGGTATTACTCTACAGTATGCTGTAGCATTCATTAACAAAGTTTTAAATAATATATACTGTATACTACAATTTACTATAGTATGGGTATTTACTACTTTAACTATAAACTACTTTAGTACTTTTTTAGGTGGGTAGAACTTTTATGACCGGACACACCTGATCCATAGACATTTATGGTATAGTTTGCATACTGCTCAGGCCTGTCTTTGTGCTTAGAAACTTGGACAAGAAGGAACATGAAACAATACATAGGCTTCATATACTAGATTTGGCATGACAGCTGATATGACAGCTGTCATTAGTGATATGAAATTATTAAAGGTTAAAGGTCAAAGGTCATACCTTCTGGTGTGGTAGATGTATGTCTTGACTCCAAGTAGTTAAAGAGACCCACTTTACATCCCACCACCCCCTCTCTTTTCATATTGTTTTAACACCATCATGCTTGGCTCCCATAGACAGATGACAAGTAATTAAAACAAGGACATATGTTTTTGTCTTGTTCCCGTAGACAGGTGACAAGTAATTAAAACAAGGACCTATGTTTTGTTGTTGTTGTTTTTTTTTTTAAATGGGGTTTTATGACCTCTCAGAGGAAGCAGTGTTGTAAAACAAGGAAATATGTTTTTTGCCTGGTTCCGAGTAGACAAGTGATAAGTAATTAAAACAAGGACCTATGTTTTGGTGTTGTTGTTTTTTTAATGGGGTTTTATGACCCCTCAGAGGAACCAGTGTTGTAAAACAAGGACATATGTTTTTTAAAAATGGGTTTGTTTTAACCCCCCTCAGAGGAAGCAGTATTGTAAAACAAGGACCTATGTTTTGTTGTTGTTGTTGTTTTTAAATTGGGATTTATGACCCCTCAGAGGAAAGTAGTGTTGTTAAACAAGTCCATATGTTTGATTGACTAGATAGAGATAGGTACTTGTTTGTACTTGTGTTTGATCCGGGGGTGTTTTGCGATAGGTTACCCCTCCCCTCAGACCGGATGGTTTTCAAATCAAGATTATGACACCTCTGTTGTGTTAGGAGCATCTCTCAGTCTGATCGTTAGTCAATGGGGGTGCTATCTATAACGTCACACACGCGCATCCTGACCAAACGCGACCCTTCCAGGGTAATTTCATTCTGACTCTTAGATCAGTCGATTGTTTTATCATATATTACATTATAATCTAAATGTTATATTTATTTATTTAATTCATTGTTTATTCATTTTTAGACAGTTGTATTGAGATTATTTCCGACGACGAGTCTCTTACAACGTCCGTGCTAGGCCTAAGAACGGTGGAACATCCGGAATCTATCCAAAGGTCGATAGCTGTAGTAACCCCACAGCTCAGACCAGTTTTACAAACTACGCGTAAGTTACACCATGAAAATATGAATGTTGTAAATCTTTCATTAACCTTATATGATATTTTAATTATTTAATTATTCATTCAATCCGTTGAAGAAAATTTCAACATTGGAGATGTCGGTGCTAACGTAACCGGAGGTGGCTTTGAAGGACAAGAAAATTTCAACATTGGAGATGTCGGTGCTAACGTAACCGGAGGTGGCTTTGAAGGACAAGAAAATTTCAACATTGGAGACACTCTTCAGGATTTTTTTCAGCTAAGGGATAGAATAACTGAAAACTTTGAGCATGTCTACAACGCACTACAAAACACTTCTGACAGTGAGTATGTTCAATCCTTGTGTAATACTCTGGAATCCTTAAATTGGTGTGTTATGGTGAATAAAGAATTGTTAAGACATTATTATTTTAGAAATGGCTCAGAAGCGTTCGAGTAATTCTCCCTCTTCAGAATCTAAAAAAATTCGAATTGAAAATGACCCTACATCGTCACATGATCTCTGCTTTGGTGAAACTTCTTTTTCAAGTAGTCTTCTTTTTCAACTTTTTCAAGTAGTCTGTTACAACGTGACCCGTACACAACCCTGAACCCCATTTTAACCAATGCAACACCTCCAGTAACCTTGAATGATGGTTTAAGATCGACACTTAGACATGATTTTCAGAGCCCTAATACGGCGTTGACCGATAGTTTAAAGGCGACACAAACACAGGTGCCTCATCATGATGTGTTCTTAGAATTGAATCAGAGTCTGTTAACATTGCAGAATAGTCTAAATGATCAAGATCAACCTGTGCAGTTAAATCCCTTTTTGATAGAAGCTGTAAACCAATTGAAAGATAGTTTTAACTTATCTAACGAACAAAGTGTCGTTAATGCAACACCTCCGGTAACCTGTCAACATCAAGAACCTGCATCTCAACAAGATTTACTTCACGGTCTTAATCAAAATCTTATTTTGTTAAATGACAATATCATTAACTTAATCAACCAACCTGTTAATGTTCTGCAAAATCCCGAAACTGATCATGAGTACATTCCTGAAATGGTAAATGATACATCAGTAAATGCGCCACCACCTAGTGTTGAAAATGTACCCTTAGATCACGTAGACAATGCGCCACCTAGTGTTGAAAATGTACCCTTAGATCACGTAGACAATGCGCCACCTAGTGTTGAAAATGTGCCCTTAGATCACGTAGACAATGCGCTGCCACCTAGTGTTGAAAATGTACCCTTAGATCACATAGACAATGCGCTGCCACCTAGTGTTGAAAATGTACCCTTAGATCACGTAGCCAATGCGCTGCCACCTAGTGTTGAAAATGTACCCTTAGATCACGTAGCCAATGCGCTGCCACTTAGTGTTGAAAACAATCAAATAGGCCATGGTGTAGATAGTAATATTAGGATAATTAATCGTGACAACTTCAATAACACAGAGATCATAAGAAGAGTGAATTTTTCTTCTATCGCTAATGTCAACAGTTTTGCTGAATTTTATAATTATGTTTTAGAGATTTTAAACAGCGTGATAGAAGTTGCGAATGAAATTATTTCACCTAAGGATTATGTCACCGTTGAAATTAGAGGTGTTACACTCAATGTATCATCTCACATTCAACTAGTCAATGGAGCCATCGATTTACAGTCTTTTTTGACCATGCTCGAAAATACCATTCAAAGTAATCGTGACATATTTACGGATAATTCGCTTGAACTGGTAGTACAGATAGTTCGACCACCTCGCGGTGGTATAGGTTGTAGACGGAAAGTTGCTACAATATTCAATTCAGAAGTTGTACAGAAGAAGATGCGACACTTGTATATTTTTTACAATAAAGACAACATGTGCTTTGCATTATGCATTACACAGCTTTTAAATCGTGATAAAAGCGATTTTCAAAATGAAAAGATTTCTAAACAGCTCCAATACGCTGTAGGTTTAACTGAAAACACACCGGTCACCTTTGCCGATGTGAGTAAATTTGAGCCACATTTACAGTGTAAAATTGTAATTGTGTACAAAACTAGCGATAAAGCCGGATTCTCTTTCTTTCAAACCAGCAAGACACCACATGAAAAAACGTTGTACTTGTTTTTGCATGACCATCATTATTACGGTGTTAAAAACATCATGGGATTTTTGGGATGTAGTTATGTCTGTCATTTCTGTCACTCGGGGGTTAAGGATATGCGGAACCATAGTTGTGCATATAGTTGTAACGTTTGTTGTGATGTAGACTGCTACAAACACCCTCAAAACATAACAAAATGCCCGGATTGTATGAGGTTGTGTAGATTAAAATATTGTTTCGATAGTCACAAAGCGTTGCGCCAGTCAGAAGGAGGTGAATTTTCTCAGTGCAATAGAGGATTCTACTGCAGCAAGTGTAATAGGGTGTACAACAACCCATTTGGTCTTAAACGTCACGTTTGCCCTGAGAGTTTGTGTCAGTTCTGTGGTGAAAAACTTGATACAGATTGTGAACACAGGAGTTTTATACAGCCTTTAAAGAGGGAAAAGTGTAATAGGAGATACATCTTTTATGATTTTGAAACTAGACAGGAAACGGGTACTCATATAGCTAATTTCTTATGCTGTATTACTTACCGTGGTCAGACATGGGTGTTTTCAGGTGACACATGCATCGCAGCGTTTTTTAGACATTTCCGCCATGGGAGATTCAGAGGTTTTACCTTTATCGCGCATAATGCTAGAGGGTTTGATTCATACCTTTTGCTAAACCATTTAGTGAAAGAAGGAATCACGCCCAAGATTATTGCACAAGGCGGAAAGATACTGTGTTTCACCGATACCGATTTCAACCAGAAATACATCGATAGCCTGTCTTTCTTACCCATGAAGCTTAACAATCTTCCTAAGGCCATGGGGTTCTCAGAAAAAAAGAAAGGTTATTTTCCTCATTTCTGGAACACGTTAGAAAATCAGAACTATGTAGGACCGTACCCCGAACCTCGGTTTTATGGTGTGGATAACATGATGTCTAAAGACAGGGAGGATTTTTTCAAGTGGTATGCGACGGTGTCTGACAAAGTTTTTGATTTCAAGAAAGAGATGACTGAATACTGTGTAAATGACGTAGACATTTTGAGAAAAGGTTGTATAGCTTTCAGAAATGAAATTCAAAAAAGTACAACGGTGGATCCTTTTAATTCTATTACGATTGCTTCCGTTTGTCTTAAGATATTTAGAACAATGTTTCTCGAAAAAAACGTTCTCGCCATTCCACCTCTCGATAATTACATCAACAGGCAGAAATCTTACTCAACACCTGCCATTCAGTGGCTCGAATACATTTCCACCACACATAACCTACCTATTCAACATGCTCTGGACGAAGGTGAAGTCAGGTTCGGTTCATATTTCATTGACGGATATTGTGAAGTGGGTCAGACGCGTAAGGCTTTTGAGTTTCTCGGTTGTTTTTATCACGGCTGTGAAAAGTGCTTTCCCTCATCAGCACCGCATCCTCTTAACCGCAAAGTTAGCTTTGGTGATGTCAGGGTTAAGTCGTTGGAAAAGATAAAGTATTTGCAAGACACACACAATTTGCATGTCACAACGCTCTGGGAGCACGAGTGGTGTGAAATGAAGGAAAACGACATGAGAGTGATAAACTTTCTAAAAGAGTTTGACTTTCCCAAACGTTTAATCCCTCGAGATGCCCTTTACGGCGGTCGAACAAACGCTTTGCATTTACACTATGTAGCACAACCCGTTGAGAGAATAGATTATTACAGTTTCACGTCACTTTATCTGTATGTAAACAAGTCGAAAACATATCCTATCGGTCACCCCACAATCATTTTTCGTGACTTTGAACCTCTGGATAATTATTTCGGAATAGTTCGAGCAAAAGTGTTACCGCCTAGAGGTCTGTGGTCCCCAGTTCTTCCGTACCGTGTACTCCTTTTCCCTCTGTGCAGAACATGCAGCGAGCAACAACTAAAACATTGCGATCATTCAGACCAGGCACGAGCTCTAACGGGTACGTGGGCCTCCGTCGAGTTAGCGAAAGCCGTCGAGAAAGGTTACCAAATATTAAAACTGTTTGAAGTCTGGCATTTTCCTAAAAGATCCAAAAACCTGTTTACAGACTACATTAAAATGTTTCTCAAGACAAAGCAGGAAAGTTCAAGGTATCCATCCTGGGTAGTCGATGAATCCACAAAACGTGAATACATTAAAAATTACGAGTGTAATGAGGGAATTGAATTGCAAGAAAATAACATTAACACATAAGGAACAGTTGTGCAGAGGCGGGAAGGAATAAACAAACACAGCAAAAAATACACAAAACTATCCATAGGGCAAAATATACGGGCCTGCAACACCCCCCATGGACAAGCAGTAAGGCGATGTCCTCCACGGGACATCCCCCACTGGAACAGGTGCAGGGCGATGTTGCAGGACACCGAAAAAAAAAGCAAAACCGGCTGGTGACATCCTCCGCAGGCAAGAAATGAGGCAGCAGGAAAACAGGAAGCGGAGCAGCGTCCCCCCCCCCCCAGAACAAATGTGGAGTGATGTCACACAAAAAAACAAAAGTCCGGTCTGAGTTTAGCAGAATCCTTCTGTCAGCGGTGCAGGGATAAATATAGACACAAATGCAGGATAGCGTAAAAATAAACTGATTTATTAGCTAAAAACAGGAACAAAGACATGACAACACACGACAAGAGACCCAAACAAAGATGACCAATAACGAGGATTCCGCACCGCTAAATGGCAACGCGGCATGGCTAAATGACCATTAACACATTAGGAACAGGTGTGCAGAGGCGGGGAGGAATAGACTAGGGCGGGGCAGACACGTGACACAGAACATAAACAAAAGCACATGGCCAAAAGGCCGGGCTGGATCCTGACATGATAGGTTTTTCCATCATTCCCTGAATAGAATAAACCTTTTACTGATTGCATATAAATATGTAAGATAGAAATCACTGTTCCAGCATGACCCTTTGCACAATGTCAGGTCCATGAAGTCATAGTGAGACATGTTTGAAGTAAAAGAACTTGAGTTGCCTGCAAAATGCCCTGACTTCAACCCCACTGAACAACTTTGGGATGAACTGGAATGCAGATATACATTTCAGAAGAATGGAGGTTATTACTTTAGTCAACACTAGCCTTGCTTCTAAGATTACACAAGGCAGTAACTGTACCTAGGTACAGAAACCCAGTTGTGATCCTGTTAATTCTGGTCTTATACATTTTATTAACTCCTCTTAAAAATACATTTCCTCTTAGAGCCCTAAATGTTTTTAGTGTCAGCATAACTGAATGTGTCATACTCCAGCCAGAGATTAACTATTTTTAATCCTGAGGTCAGGGATTAACATAAAACAGAATACTAATTCTAATAAAATAGACTACTTATACTTTCAATCACAGTAACACATTAATAACTCTATGCAATTTGCCATCTTAATTACATAATAAGTGAATAATTGTTCATTAAATCTTTATTAGTATAATTACATAACTACATTTTAACATTGTTAGGTTCTCATCAAGGGTGTGTATGTGTGAGAGAGAGACATTTATTCACACTACCTGCATTCTACATTCATTTAACCAAAACAGGCAAATAATAAAAAATCCTAACAATGAGAATAATAGGAAACAGGAAAACAGGAAATAATGTAAATGTCAACAATGTAATTGTAAATAATGTCATTTTTACATTTTTTAGTTGTGATATTTAGCAACCAAGAGCCCCCGAGGAACTAATTGGTCAAATTTCTGAGTTCACCAGAGACCCAACACTAATTCATTCCTGCTGAAGGCTTCAAACAAAGACTCGACCTTAAATCTGGCTGACACAAAGTAGCTCAGAGACGTTGTGACAGTCTCCGAGTAGCCCCAACCAAGGCAATCCCATGAATCACGGGCTGTTCATGTAGATGTGGCCCACAACTTATTTTTAATTTAGGTTTCTGAATGCCACTGCTCAAAACTGTGTATGCATGCCTCTACATTCTATATCTAAATCCAAAGGATCCATTCAGATGTCAAACACTTTTGCTATGACAATGATTATTTAATTCACCGGGCCACTCTGTCTATGTGCCTTCACACAGACAAACACACTGGCCAAATTATTGTGTACAGTATAGTGTACAGCCACTTAGATCTTCAAACTCCAAAATTGTGTCTTCACAATTGTGTATGTAAGTATCGTCCTGCACCAAATCCATAAATTACTTGAATTGCGCTATGTCTATATCAGGTCTGAGTGCTCTCTCATTCATTTCTAGGTGAGAACTTTCTCTCTGGTCCCTGTTTTTTCCCCCACACTTTTACTGTGTTCAGTCTTGTTGTAACAGTGCTATTCTTTTTCTGATAATTTTTTTGGAGTACTCATTCTTCCATTACTCCTCTCTCCCTCTCTCGACCCATACAGGCCCCACACATTGTTTTTAGTGTTTCAAGGTCTCAAGCACACACAAACAAACACACACACACACACACACACACACACACACACACACACACACACACACACACACACACAGTTTGTTCACAGTTTCTACAACTATATTTCAGCTGAAACACAGTGCGACATTTATTTATAATGCCAGCATTACTAATTTCTTAATAGTGCTTTATAATCTATAATCAAAGTTAAACAATATTCCAGAGAATAGGAATGGATGGGCAGAGGTAACTTAAACACAATGCCTACCCTGAGTCTGTACCAGCATGACAAAAACAATATAAAAAAACAAAATAAAACACAATACCACAGACACAAAATCTCAATGTTTCTATCTATAGCAACGGCTCATCATTCATTACACATAAGCATTAAACAAAACAATCAACATAAAACATATATGGGAGCAAGGATTTTAGCCATCACCTGGACTTCTCTCAACCTGGATCTGGGACTTTTATTTCATAATTTCTCTCACTTAATCGCCTGTATTCAGGAATTTGACTGTCTTTCAACACACTTCAATCATTAATCTAAGATTCCGATCATGCACACACCCACACTACTGACAACAACCAGCCTTAGTTATATTCACAGTAAAAGTTTACACAATCTTTTTTTTTCTTTTAAACTTACTATCTCTTTGTTTTGGATTAATACAGAGCTGATCTGTGTCAGGTCAGTGCTGCTGTCACCTCCCACGGGTCACACAGGGCTAATGCAGAATTTTCATTAAACTTTTTCTGAAAAACCTACACTTTTATTGAACTCTGTTTGATTGTTTTTTTTTTCTAACTTGGTGTTAGAAACTTTTAATGCATTTCGATTTGATTTTATTCTGATTTTTAATTTATTAACCAATGAAGAATTTGCTTGTGATTTGAATCCAATCAACATCAGCTTTTGTTCTCTGATTCTCACCCAAGTTGTCTTATCATTTGTTACACATATACAATTGTATTTGTGGGTTTAGAGTAGTCCCTCAAAATTCACTACATCTGCCTGCCTCGCTAAACAAATGCTTAAACTGCATTTGCACCCAACTCTCCTTCACTTGGAAAATATTATTAATAAAAGAAAACTTTTCTATAAAAAATGGACTCCTTGAAAATAAAGGGGAATTTTATTTATTTGATTTGAGGCAAATGCCATATAACAGGTGTGACACCACAGCATCCAATCACCCTTTTATCTACAAGATCTTAGAAAAGGTAGCACAGGATTTCAATAAGTTTAACTTATTAACTTCTGTCCACTTCTGCAATTTCTATTACTACAATTCTGAACTGCCTGCACCCTACCTTTTAATTACACATGCTTTATTATTGCTATTACACACTAAGCAGAAATGACAGCCTCAGTTGTAATTTATAGCGGCAGCATCGTGCTTTGTAATGAAAATTACAACTGAGACGTTCAATTCTGAACAAGAAAGACTGTGCTGGTAAAATTACTAAAACTGGATGAACTGGAGATTTTCAAAGAATGATGTGTGTGAGATTATATATTTGCACTCACTATTATCACACACACACACACACACATATACTGTATGTATGTGTGTATGATAATAGTGAGCATATGTGTGTGTGTGTGTGTGTGTGTGTGTGTGTGTGTGTGTGTGTGTGTGTGTGTGTGTGTGATAGTAGTGAGAGATAATATATAATCTCACACACATCCTTCTTTGAAAATCTATTTTTAGTATAAGAGTGTGTTTACATAGCTAAAAAAAAGGTGTCTTCATTTGAATCTACAAACCAAACATTGGTTCATACTAACACGCTACCAACATTCCAGTACTAATGACTGATTGTTCAGGTACCATGGACTTGTTTGACCTTTGTATTGGAAGTATTGTTATGTAAAATAGAGGCATAGCACAATGACAGACACATTTGGGTGTAACAATGGGTTTTGCGTCAAGAGGCGGCAGATTTTTTGTTTGTATGTTTTTTCATTACTCATATAACATTCTAATTTAAGCAAATTCTTAGAAGTTGTGTTCTAAAATTTGGGACATATTTAACTTTTTTTTTTTAATGATTTTGGTTAGCATTAAGACTACGAGTACACATTCATAATGAAGTTGAAAAGATTTTCTAAAAATGTAAGATACGCATACAATATGTATGTATGTATGTATGTATGTATGTATAAGGATACTGTATAAGGATACTACTGATAATAATAATTATATAAATTATATAATAAATAATGTCTGTATAGATACAGATAAAGTCACTTGACACCACCTAAATATAGACCTAAACATTTCAAGTACTGAATGTGAATTTAGATATCTAATACATACTCAGTTTGTATAATTATCACTTTAATGAGAAGGTGAAAGACAATGACCACTTTTGAAATGCATAAGTTTTATTGTCTTAAGGTCACTGTTACAGTAGTAAATTTCCTGATTTGTGTGATTAACATATTTACTCAGTTTTATTTCTGATAATAATCTCTGCATTATGAAACACACCCATTATTGTTAAGTAGCATTAAAATAGTCTTTTGTCATGAAAAGGTGAAGATGCCTGTTGAGCTACACCTCTAACCACTCCTAATAAAGCCTGCTTACACTTCGGGTGAACCAATTGTCATGACAGACTCTATTGTCATTAAGGCTATTACTGACAGAGTTACAGGGACAAATTTTCATGTTGAAATTTGACAGTCATGAGTTTCAAGAATAAAACAAGGTAATGTAGCTCTTTTTTATTTATTTCATATTGGTTTTTATATAGTTCATGGAATCAGACTTGTAAAAATAAATATAACAGAAAATTAAATTAAGAGGATTAACTGTTAATCTTATTATTATATTCATTAGTTAAATGTACTATAGTTTCTGATTAATATTTTAGTTGCTAAATACTATTTTATACATATGATACAACTAAAGCTCTGATTTTTGTCTCATTCAATATCAACAGGTTTGATTTTTCTAAATATGACAAGCTCAGTTTTGCTTATCTCACTATACGTAAGTAAACCTGATATTTTAAGATTGAATGTGAATCTATTAAATATTTACAAAGCAAATACAAAAAGTGTCTGCAAATATTATTATAATGTAATAAATAAATACTTTATCTTAATAAATTATAAATCATACTTATTTGTAACAAACAAATGTATTTTTTCAAATTTGAAACATGCAACAATAGTGTGTGTGTGTGTGTGTAGAAAAGAGTAATTAAATTGATAGTCACATTTGATTGTGGTATTTCTATTCCATTCATCATTTTACACTTATTTATATGTATATGGCTTTTAACAATTCACATTGTCTCAAAGAGGCATTGCATAAGAATAGAAGCAGGTTTTAATGTAATATACTATGTGAATTCTCTTCGTACATTAACTGATCTATTGAATGCCAGAATGTAAGAGATTTATTGATTAATTTTAGAATTAATGCAAAATTGCGTGAACAAAACTTATTTCAGTAGATTAAATAATTATATTCTACACTTGTAACAGTATGTCTATGGCTTGGGCTCAGTGCATACACAGCACAAGCACAAACAACAGCAGAAACAACTACATCTATACTGAGTAATGCTCCAACAAGTACAATTCTGGATTCAACAACTACAGAGAACAAAACAAGCCCTACAAATGTACCGTCCACTACATCAACAGAATTTACGAATACAAATATAACTCAAGATACAACAGACAAGGAAACAACAGAATTATCCACCTCAGGTTTGTACACAACACAACCTACAACACCACCAACATCAGCAGAAACAACCACATTGACAACAACTAGCACCCCAACAAGTACAATTCCTGAGACAACCACTGCAGCAACTGAAGAATCCACTACATCACCAAACACTTTTACAACTGAAACATCCACTACAACATCAACAACAGAATCTGCCACCACAACCTTGGACACAACACAACCTACAACACCACCAACATCAGCAGAAACTACTGCAGTGACAACAGCTGTTATCCCAACAAGCACAATTCCAGTGACAATAAGTCCAACAACTGAAACATCCACTACAACACCAACAACAGAATCTGCCACCACAACTCCATACACAACAAAACCTACAACAACACCAACATCAGCAGAAACTACTGCAGTGACAACCACTGTTACAACTGAAACATCCACTACAACACCAACAACAGAATCTTCCACCACAACTCTACACACAACTCCATACACAACACAACTTACAACACCACCAACATCAGCAGAAACAACTGCAGTGACAACCACTGTTACAACTGAAACATCCACTCCAACACCAACAACAGAATCTGCCACTACACCATTGTACACAACACAACCTACAACACCACCAACATCTGCAGAAACAACTGCTGTGACAACCACTCCAACAACTGAAACATCCACTACAACACCAACAACAGAATCTGCCACCACAACATTGTACACAACACAACCTACCACCACAACAATGTACACAACACAACCTACAACAACATCAACAGAAACCACTGCAGTGACAACCGCTCCAACAACTGAAACATCCACTCCAACAACACCAATAGAATCTGCCACCAAAACTCTATACACAACACAACCTACAACACCATCAACATCAGCAGAAACTACTGCAGTGACAACCACTCCAAAAACTGAAACATCCACTCCAACACCAACAACAGAATCTTCCACCACAACTCTACACAAATCTCCATACACAACACAACCTACAACACCACCAACATCAACAGAAACTACTGCAGTGACAACCACTGTTACAACTGAAACATCCACTCCAACACCAAAAACAGAATCTGCCACTACAACATTGAACACAACACAACCTACAACACCACCACCATCTGCAGAAACAACTGCTGTGACAACCACTCCAACAACTGAAACATCCACTCCAACACCAACAACAGAATCTGCCACCACAACACAACCAACAACACCACCAACATCAGCAGAAACTACTGCAATGACAACCACTGTTACAACTGAAACATCCACTACAACACCAACAACAGAATCTACCACCACAACTCTACACACAACACAATCTACAACACCACCAACATCAGCAGAAACTACTGCAGTTACAACCATTGTTACAACTGAAACCTACACTCCAACACCAACAACAGAAACTGCCACCACAACACAGTACACAACACAACCTACAACACCACCAACATCAGCAGAAACAACTGCAGTGACAACCACTGTTACAACTGAAACATCCACTACAACACCAACAACAGAATCTGCCACTACAACATTGTACACAACACAACCTACAACACCACCAACATCTGCAGAAACAACTGCAGAGACAACTGCAGTGACAACCACTCCAACAACTGAAACATCCACTCCAACACCAACAACAGAATCTGCCGCCACAACATTGTACACAACACAACCTACAACAACATCAACAGAAACCACTGCAGAGACAACCAGTCCAACAACTGAAACATCCACTCCAACACCAACAATAGAATCTGCCACCACAACTCTATACACAACACAACCTACAACACCATCAACATCAGCAGAAACTACTGCAGTGACAACCACTGTTACCACTGAAACATCCACTACAACACCAACAACAGAATCTGCCACCACAACTCTATACACAACACAATTTACAACACCACCAACATCAGCAGAAACTACTGCATTGACAACCACTGTTACAACTGAAACATCCACTACAACACCAACAATAGAATCTGCCACCACAACTCTATACACAACACAACCTACAACACCACCAACATCAGCAGAAACTACTGCAGTGACAACCACTGTTACAACTGAAACATCCACTACAACACCAACAATAGAATCTGCCACCACAACTCTATACACAACAAAACCTACAACACCACCAACATCAGCAGAAACTACTGCAGTGACAACCACTGTTA
Source organism: Tachysurus fulvidraco (assembly GCF_022655615.1). NCBI lineage: Eukaryota > Metazoa > Chordata > Actinopteri > Siluriformes > Bagridae > Tachysurus > Tachysurus fulvidraco. The sequence goes on along the minus strand of NC_062521.1, from coordinate 30,981,291 downwards.
CAACTGAAACCTCCACTACAACACCAACAACAGAATCTGCCACCACAACACAACCAACAACACCACCAACATCAGCAGAAACTACTGGAATGACTACCACTGTTTCAACTGAAACATCCACTCCAACACCAACAAAAGAATCTGCCACCACAACTCTATACACAACACAACCTACAACACCACCAACATCAGCAGAAACTACTGCAGTGACAACCACTGTTACAACTGAGATATCCACTACAACACCAACAACAGAATCTGCCACCACAACACAACCAACAACACCACAAACATCAGCAGAAACAACTGCAGTGACAACCACTGTTACAACTGAAACATCCACTCAAACACCAAGAACAGAATCTGCCACCACAACTCCATACACAACAAAACCTACAACACCACCAACATCAGCAGAAACTACTGCAGTGACAACCACTGTTACAACTGAAACATCCACTCCAACAACAACGACAGAATCTGCCACCACAACTCCATACACAACACAACCTACAACACCACCAACATCAGCAGAAACTACTGCAGTGACAACCACTGTTACAACTGAAACATCCACTACAACACCAACAACAGAAACTGCCACCACAACTCCATACAAAACAGAACCTACAACACCACCGACATTAGCAGAAACTACTGCAGTGACAATGACAGTTACAACTGAAACATCCACTCCAACACCAACAACAGAATCTGCCACCACAACTCCATACACAGCACAACCTACAACACCACCAACATCAGCAGAAACTACTGCAGTGACAACCACTGTTACAACTGAAACATCCACTACAACACCAACAATAGAATCTGCCACCACAACTCTATACACAACACAACCTACAACACCAACAACATCAGCAGAAACTACTGCAGTGACAACCATTGTTACAACTGAAACATCCACTACAACACCAACAACAGAAACTGCCACCACAACATTGTACACAACACAACATACAACACAACCAACATCAGCAGAAATAACTGCAGTGACAACCACTCCAACAACTGAAACATCCACTCCAACACCAACAACAGACACTGCCATGACAACATTGTACACAACACAACCTATAACACCACCAACATCAGCAGAAACTACTGCAGTGACAACCACTGTTACAACTGAAACATCCACTACAACACCAACAACAGAATCTGCCACCACAACTCCATACACAACACAACCCACAACACCACCAACATCAGCAAAAACTACTGCAGTGACAACCACTGTTACAATTGAAACATCCACTCCAACACCAACAGAATCTGCCACCACAACATTGTACACAACACAACCTACAACAACATCAACAGAAACTACTGCATTGACAACCACTCCATCAACTGAAACATCCACTCCAACACCAACAACAGAATCTGCCACCACAACTCCATACACAACACAAACTACAGCACCACCAACATCAGCAGAAACTACTGCAGTGACAACCACTGTTACAACTGAAACCTTCCCTACAACACCAACAACAGAAACTGCCACCACAACTCCATACACAACACAACCTACAACACCACCAACATCAGCAGAAACTACTGCAGTGACAACCACTCCGACAACTGAAACATCCACTACAACACCAAAAACAGAAACTGCAACCACAACTCCATACACAACACAACCTACAACACCACCAACATCAGCAGAAACTACTGCAGTGACAACCACTGTTACAACTGAAATATCCACTACAACACCAACAACAGAATCTGCCACCACAACATTGTACACAACACAACCTACAACAACATCAACAGAAACCACTACAGTGACAACCACTCCAACAACTGAAACATCCACTCCAACAACACCAATAGAATCTGCCACCACAACTCTATACACTACACAACCTACAACACCATCAACATCAGCAGAAACTGCTGCAGTGACAACCACTCCAACAACTAAAACATCCAATCCAACATCAACAACAGAATCTTCCACCGCAACTCTACAAAAATCTCCATACACGACACAACCTACAACACCACCAACATCAGCAGAAACAACTGCAGTGACAACCACTGTTGCAACTGAAACATCCACTCCAACACCAACAACAGAATCTGCCACTACAACAATGTACACAACACAACCTACAACACCACTAACATCAACAGAAACCACTGCAGTGACAACCACTCCAACAACTGAAACATCCACTCCAACACCAACAACAGAATCTGCCACCACAACATTGTACACAACACAACCTACAACACCACCAACATCAACAGAAACCACTGCAGTGACAACCACTCCAACAACTGAAACATTCACTATAACACCAACAACAGAATCTGCCACCACAACACAACCAACAACACCAGCAGAAACTACTGCAATGACAACCACTGTTACAACTGAAACATCCACTACAACACCAACAACAGAATCTACCACCACAACTCTACACACAACACAACCTACAACACCACCAACATCAGCAGAAACTACTGCACTTACAACCATTGTTACAAATGAAACTTACACTCCAACACCAACACCAGAAACTACCACCACAACACAGTACACAACACAACCTAAAACACCACCAACATCAGCAGAAACAACTGCAGTGACAACCACTGTTACAACTGAAACATCCACTCCAACACCAACAACAGAATCTGCCACTACAACATTGTACACAACACAACCTACAACACCACCAACATCTGCAGAAACAACTGCAGTGACAACCACTCCAACAACTGAAACATCCACTCCAACACCAACAACAGAATCTGCCACCACAACACAACCAACAACACCAGCAGAAACTACTGCAATGACAACCACTGTTACAACTGAAACATCCACTACAACACCAACAACAGAATCTACCACCACAACTCTACACACAACACAACCTACAACACCACCAACATCAGCAGAAACTACTGCAGTGACAACCATTGTTACAACTGAAACTTACACTCCAACACCAACACCAGAAACTACCACCACAACACAGTACACAACACAACCTAAAACACCACCAACATCAGCAGAAACAACTGCAGTGACAACCACTGTTACAACTGAAACATCCACTCCAACACCAACAACAGAATCTGCCACCACAACTCCATACACAACACAACCTACAACACCACCAACATCAGCAGAAACTACTGCAGTGACAACCACTGTTACAACTGAAACCTCCACTACAACACCAACAACAGAATCTGCCACCACAACACAACCAACATCAGCAGAAACTACTGCAATGACAACCACTGTTACAACTGAAACATCCATTCCAACACCAACAAAAGAATCTGCCACCACAACTCTATACACAACACAACCTACAACACCACCAACATCAGCAGAAACTACTGCAGTGACAACCACTGTTACAACTGAGATATCCACTACAACACCAACAACAGAATCTGCCACCACAACACAACCAACAACACCACCAACATCAGCAGAAACTACTGCATTGACAACCACTGTTACAACTGAAACATCCACTACAACACCAACAACAGAATCTGCCACCACAACTCCATACACAACAAAACCTACAACACCACCAACATCAGCAGAAACTACTGCAGTGACAACCACTGTTACAACTGAAACATCCACTACAACACCAACAACAGAATCTGCCACCACAACTCTATACACAACACAACCTACAACACCACCAACATCAGCAGAAACTACTGCAGTGACAACCACTGTTACAACTGAAACATCCACTACAACACCAACAACAGAATCTGCCACCACAACTCTATACACAACACAACCTACAACACCACCAACATCAGCAGAAACTACTGCAGTGACAACCACTGTTACAACTGAAACATCCACTACAACACCAACAACAGAATCTGCCACCACAACTCTATACACAACACAACCTACAACACCACCAACATCAGCAGAAACTACTGCAGTGACAACCACTGTTACAACTGAAACATCCACTACAACACCAACAATAGAATCTGCCACCACAACTCTATACACAACACAACCTACAACACCATCAACATCAGCAGAAACTACTGCAGTAACAACCACTGTTACCACTGAAACATCCACTACAACACCATCAACAGAATCTGCCACCACAACTCTATACACAACACAACCTACAACACCACCAACATCTGCAGAAACAACTGCTGTGACAAGCACTCCAACAACTGAAACATCCACTCCAACACCAACAACAGAATCTGCCACCACAACATTGTACACAACACAACCTACAACACCACCAACATCAACAGAAACCACTGCATTGACAACCACTCCAACAACTGAAACATTCACTATTACACCAACAACAGAATCTGCCACCACAACACAACCAACAACACCACCAACATCAGCAGAAACTACTGCAATGACAACCACTGTTACAACTGAAACCTACACTCCAACACCAACAACAGAAACTGCCACCACAACACAGTACACAACACAAGTTACACCACCACCAACATCAGCAGAAACTACTGCATTGACAACCACTGTTACAACTGAAACATCCACTACAACACCAACAATAGAATCTGCCACCACAACTCTATACACAACACAACCTACAACACCACCAACATCAGCAGAAACTACTGCAGTGACAACCACTGTTACAACTGAAACCTCCACTACAACAACAACAACAGAATCTGCCACCACAACACAACCAACAACACCACCAACATCAGCAGAAACTACTGCAGTGACAACCACTGTTACAACTGAAACATCCACTCCAACACCAACAACAGAATCTGCCACCACAACTCCATACACAACAAAACGTACAACACCAGCAGAAACTACTGCAGTGACAACCACTGTTACAACTGAAACATCCACTCCAACAACAACGACAGAATCTGCCACCACAACTCCATACACAACACAACCTACAACACCACCAACATCAGCAGAAACTACTGCAGTGACAACCACTGTTACAACTGAAACATCCACTACAACACCAACAACAGAAACTGCCACCACAACTCCATACAAAACAGAACCTACAACACCACCGACATTAGCAGAAAGTACTGCAGTGACAACGACAGTTACAACTGAAACATCCACTCCAACACCAACAATAGAATCTGCCACCACAACTCTATACACAACACAACCTACAACACCATCAACATCAGCAGAAACTACTGCAGTAACAACCACTGTTACCACTGAAACATCCACTACAACACCAACAACAGAAACTGCCACCACAACATTGTACACAACACAACATACAACACAACCAACATCAGCAGAAATAACTGCAGTGACAACCACTCCAACAACTGAAACATCCACTACAACACCAACAACAGACACTGCCATGACAACATTGTACACAACAGAACCTATAACACCACCAACATCAGCAGAAACAACTGCAGTGACAACCACTGTTACAACTGAAACATCCACTACAACACCAACAACAGAATCTGCCACCACAACTCTATACACAACAAAACCTACAACACCAGCAGAAACTACTGCAGTGACAACCACTGTTACAACTGAAACATCCACTCCAACAACAACGACAGAATCTGCCACCACAACTCCATACACAGCACAACCTACAACACCACCAACATCAGCAGAAACTACTGCAGTAACAACCACTGTTACCACTGAAACATCCACTACAACACCAACAACAGAATCTGCCACCACAACTCTATACACAACAGAACCTACAACACCACCGACATTAGCAGAAACTACTGCAGTGACAACCATTGTTACAACTGAAACATCCACTACAACACCAACAACAGAAACTGCCACCACAACATTGTACACAACACAACCTATAACACCACCAACATCAGCAGAAACAACTGCAGTGACAACCACTGTTACAACTGAAACATCCACTACAACACCAACAACAGAATCTGCCACCACAACTCCATACACAACACAACCCACAACACCACCAACATCAGCAGAAACTACTGCAGTGACAACCACTGTTACAATTGAAACATCCACTCCAACAACAGAATCTGCCACTACAACATTGTACACAACACAACCTACAACACCACCAAAATCTGCAGAAACAACTGCAGTGACAACCACTCCAACAACTGAAACATCCACACCAACACCAACAGAATCTGCCACCACAACATTGTACACAACACAACCTACAACAACATCAACAGAAACTACTGCATTGACAACCACTCCATCAACTGAAACATCCACTCCAACACCAACAACAGAATCTGCCACCACAACTCTATACACAACACAACCTACAACACCACCAACATCAGCAGAAACTACTGCAGTGACAACCACTGTTACAACTGAAACCTCCCCTACAACACCAACAACAGAAACTGCCACCACAACTCCATACACAACACAACCTACAACACCACCAACATCAGCAGAAACTACTGCAGTGACAACCACTCCAACAACTGAAACATCCACTCCAACACCAACAACAGAATCTTCCACCACAACTCTACACAAATCTCCATACACAACACAACCTACAACACCACCAACATCAGCAGAAACAACTGCAGTGACAACCACTCCAACAACTGAAACATCCACTCCAACACCAACAACAGAATCTGCCACCACAACATTGTACACAACACAACCTACAACACCACCAACATCAGCAGAAACAACTGCAGTGACAACCATTCCAACAACTGAAACATTCACTATAACACCAACAACAGAATCTGCCACCACAACACAACCAACAACACCACCAACATCAGCAGAAACTACTGCAGAGACAACCACTGTTACAACTGAAACATCCACTACAACACCAACAACAGAATCTACCACCACAACTCTATACACAACACAACCTACAACACCACCAACAGCAGAAACTACAGCAGTTACAACCATTGTTACAACTAAAACTTACACTCCAACACCAACACCAGAAACTACCACCACAACACAGTACACAACACAACCTACAACACCACCAACATCAGCAGAAACAACTGCAGTGACAACCACTGTTACAACTGAAACATCCACTCCAACACCAACAACAGAATCTGCCACCACAACTCCATACACAACACAACCTACAACACCACCAACATCAGCAGAAACTACTGCAGTGACAACCACTGTTACAACTGAAACCTCCACTACAACACCAACAACAGAATCTGCCACCACAACACAACCAACATCAGCAGAAACTACTGCAATGACTACCACTGTTACAACTGAAACATCCACTACAACACCAACAACAGAATCTGCCACCACAACTCTATACACAACAAAACCTACAACACCAGCAGAAACTACTGCAGTGACAACCACTGTTACAACTGAAACATCCACTCCAACAACAACGACAGAATCTGCCACCACAACTCCATACACAACACAACCTACAACACCACCAACATCAGCAGAAACAACTGCAGTGACAACCACTGTTACAACTGAAACATCCACTCCAACACCAACAACAGAATCTGCCACTACAACATTGTACACAACACAACCTACAACACCACCAACATCTGCAGAAACAACTGCAGTGACAACCACTCCAACAACTGAAACATCCACTCCAACACCAACAACAGAATCTGCCACCACAACATTGTACACAACACAACCTACAACAACATCAACAGAAACCACTGCAGAAACAACCACTCCAACATCTGAAACATCCACTCCAACACCAACAATAGAATCTGCCACCACAAGTCTATACACAACACAACCTACAACACCATCAACATCAGCAGAAACTACTGCAGTGACAACCACTGTTACAACTGAAACATCCACTACAACACCAACAATAGAATCTGCCACCACAACTCTATACACAACACAACCTACAACACCACCAACATCAGCAGAAACTACTGCAGTGACAACCACTCCAACAACTGAAACATCCACTCCAACACCAACAACAGAATCTGCCACCACAACTCCATACACAACACAACCTACAACACCACCAACATCAGCAGAAACTACTGCAGTGACAACCACTGTTACAACTGAGATATCCACTACAACACCAACAACAGAATCTGCCACCACAACACAACCAACAACACCACCAACATCAGCAGAAACTACTGCATTGACAACCACTGTTACAACTGAAACATCCACTCCAACACCAACAACAGAATCTGCCACCACAACTCCATACACAACAAAACCTACAACACCACCAACATCAGCAGAAACTACTGCAGTGACAACCACTGTTACAACTGAAACATCCACTACAACACCAACAACAGAATCTGCCACCACAACTCTATACACAACACAACCTACAACACCACCAACATCAGCAGAAACTACTGCAGTGATAACCATTGTTACAACTGAAACATCCACTCCAACACCAACAACAGAATCTGGGACCACAACTCTATACACAACACAACCTACAACACCACCAACATCAGCAGAAACTACTGCAGTGACAACCACTCCAACAACTGAAACATCCACTACAACACCAACTATAGAATCTGCCATCACAACTCTATACACAATACAACCTACAACACCACCAACATCAGCAGAAACTGCTGCACTGACAACCACTCCAACAACTGAAACATCCACTACAACACCAACTATAGAATCTGCCACCACAACTCTATACACAACACAACCTACAACACCACCAACATCAGCAGAAACTACTGCAGAGACAACCACTGTTACCACTGAAACATCCACTACAACACCAACAACAGAATCTGCCACCACAACTCCATACACAACACAAACTACAACACCACCAACATCAGCAGAAACTACTGCAGTGACAACCACTCCAACAACTGAAACATCCACTACAACACCAACTATAGAATCTGCCACCACAACTCTATACACAACACAACCTACAACACCACCAACATCAGCAGAAACTACTGCAGTGACAACCACTTTTACAACTGAAACATCCACTACAACACCAACAACAGAATCTGCCACCACAACTCTATACACAACACAACCTACAACAACACCAACATCAGCAGAAACTACTGCAGAGACAACACCTGTTACCACTGAAACATCCACTACAACACCAACTATAGAATCTGCCATCACAACTCTATACACAACACAACCTACAACACCACCAACATCAGCAGAAACTACTGCAGTGACAACCACTTTTACAACTGAAACATCCACTACAACACCAACTATAGAATCTGCCATCACAACTCTATACACAACACAACCTACAACACCACCAACATCAGCAGAAACTACTGCAGTGACAACCACTTTTACAACTGAAACATCCACTACAACACCAACAACAGAATCTGCCACCACAACTCTATACACAACACAACCTACAACAACACCAACATCAGCAGAAACTACTGCAGAGACAACACCTGTTACCACTGAAACATCCACTCCAACACCAACAACAGAATCTGCCACCACAACTCTATACACAACACAACCTACAACACCACCAACATCAGCAGAAACTACTGCAGTGACAACCACTCCAACAACTGAAACATCCACTACAACACCAACTATAGAATCTGCCACCACAACTCTATACACAACACAACCTACAACACCTCCAATATCAGCAGAAACTACTGCAGTGACAACCACTTTTACAACTGAAACATCCACTACAACACCAACAACAGAATCTTCCACCACAACATTGTACACAACACCACCAACATCAGCAGAAACTACTGCAGTGACAACCACTTTTACAGCTGAAACATCCACTCCAACACCAACAACAGAATCTTCCACCACAACTCTATACCCAACACAACCTACAACACCACCAACATCAGCAAAAACTACTGCAGAGACAACCACTGTTACCATTGAAACATCCACTACAACACCAACAACAGAATCTGCCACCACAACTCCATACACAACACAACCTACAACACCACCAAGATCAGCAGAATCTACTGCAGTGACAACCACTGTTACCACTGAAACATCCACTACAACACCAACAACAGAATCTGCCACCACAACTCTATACACAACACAACCTACAACACCACCAACATCAGCAGAAACTACTGCAGTGACAAACATTGTTACAACTGAAACATCCACTACAACACCAACAACAGAATCTGCCACCACAACATTGTACACAACACAATCTACAACACAACCAACTTCAGCAGAAACAACTGCAGTGACAACCACTGTTACAACTGAAACATCCACTCCAACACCAACAACAGAATCTGCCACCACAACTCTATACACAACACAACCCACAACACCACCAACATCGGCAGAAACTACTGCAGTGACAACCGCTGTTACAACTGAAATATCCACTCCAACACCAACAGAATCTGCCACCACAACATTGTACAAAACGCAACCTATGACAACATCAACAGAAACTACTGCAGTGACAACCACTCCAACAACTGAAACATCCACTACAACACCAACAACAGAATCTGCCACCACAACACCATACACAACACAACCTACAACACCACCAACATCAGCAGAAACTACTGCAGTGACAACCACTGTTACAACTGAAACATCCACTACAACACCAACAACAGAATCTGCCACCACAACTCTATACACAACACAACCTACAACACCACCAACATCAGCAGAAACTACTGCAGTGACAACCACTTTTACAACTGAAACATCCACTCCAACACCAACAACAGAATCTGCCACCACAACTCTATACACAACACAACCTACAACACCACCAACATCAGCAGAAACTACTGCAGTGACAACCACTCCAACAACTGAAACATCCACTACAACACCAACTATAGAATCTGCCATCACAACTCTATACACAACACAACCTACAACACCACCAACATCAGCAGAAACTACTGCAGTGACAACCACTCCAACAACTGAAACATCCACTACAACACCAACTATAGAATCTGCCACCACAACTCTATACACAACACAACCTACAACACCACCAACATCAGCAGAAACTACTGCAGTGACAACCACTGTTACAACTGAAACATCTACTACAACATCAACAACAGAATCTGCCACCACAACTCCATACACAACACAACCTACAACACCACCAACATCAGCAGAATCTACTGCAGTGACAACCACTGTTACCACTGAAACATCCACTACAACACCAACTATAGAATCTGCCACCACAACTCTATACACAACACAACCTACAACAACACCTGTTACCACTGAAACATCCACTACAACATCAACAACAGAATCTGCCACCACAACTCCATACACAACACAACCTACAACACCACCAACATCAGCAGAATCTACTGCAGTGACAACCACTGTTACCACTGAAACATCCACTACAACACCAACAACAGAATCTGCCACGACAACTCTATACACAACACAACCTACAACACCACCAACATCAGCAGAAACTACTGCAGTGACAACCACTTTTACAACTGAAACATCCACTACAACACCAACAACAGAATCTGCCACCACAACTCTATACACAACACAACCTACAACACCACCAACATCAGCAGAAACTACTGCAGTGACAACCACTTTTACAACTGAAACATCCACTCCAACACCAACAACAGAATCTGCCACCACAACTCTATACACAACACAACCTACAACACCACCAACATCAGCAGAAACTACTGCAGAGACAACCACTGTTACCACTGAAACATCCACTCCAACACCAACAACAGAATCTGCCACCACAACTCTATACACAACACAACCTACAACACCACCAACATCAGCAGAAACTACTGCAGTGACAACCACTGTTACAACTGAAACATCCACTCCAACACCAACAACAGAATCTGCCACCACAACTCTATACACAACACAACCTACAACACCACCAACATCAGCAGAAACTACTGCAGTGACAACCACTCCAACAACTGAAACATCCACTACAACACCAACTATAGAATCTGCCATCACAACTCTATACACAACACAACCTACAACACCACCAACATCAGCAGAAACTGCTGCACTGACAACCACTCCAACAACTGAAACATCCACTACAACACCAACTATAGAATCTGCCACCACAACTCTATACACAACACAACCTACAACACCACCAACATCAGCAGAAACTACTGCAGAGACAACCACTGTTACCACTGAAACATCCACTACAACACCAACAACAGAATCTGCCACCACAACTCCATACACAACACAAACTACAACACCACCAACATCAGCAGAAACTACTGCAGTGACAACCACTCCAACAACTGAAACATCCACTACAACACCAACTATAGAATCTGCCACCACAACTCTATACACAACACAACCTACAACACCACCAACATCAGCAGAAACTACTGCAGTGACAACCACTTTTACAACTGAAACATCCACTACAACACCAACAACAGAATCTGCCACCACAACTCTATACACAACACAACCTACAACACCACCAACATCAGCAGAAACTACTGCAGAGACAACCATTGTTACAACTGAAACATCCACTCCAACACCAACAACAGAATCTGCCACCACAACTCTATACACAACACAACCTACAACACCACCAACATCAGCAGAAACTACTGCAGAGACAACCACTGTTACAGCTAAAACATCCACTCCAGCACCAACAACAGAATCTGCCACCACAACTCCATACACAACACAAACTACAACACCACCAACATCAGCAGAAACTACTGCAGTGACAACCACTCCAACAACTGAAACATCCACTACAACACCAACTATAGAATCTGCCACCACAACTCTATACACAACACAACCTACAACACCTCCAATATCAGCAGAAACTACTGCAGTGACAACCACTTTTACAACTGAAACATCCACTACAACACCAACAACAGAATCTTCCACCACAACATTGTACACAACACCACCAACATCAGCAGAAACTACTGCAGTGACAACCACTTTTACAGCTGAAACATCCACTCCAACACCAACAACAGAATCTTCCACCACAACTCTATACCCAACACAACCTACAACACCACCAACATCAGCAGAAACTACTGCACAGACAACCACTGTTACCACTGAAACATCCACTCCAACACCAACAACAGAATTTGCCACCACAACTCTATACACAACACAACCTACAACACCACCAACATCAGCAGAAACTACTGCAGTGACAACCACTGTTACAACTGAAACATCCACTCCAACACCAACAACAGAATCTGCCACCACAACTCTATACACAACACAACCTACAACACCACCAACATCAGCAGAAACTACTGCAGAGACAACCACTGTTACAACTGAAACATCCACTCCAACACCAACAACAGAATCTCCCACCACAACTCTATGCACAACACAACCTACAACACCACCAACATCAGCAGAAACTACTGCAGTGACAACCACTCCAACAACTGAAACATCCACTACAACACCAACTATAGAATCTGCCATCACAACTCTATACACAACACAACCTACAACACCACCAACATCAGCAGAAACTGCTGCAGTGACAACCACTGTTACAACTGAAACATCCACTACAACACCAACAACGGAATCTGCCACCACAACTCTATACACAACACAACCTACAACACCACAAACATCAGCAGAATCTACTGCAGTGACAACCACTTTTACAACTGAAACATCCACTCCATCACCAACAACAGAATCTGCCACCACAACTCTATACACAACACAACCTACAACACCACCAACATCAGCAAAAACTACTGCAGAGACAACCACTGTTACCATTGAAACATCCACTACAACACCAACAACAGAATCTGCCACCACAACTCCATACACAACACAAACTACAACACCACCAACATCAGCAGAAACTACTGCAGTGACAACCACTCCAACAACTGAAACATCCACTACAACACCAACTATAGAATCTGCCACAACAACTCTATACACAACACAACCTACAACACCACCAACATCAGCAGAAACTAATGCAGTGACAACCACTTTTACAACTGAAACATCCACTACAACACCAACAACAGAATCTGCCACCACAACTCTATACACAACACAACCTACAACACCACCAACATCAGCAGAAACTACTGCAGAGACAACCATTGTTACAACTGAAACATCCAGTACAATACCAACAACAGAATCTGCCACCACAACTCTATACACAACACAACCTACAACACCACAAACATCAGCAGAATCTACTGCAGTGACAACCACATTTACAACTGAAACATCCACTCCAACACCAACAACAGAATCTGCCACCACAACTCTATACACAACACAACCTACAACACCACCAACATCAGCAGAAACTACTGCAGAGACAACCACTGTTACAGCTGAAACATCCACTCCAGCACCAACAACAGAATCTGCCACCACAACTCCATACACAACACAAACTACAACACCACCAACATCAGCAGAAACTACTGCAGTGACAACCACTCCAACAACTGAAACATCCACTACAACACCAACTATAGAATCTGCCACCACAACTCTATACACAACACAACCTACAACACCTCCGATATCAGCAGAAACTACTGCAGTGACAACCACTTTTACAACTGAAACATCCACTACAACACCAACAACAGAATCTTCCACCACAACATTGTACACAACACCACCAACATCAGCAGAAACTACTGCAGTGACAACCACTTTTACAGCTGAAACATCCACTCCAACACCATCAACAGAATCTTCCACCACAACTCTATACACAACACAACCTACAACACCACCAACATCAGCAGAAACTACTGCACAGACAACCACTGTTACCACTGAAACATCCACTCCAACACCAACAACAGAATTTGCCACCACAACTCTATACACAACACAACCTACAACACCACCAACATCAGCAGAAACTACTGCAGTGACAACCACTGTTACAACTGAAACATCCACTCCAACACCAACAACAGAATCTTCCACCACAACTCTATACACAACACAACCTACAACACCACCAACATCAGCAGAAACTACTGCAGAGACAACCACTGTTACAACTGAAACATCCAGTACAACACCAACAACAGAATCTGCCACCACAACTCTATACACAACACAACCTACAACACCACCAACATCAGCAGAATCTACTGCAGTGACAACCACTGTTACCACTGAAACATCCACTACAACACCAACAACAGAATCTGCCACCACAACTCTATACACAACACAACCTACAACACCACCAACATCAGCAGAAACTACTGCAGTGACAACCACTCCAACAACTGAAACATCCACTACAACACCAACTATAGAATCTGCCATCACAACTCTATACACAACACAACCTACAACACCACCAACATCAGCAGAAACTACTGCAGTGACAACCACTTTTACAACTGAAACATCCACTACAACACCAACTATAGAATCTGCCATCACAACTCTATACACAACACAACCTACAACACCACCAACATCAGCAGAAACTACTGCAGTGACAACCACTTTTACAACTGAAACATCCACTACAACACCAACAACAGAATCTGCCACCACAACTCTATACACAACACAACCTACAACACCACCAACATCAGCAGAAACTACTGCAGAGACAACCACTGTTACCATTGAAACATCCACTACAACACCAACAACAGAATCTGACACCACAACTCCATACACAACACAACCTACAACACCACCAACATCAGCAGAAACTACTGCAGTGACAACCACTCCAACAACTGAAACATCCACTACAACACCAACTATAGAATCTGCCACCACAACTCTATACACAACACAACCTACAACACCACCAACATCAGCAGAAACTACTGCAGTGACAACCACTTTTACAACTGAAACATCCACTACAACACCAACAACAGAATCTGCCACCACAACTCTATACACAACACAACCTACAACACCACCAACATCAGCAGAAACTACTGCAGAGACAACCACTGTTACCACTGAAACATCCACTACAACACCAACAACAGAATCTGCCACCACAACTCTATACACAACACAACCTACAACACCGCAAACATCAGCAGAAACTACTGCAGTGACAACCACTTTTACAACTGAAACATCCACTCCAACACCAACAACAGAATCTGCCACCACAACTCTATACACAACACAACCTACAACACCACCAACATCAGCAGAAACTACTGCAGTGACAACCACTCCAACAACTGAAACATCCACTACAACACCAACTATAGAATCTGCCACCACAACTCTATACACAACACAACCTACAACACCACCAACATCAGCAGAAACTACTGCAGTGACAACCACTTTTACAACTGAAACATCCACTACAACACCAACAACAGAATCTGCCACCACAACATTGTACACAACACAACCTACAACACCACCAACATCAGCAGAAACTACTACAGTGACAACCACTTTTACAGCTGAAAAATTCACTCCAACACCAACAACAGAATCTTCCACCACAACTCTATACACAACACAACCTACAACACCACCAACATCAGCAGAAACTACTGCACAGACAACCACTGTTACCACTGAAACATCCACTCCAACACCAACAACAGAATTTGCCACCACAACTCTATACACAACACAACCTACAACACCACCAACATCAACAGAAACTACTGCAGTGACAACCACTGTTACAACTGAAACATCCACTCCAACACCAACAACAGAATCTGCCACCACAACTCTATACACAACACAACCTACAACACCACCAACATCAGCAGAAACTACTGCAGAGACAACCATTGTTACAACTGAAACATCCAGTACAACACCAACAACAGAATCTGCCACCACAACTCTATACACAACACAACCTACAACACCACAAACATCAGCAGAATCTACTGCAGTGACAACCACTTTTACAACTGAAACATCCACTCCAACACCAACAACAGAATCTGCCACCACAACTCTATACACAACACAACCTACAACACCACCAACATCAGCAGAAACTACTGCAGAGACAACCACTGTTACAGCTAAAACATCCACTCCAGCACCAACAACAGAATCTGCCACCACAACTCCATACACAACACAAACTACAACACCACCAACATCAGCAGAAACTACTGCAGTGACAACCACTCCAACAACTGAAACATCCACTACAACACCAACTATAGAATCTGCCACCACAACTCTATACACAACACAACCTACAACACCTCCAATATCAGCAGAAACTACTGCAGTGACAACCACTTTTACAACTGAAACATCCACTACAACACCAACAACAGAATCTTCCACCACAACATTGTACACAACACCACCAACATCAGCAGAAACTACTGCAGTGACAACCACTTTTACAGCTGAAACATCCACTCCAACACCAACAACAGAATCTTCCACCACAACTCTATACCCAACACAACCTACAACACCACCAACATCAGCAGAAACTACTGCACAGACAACCACTGTTACCACTGAAACATCCACTCCAACACCAACAACAGAATTTGCCACCACAACTCTATACACAACACAACCTACAACACCACCAACATCAGCAGAAACTACTGCAGAGACAACCATTGTTACAACTGAAACATCCAGTACAATACCAACAACAGAATCTGCCACAACAACTCTATACGCAACACAACCTACAACACCACAAACATCAGCAGAATCTACTGCAGTGACAACCACATTTACAACTGAAACATCCACTCCAACACCAACAACAGAATCTGCCACCACAACTCTATACACAACACAAACTACAACACCACCAACATCAGCAGAAACTACTGCAGTGACAACCACTCCAACAACTGAAACATCCTCTACAACACCAACTATAGAATCTGCCACCAAAACTCTATACACAACACAACCTACAACACCTCCAATATCAGCAGAAACTACTGCAGTGACAACCACTTTTACCTTTTGTCTTCTACTGCTAACAGGAGTTCAGGAAACCAGGTTAATGGTGACATGACATACCACTTCCAAGATGGAGACACTATAACACCAGCATCTTTCCTGAATGAGATTAAAGCACAAAGCACACCTATGTAAGTGTCCTGATATTAATTTCAGAAGTTTACATTCAGTCAGTGTGTTCTTACCCTCTGTTTGTAAAGTCTGTTCATTTATATATAATTAATAATACTCTTTTGAACATTTGACTTTAATAGGGAATTTAATCAGCAGTCTGACTGTAAAAAATAATCACCATAATGTTTTATTTCATCAGATCTGGTTCAGCTGTGGTTCAGACCACGATGGTCTTCAATTCCTCATCTCCTGTTCCCAGTGAGAGTTTGGTCCTCAGTGTAATCCAGACTCTTCTGAGTGCTCGACTCACAAACCTCACTGACTCTGTAAAAGTGCTGAACTTCACCTATGAGAGTATGTTTGTTTTACTGATAACTCAAATACATATTACACAAATTATTATTTCATCTCTGTGATGTCTTTATCTGTATTTCAAAGTCATCTGATTTGTTCCACAGAAACTTCAGACTTCTGCTATGCGTTAAAACTCAAATTCCAGATCAGTAACGTCAGCATGTCACAGAACCCTGAATTAGTGAATGATACCTACAACCAAGTGGAGAGCATCATCAACAATGTTGTGAGTGTACATCACTATGTGCTTAATGATATTCTCACAAATATCCAGAGATGACGTTGGATCCAGTTGCACAGATGAATAAAAACTCTTTAATAGTTAGTCTAAAAGTCAACAGATCAACCCAGGGTTATCTGAGGAAGTACAGACTCACAGTGGGGTAAATCAGGGAAAGGTCAAAATACAATAGTTAAAACTGTGCAGAAATCTGCAACAGGATCATAAACAATAATCGAATAGAGGACTGCAATGGCAGAATTTAAAAGGGTCAGATATGTCTCACAGAAACAGTAGAAAGAATTTGCAACAGCAGACATCAATCATATTCCATATGTAGGGACATAAATGCAGTGAATTCCCTCAGGGATGCAAAGCAGTTCAGAACTCAGGTAACAGTGACTCCTGTGGTCAGTGGGAGAAGTACAGGTAGTGACTCTAACCTTTCTGTGTTTAAAATGTACAGTATGATGTTGAAAGAGACAGGGAGGTGTTGGTCTCTCTGCTCACTCTGGTGCTGGATCAAGCAGTTTAGGGAATGAAGGGATGGATAGATCATGTCTGTATATTCAGTTGAAAACAAACAGGAAAAAAATTCATCGGTTCTTTCGTCAAACATGAAAACTGATTAATTATCTTTCTTTCTACAGTTAAACACACTTCTAAATGAACCTGCTGCCAAACCGTTCGAACCCCAGAGCTCTCTCTTCACGTAAGATCACAGCAGTGTTCTTTGCACTCTCAAATAACAGTGTGTTCATTCTTATTGTACAGTCAATTGTATTGTGACTTTTGTCTTCTACTGCTAACAGGAGTTCAGGAAACCAGGTTAATGGTGACATGACATACCACTTCCAAGATGGAGACACTATAACACCAGCATCTTTCCTGAATGAGCTTAAAGCACAAAGCACACCTATGTAAGTGTCCTGATATTAATTTCAGAAGTTTTCATTCAGTCAGTGTGTTCTTACCCTCTGTTTGTGACGTCTGGACATTTATATAAAATTAATAATATTCTTTCGAACATTTGAATTTTACAGAGAATTAAATCAGCAGTCTGACTGTAAAAAATAATCACCATAATGTTTTATTTCATCAGATCTGGTTCAGCCGTGGTTCAAACCACGATGTTCTTCAATTCTTCCTCTCCTATTCCCAGTGAGAGTTTGGTCCTCACTGTAATCCAGACTCTTCTGAGTACTCGACTCACAAACCTCACTGACTCTGTAAAAGTGCTGAACTTCACCTATGAGAGTATGTTTGTTTTACTGATAACACAAATACGTATTACACAAATTATTATTTCTTCTCTATGATGTCTTTATCTGTATTTCAAAGTCATCTGATTTGTTCCACAGAAACTTCAGACACCCGCTATGCTGTAAAACTCAAATTCCAGATCAGTAACGTCAGCATGTCACAGAACCCTGAATTAGTGAATGATACCTACAACCAAGTGGAGAGCAACATCAACAATGTTGTGAGTGTACATCACTATGTGCTTAATGATATTCTCACAAATATCCAGAGATGACGTTGGATCCAGCTGCTCAGATGAATACAAAACAGTTTAAAAGTAGTCTAAAATTCAACAGATCAACCCAGGGTTATCTGAGGAAGTACAGACTCACAGTGGGATAAATCAGGGAAAGGTCAAAATACAATAGTTAAAACTGCACAGTAATCTGCAACAGGATCATAAACAATAATCAAATAGAGGACTGCAAACGGGGAATTTAAAAGGGTCACATATGTCTCACAGAAATAGTAGAAAGACTTTGCAATAGCAGACATCAAACATATTCCATATGTAGGGACATAAATGCAGTGAATTCCCTCAGGGATGCAAAGCAGTTCAGATCTCAGGTAACAGTGACTCCTGTGGTCAGTGGGAGAAGTACAGGTAGTGACTCTAACCTTTCTGTGTTTAAAATGTATGATGTTGAAAGAGACAGGGAGGTGTTGGTCTCTCTGCTCACTCTGGTGCTGGATCAAGCAGTTTAGGGAATGAAGGGATGGATAGATCATGTCTGTATATTCAGTTGAAAACAAACAGGAAAAAAATTCATCGGTTCTTTCGTCAAACATAAAAACTGATTAATTATCTTTCTTTTTACAGTTAAACACACTTCTAAATGAACCTGCTGCCAAACCGTTCGAACCCCAGAGCTCTCTCTTCACGTAAGATCACAGCAGTGTTCTTTCCACTCTCAAAGAACAGTGTGTTAATTCTTATTGTACAGTCAATTGTATTGTGACTTTTGTCTTCTACTGCTAACAGGAGTTCAGGAAACCAGGTTAATGGTGACATGACATACCGCTTCCATGATGCAGACACTATAACACCAGCATCTTTCCTGAATGAGCTTAAAGCACAAAGCACACCTATGTAAGTGTCCTGATATTAATTTCAGAAGTTTACATTCAGTCAGTGTGTTCTTACCCTTTGTTTGTGACGTCAGTTAATTTATATATAATTAATAATATTCTATCGAACATTTGACTTTAATACGGAATTTAATCAGCAGTCTGACTGTAAAAAATAATCACCATAATGTTTTATTTCATCAGATCTGGTTCAGCTGTGGTTCAGACCACGATGGTCTTCAATTCCTCCTCTCCTGTTCCCAGTGAGAGTTTGGTCCTCAGTGTAATCCAGACTCTTCTGAGTGCTCGACTCACAAACCTCACTGACTCTGTAAAAGTGCTGAACTTCACCTATGAGAGTATGTTTGTTTTACTGATAACACAAATACGTACTACACAAATTATTATTTCATCTCTATGATGTCTTTATCTGTATTTCAAAGTCATCTGATTTGTTCCACAGAAACTTCAGACTTCCGCTATGCGGTAAAACTCAGATTCCAGATCAGTAACGTCAGCATTTCACAGAACCCTGAATTAGTGAATGATACCTACAACCATGTGGAGAGCATCATCAACAATGTTGTGAGTGTACATCACTATGTGCTTAATGATATTCTCACAAATATCCAGAGATGACGTTGGATCCAGTTGCTCAGATGAACAAAAACAGTTTAATAGTTAGTCTAAAAGTCAACAGATCAACCCAGGGTTATCTGAGGAAGTACAGACTCACAGTGGGGTAAATCAGGGAAAGGTCAAAATACAATAGTTTAAACTGCACAGTAATCTGCAACAGGATCATAAACAATAATCAAATAGAGGACTGCAATCGGGGAATTTAAAAGGGTCAGATATGTCTCACAGAAATAGTAGAAAGACTTTGCAACAGCAGACATCAAACATATTCCATAAGTAGGGACATAAATGCAGTGAATTCCCTCAGGGATGCAAAGCAGTTCAGAACTCAGGTAACAGTGACTCCTGTGGTCAGTGGGAGAAGTACAGGTAGTGACTCTAACCTTTCTGTGTTTAAAATGTATGATGTTGAAAGAGACAGGGAGGTGTTGGTCTCTCTGCTCACTCTGGTGCTGGATCAAGCAGTTTAGGGAATGAAGGGATGGATAGATCATGTCTGTATATTCACCAAGAACACCAGAATCAACTGCAATAACAACAAATTTTACCACAACAAGCACAATTCCAGGGACAACCACTGCAACAAGTGAAGCATCCACTACATCACTTACAGCAGAATCTGCCACAACAACTTTATACACAACACAAGCTTCAACAACAACCGCAGAAACTACTGCAGTGACAAGTACTTTTACCCAAACAAGTACAAACCAGGAAACAACCACTGCTACAACAATGACATCTACTACAACACCAACAAGAGAATTAACTAAAACTGTACCTTCAACAGCTAATGAAGAAGCCACTGCCATTGAATCCAATACAAATGCTACAACCATCAAAGAACCAACCACAGAAGCGGCACTCTCAATAATGTATGTTTACGTAGTTCTATAAGTGTGTATTTATTTATTAATTTATTTATTTATTAATGTATTTATGTATTTATTTAGTAGTCCAAACATTTGTATTTAATTGAGAATTAATTCTGCAGTTGAAGAAAAAAAAAAATCACCATAATGTTTTATTTCATCAGATCTGGTTCAGCTGTGGTTCAGACCACGATGGTCTTCAATTCCTCCTCTCCTGTTCCCAGTGAGAGTTTGGTCCTCAGTGTAGTCCAGACTCTTCTGAGTACTCGACTCACAAACCTCACTGACTCTGTAAAAGTGCTGAACTTCACCTATGAGAGTATGTTTGTTTTACTGATAACTCAAATACATATTACACAAATTATTATTTCATCTCTGTGATGTCTTTATCTGTATTTCAAAGTCATCTGATTTGTTCCACAGAAACTTCAGACTTCTGCTATGCGTTAAAACTCAAATTCCAGATCTGTAACGTCAGCATTTCACAGAACCCTGAATTAGTGAATGATACCTACAACCAAGTGGAGAGCATCATCAACAATGTTGTGAGTGTACATCACTATGTGCTTAATGATATTCTCACAAACATCCAGAGATGACGTTGGATCCAGTTGCTCAGATGAATACAAACAGTTTAATAGTTAGTCTAAAAGTCAACAGATCAACCCAGGGTTATCTGAGGAAGTACAGACTCACAGTGGGGTAAATCAGGGAAAGGTCAAAATACAGCAAAATGTAGATACAATAGTTAAATCTGTGCAGAAATCTGCAACAGGATCATAAACAATAATCGAATAGAGGACTGCAATGGGGGAATTTAAAAGGGTCAGATATGTCTCACAGAAATAGTAGAAAGACTTTGCAACGACAGACATCAAACATATTCCATATTTGGGACATAAATGAAGTGAATTCCCTCAGGGATGCAAAGCAGTTCAGATCTCAGGTAATAGTGACACCTGTGGTCAGTGGGAGAAGTACAGGTAGTGACTAACCTTTCTGTGTTTAAAATGTATGATGTTGAAAGAGACAGGGAGGTGTTGGTCTCTCTGCTCACTCTAGTGCTGGATCAAGCAGTTTAGGGAATGAAGGGATGGATAGATCATGTCTGTATATTCTGTTGAAAACAAACAGGAAAAAAATTCATCGGTTCTTTCGTCACACATAAAAACTGATTAATAATTTCTCTTTCTACAGTTAAACACACTTCTAAATGAACCTGCTGCCAAACCGTTCGAACCCCAGAACTCTCTCTTCACGTAAGATCACAGCAGTGTTCTTTCCACTCTCAAAGAACAGTGTGTTAATTCTTATTGTACAGTCAATTGTATTGTGACTTTTGTTTTCTACTGCTAACAGGAGTTCAGGAAACCAGGTTAATGGTGACATGACATACCACTTCCAAGATGGAGACACTATAACACCAGCATCTTTCCTGAATGAGCTTAAAGCACAAAGCACACCTATGTAAGTGTCCTGATGTTAATTTCAGAACTTTGCATTCAGTCAGTGTGTTCTTACCCTCTGTTTGTGATGTCTGTTTGTTTATATATAATTAATAATATTCTTACAAACATTTGAATTTTACAGAGAATTAAATCAGCAGTCTGACTGTAAACAATAAACACCATAATGCTTTATTTCATCAGATCTGGTTCAGCTGTGGTTCAGACCACGATGGTCTTCAATTCCTCCTCTCCTGTTCCCAGTGAGAGTTTGGTCCTCAGTGTAATCCAGACTCTTCTGAGTGCTCGACTCACAAACCTCACTGACTCTGTAAAAGTGCTGAACTTCACCTATGAGAGTATGTCTGTTTTACTGACAACACAAATACGTACTAAACAAATTATTCTTTCATCTCCATGACTTTTTTATCTGTATTTCAAAGTCATCTGATTTGTTCCACAGAAACTTCAGACACCTGCTATGCGGTAAAATTCACATTCCACATCAGTAACATCAGAAAATCACAGAACCCTGAATTAGTGAATGATGCCTACAACCAAGTGGAGAGCATCATCAACAATGCTGTAAGTGTACATCACTATGTGCTTAATGTCATTCTACAAGCATTCCTGACCTTTTTTGGGTCATCAATTAATCATTAGTACTCTTTCGAGGGAACTTGATGCTGTGTTAGGGCTGACACTATGGGAACGCTACTTTAAGGAAGTGGTCTCTGAAGCTCTGTGGGCACACATACCAATTTTATGGCATAGGAAGGACACGTGATGAAGTGATTATGCGCAAGTCCATTTAATGGCATTTTCCGTCACATTACTCCAGCTTCATTGTCTTCGATTTGATCCCGGGAGCTTACTTTGCGATTTCTCCCAACAAAGAACTTATATCACGTGTTGTTGCCATGCTCAGTCCGCAGGTGTTTGTCTTTAATCCAGCCAAGCACCTGGCTTTTCTTTAGAGAGCACGGTTTTGCTGGCGTTTAGCCAAATCCCAAGCACCTTCATGCAGCCGAAGACCACATCTCGATGACGCAATGCCTGGTGCTCTGACTGACCCAGAATCAACCAGTCGTCGAGGTAAGTTAAAACACGAATGTCCTGGAGCTGCAGTGGGGTCAGTGCTGCGTCGACGCATTTCGTGAAGGTGCGGGGCGAGAGTGCTAGGCCAAACGGAAGGACCCGATATTGGTAAGCTTCACCCCCGAAAGCAAACCTCAGGAAACTCCTGTGTGCAGGAAGTATGGAAACGTGAAAGTACACGTCTTCCAGATCTATTGTGACGAACCAGTCCCCTGACCTGATCTCCTTGAGGGTGAGCATCCTGAACCTGAGCCTCCTGAGAGAGCGGTTCAAGGAGCGTCGATCTAGAATGGGACGCAACCCGCCATCCTTCTTCAGAACGATGAAGTACGGGCTGTAAAAGCCTGACTCTCGAACAGAGGGGGGGACCACCTCGATGGTTCCTTTCCTCAGGAGTGTGTGCATTTCTTGTTCCAGGACCAGAGCCTGCATGGGTCCAAGCAGGGTGGGACACATCTCGTTGAAACGGGGAGGAGAGGATGCAAACTGAACTGTGTAGCCATCCACTATGGTCCGCAGGACCCACCAAGAGACTCCTGGCAGCTCCTCCCAAGCTGTCAGAAAGTTCCCTAGGGGAACCAGCCCTTCAGGGCTGGCCTCTGACCCACTCAGAGCAGCTGGGGCCAAGCCCTGCAGCTGATGGCACCTCGCGAGAGGCAGCGGACCCTCCCCCTCCACAATGAACCTTCGGGTGGAAAGGTGGGGAGCTAACCGCTGTAGGGAAGCCGTGCCCTGAAGCACATCTTGTGGCAGGGCTGACAGACCGGCCTCCATGACCTGAACGGCCGGAGCCACGTACTGCGGCCGTTGACACGTCCTGAGAGGCGGCGGGCCTCCCCATCCGTACCGAGACTTTGGTCGGAAGTGGAGCGAGGTGCCTGCTGGAGGGTTGCCGTGCTCTGGAGCACATCCTGTGGCAGGGCCAACGGCCTAGCGCCCCGGTGGTGCAGGGGAGGGATGGGCACCGTCATGTGAGGTGTGCCCCATC
The DNA here is from genome assembly GCF_022655615.1 of Tachysurus fulvidraco. Lineage (NCBI taxonomy): Eukaryota > Metazoa > Chordata > Actinopteri > Siluriformes > Bagridae > Tachysurus > Tachysurus fulvidraco. The sequence continues at coordinate 30,955,127 of NC_062521.1, read as the reverse complement.
CCGTAGACCGTCAGGATCTACGCACCACTGCCCGTTTGTCAGAGGTACTGCCCTCAGGTCACCCTGCTCCTTACTGGGCCTAGAGCGTCGCCTCAGGCCCTTAGGCCCCGCCAGCAGGGGATCGGGTGGCCACGCTCTGTCTCTGGGCTTCGCGGTGTCCGGAAGGACCAGGCTGGGGCTGCCACCGAACAGCCCCATGAGATCGCCGACTGCTTTTTAGACTCCTGGAACTTGTGTACGACTGCCGTTACAGCATCGCCAAACAGTCCAGGAGGAGCCATCGGTGCGTCCAGTAGCACAGCTCGATCCTTGTCCGGGAGGTCGGACAAGGTGAGCCACAGATGCCTTTCTGTGGCCACCAGGGCCGCCATGGACCGCCCAACAGCCCGCGCCGTTCGCTTTGTGGCCCGAAGAGTCAAGTTGGCAGTGCGAAGCAACTGCTCAATATCAGCGGTCCCGGAGCTAAGTCCCTAATCCAAATCACGTAGCAGGTCAGCCAACAACCCATGGTGTGGAGGAAGCTCGCGGCATGACCTGCTGCCACGTAAACCTTCCCTACTCAGGGTGACTTAGCACGTAACGTCTTAGTAGGGAACACCAGAGCCTTTAGCGATGATGCTACACTAGGGGAGAGATAGCTAGCCAGCGTCTCTTCCACACGCGGCATTGCCCCGTAGCCGCACGCCTTAGCCCCATCCACATTTGCCTAAAGCGAGGAGTGACTAGGAGAAGTGTACGTAAAGTATGCGGTTTCCCAGGATCTGGACACCTCAGCGTACAGATCAGAAAAAAATGGCAGGCTCCGGCGCTGAGGAAGTGACACAGGGCGCAGGAAACGTCCAGCTTACTGGGTGTGCGCTGCTTCTGCTGCTTCACTGGCCAATCTAAATCCAGCTTGGCTACGGCTCGTGTCACGACCTCGAGGAGCTCCTCATGCAGCACAGGCTGTGAGGAGCCAACGAGCTCACTAGCATCCATCAGCTCTCTGTCCTCGGAGGGTGAGACATGTAATGCTGCGCTGCTCGCACCGGGAGAAGAAGCAGCCATCTGGCCTGCTTCTCCACAAGAGCCGGAGCTCAATTCAGCAGACGAGGCTGGAGAGGACTCATCCGCCTCCAATCCCGCTGCTAAATTGACCTGCAAGCCCCACTAGAGCCGGAGCCGCGAGGGAGAGCGAAGCGTGCGCATAGCCATGCAGCTGCAATGGGAGCAATCGACTCCCTCGAGAGCCGATTGTGCATGCTCCACTCCCAAGAAAACAACGCATCGATCGTGCGAATCCTTCCCGGTAATAAAACGGGGACACGGAAAAACACCCTTTCGGAATTTTTGTCTGCCAGCCATCACTCAATTCCAAACACGGTATCAGGAAAACAGTACTTACCTGACCGAGCAGAAGCTAGCGTCTTGTCCATCTCGCAGCCATTTGTAGCTTCCTGTTTACGCGACGTCACCCGCTGATGACTTCACGTCCCAACGCCTATTGGTCAGATTACACGCGTGGTTCAGAGCGCGGTCAGGCAGAGGGCGTTCCCATAGCGTTTCGATGCAGCTCGAGTTCCGAAAGGGAATTCTCTTTTGTTCGATTAGCTCCTGGAACCGAGCACAGGTGCTGTTACTTAGCTTAGACTGTTCCTATGAAAGGTTAACATTGTCCATGCTGAGCTTAACCATTGCTACCGTTAAATGTATCAACATTTAACATTTACAGTTAAATGTATCAACTGTTAAATTCTTGTGTTAAAATTTCATTTTAATACAATATAATTAAGCACATTGTGTATTAGTGAAATGATTTAATGTCTCACAGTCATACTGATGAATTATCTTTCCTTATCCAGTTAAACACACTTCTAAATGAAGCTGGTGCAGAACCATTCAATCCACAGAGTTCTTTCTTCACGTGAGTTCACAGTGGTGTTCTGTACAGAAAATACTTTCTGTATTTTGAAATGTAAACCAAATTATATTGTGATGTTTGAATATATTTCTACTGTTAACAGGATTTCAGGAACCCAGGTTATAGGAGACATGTTGTACAACTGCCAAGTTGGAGAAACTAAAACACCAGCATCTTTCCTGAATGATATTTCACCTGTGTAAGTGTCCTGAAAAATAATTTCAAAAGTTATTTGTTCTAACAACATGTGTTAAATGCCCCCTCATTCAATTATAGTCAGTTACTCACATTGTTTTTCTATTCTAAACGATCCAGTTTTCATCAGCTATTATTTACTTAATGAGTGTATAACTGTTCTTTATGTTCTACTTTTTCTTCATGTACTTTACAAATTATATTTGTTTTCCGATTTCAGATTGGGGAATGTTCTGATATATATTCGTCTAGTTTTTAAGAATTTGACCAAAGTACCTAGTGAGGCTGATGTTCTCAATGCTGCTAATGCTCTGCTGGATGCAAAGATCAGAAGAGCACGAGATCTTGTAACACAAAAACTGAGTGATCCTGTGAGCATACAGGATGTCACCTATCAGAGTGAGTCTAGTTTATTAATCTCCCTAAATTAGAATTAAAATATATTAACTGTAATGTTTTAAATATAATTCTGTTCATTATCTACCTTTCAGAAATTGACAACAACTCATACATTATAAGCTTTGGATTCAAAATCAGCAATGTGACAATCTCCAAGGACACTCAGCTGAGGAATGGAACATATTCTTTAATCCAAAACACCATCAACAGCTTGGTATGTGTTAGCAACTTCTCTTCATCTCCAAATTATTTTACACTCTAAAATAAAAAAATAAAAAAATAAAATAAAATACTAAGACCACTTTTTTATCCCTCTTTTTTTAGCTGAACAATATTCTGAATGTCAAAAATTCAACTCAATTTGTCTTCCCACAAGGAAACTACACGTAAGTGTCGTCATTTTACGTCTCATCTTGAGTGCTGCTTCACAAAACTGATTCAAAATTCAAACATTATCTTTAAGCATGTATTTAGAGGGTTTAATGCTTAAAAGCTACAACGAAGTTGATGCAGCCTCATCCCCTAGCGGTGGTGGCTCGTTCACATAAGTGGTTAACAATAAATCTACATTTACATTTACATATCTACATCTATATTTCTATTAATACTATCCTGGTGCTTATATCCTAAGAAGAAGCAGCTTTTATGTATCATGGATATATGAACAGGGTCACAGCCAGTATACAGCATCCCTGGAACAGTCTGGGGAAACGGTTGCAGCTTGGTAGGACTGGGGCTTGAATCTACAATCTTTTTATTCAATCTTTATTCAATTACTCAATCTTTCAAAACCTTCCAGTTTACTATAATGGCTCCAGCATAGAGATATTTCTTCAAAATGACTTTTATTTTATTCCTTAAATTACAGGCAAACTAAAAAATGTAGAAGACAATTAGTCAGGTGATCAGCAAACAGGCTGGACTGGTCTTAAGCTTTGTAGTGAAAAACAAAAGTGAATTCTTACGACCTTGGCCAAGAAATATAGATAGATAGATAGATAGATAGAGAGAGAGAGAGAGAGAGAGAGAGAGAGAGGAGGGAGAGAGAGGAGGGAGAGAGAGAGAGAAACAAAAGCTCTGTAGTAATCCTGCAGGATCTTGTCAATATTTTGTGATAAAACCAAAAGAGGAATGAGACCAACATAAAATTAGGGACAAATATTTCCAAAGGCCTTCCTTTAAAAGCACATTCTTGGGCTCTACAATGAAATATCTGTCTTGTGTTCTTTAAGGGTAGGAAATACACTGAATTTATATTTTTCATCTCTCTTTTCCTCCAGATTTAATGGTACAGAAATTGTGGCTAATTCAGAATACGTCTTTGTGGAAGGTGACACCAAGTGGACACCAAGTGGATTTCTAAATGCAATACTCAACATTAGCGGTCTGTCGACCCTCACTACTGCTGCTGCCCAAACAGACCCCCCTGTCCACGTAGTCCTGAGGCCCACAGTCCAAGCACAGAACACCACCACTGGTGGAAATTCTGCATGGATCCTGGGCATCATTATCCCCTGCAGTATAGTCATTATTCTCATACCCTGCTGGATTCTACTCTGTGTAAGTGTCACCAAAATCGCTTGTAAACCATATAAATTTAGGATGCTCTTTGTCATGAAATATAAATATTCTTATTTTTATATGTCAATAATTTGTTGCAGAATCTGACTAAGATTATTTGTTTATTTAGATTAAAGACGTAATTTTACAACAATAAAAATAAGCATAAATATCTAATCCGAATCTCTCCTCTACTCCCCCTTGTCTCTCTTTTTTTAACTCTCAGTGTCTGCTCTGTGGCTGCTGTGCTGGTTTAAGGAGGCGCTACAACAGAAGACGGTCCTACAACGTCCAATATGCAACCAGAAATGGACTCTTTTAAAAACTGATTATTTTACACATAATGTCTCGTATCATTGGAATTTATTTTACTAAATAGTCTATCTATCTATCTATCTATCTATCTATCTATCTATCTATCTATCTATCTATCTATCTATCTATCTATCTAGCTATTTAGCTATCATCTGTCTATGTTTAATTAATTTATTGGTTTGATTATTTATAAATGTATGTATTTATTAATTTATTTGATTTTAAATTAATTCCCAAGTAGTTACTATACTGAATTACTAAAATTAAGCTGCATACTGTTAATTAAAAAAAAAAATCAATGTAATATATATGTATTTCATTCTTGCAAATGCATACATATTTTTATTTTGCCTATTTATTAATTATATTTAATAAAGATTAGTTTTCATGTCTGTAAACGGTTATTTTTTCTCTTATTAAACAACGGCAAAAATCTGCTTTTGTGGAGCCATTTATTCTGTGCCTGTTCTGGTTCATGTAGTGCGTGTCGGAAATTTTTGGAGAGCCACCCTCCAAGTGGACATATGCCAGGGGTGCATTACAGCCAAATTAATAGTCAATAATAGATAATAGTCAATAACAGTCTTTCACACTTAATACTAAAATAATTATACTTAACACTAATTTTATAATACTTAATTAATAATACTTAATACTTATTAATACTTAATACTAATTAATTAATCACACTTTAAACTTTGTACTTAATACTATTTGAATTTGAATAATAAGAAAACTTTCCAGACCTGGATGAGAATGAGCAAAACTCTTTATTGGTGCTGATCAGCCACTGCTTCCATTGAGCTCAAAGAGGAAAAAACTTCTAAGTTGAAAGTATCAAAGAAAAACCCAAACAGCGTATCCCCATGCCACCCAAAAAGTTCCCCCCAAAAAAGCAAGCAAGCAGGAGCAAGAGCGCCCCCTCCAAAGGAATCTCCTCAATATATACCCTGACACCTCTAGATGCGTCTATACCTTCTTACGTCAATCCACCTGACCCGTCTGACTTTTCTCCTGACACTACAGAATTACAGAATTGCCCGTGGCCCCCCTGCCTCATTTCCCCGAAAAACAAGTCTGCCCTTTTACCGAAAATTAAATCTGGCCCGTTGTTGTTCCCGCCGAACTTCTGCATTATTATTAAAAATATGCTGCGTTGACAAAACTGTTGTTAAAATGTGCTCCAGAGAACTTCTTGTACTCTTCCCTGTCATGTATCACACAGAAGACATGTCTCGTGGACCAATCTCCCAATCTCCCTTTATACAAGTACAATGAGTGAGTTTTCCTCTATCTTTTTCTATGTTTTGTATATGATGATTTGATATGATAAGATTTCTCCGGATTATACGCCTATATATATATATATATATATATATATATATATATATATATATATATATATATATATATATATATATATATAAGATGATTACCTGTATTGTATACCTATACTACATGATTACCTGTATGATTACTATGATTACCTGTATTGTACGTCTATACTCTGTGTATGTTGTGTATGATTTCCCTGACAATCACATATAAATCATTTGCTCTACACTGGATTAATCACATCTCTACATATAACATAAACATATAAACTGATCAGATCAGTGATGATACTCAATCCCCAATCACCTACCATCACCTATGATATAGGAGTTATGATTTAGTCTGATTATGACATACGACGTTTTATGATCATATTTTAGGATACGATTTTCTTGATTACAGTAACATCAGGTTCCAAATCAACTGGATTATATATTAGCGGTATTCGACTTACAATTAGATTTTTTATCTGGTTAGTAAAAGTACTGCATTATTACTTAAGCTAAGCTTTTGCATTTTATAATGTTGTTTTGCATATATGTGGAGATCTGTTTATGCTGACTCCTTAAGTTTGCTAGACTTATGATCTCAGTCTGTCTTGTTTGTCCAGACTGGGCCTGCACATGCATAGTATTTTAAACCTAAGTTCCTCTGTTCTCGCCTAAAGGACAGGTTCCCTTTTTCTTGTTTTTCTCAGATTCTCAGAGTTCTGTGTACTGAGTTTTATAACTTCAATACACCCAATAAACCCCCTTATTTCTGTTAACACTTGTCTCAAGGCATCTAACACTATATATATATATATATATATATACATATATTATATTATAATCATATAACTAATATAGCTCAACACTATTACAATATCTGGCCTACCCCCATGTGTCCTACAACATCAATTGTAATAGTTCATATAATAAGAGCACATATCAAGATTTTTTCCAACATGCGCCCTGTCTTTTCTGTCCTCAATTGTTTTTTGTTTTTTTTGTCCTCAATTTGCACAATAATGTACTTTAACAGAAACTGCATTAACCCCCATTACAGGACAGATTTGCATTTTCCTGTAACCCCCATTACAGGACAGATATGCGGCTCCACCTCTCCGAGGGAAGTTGCGCAGGTAATTGATGAGGAGCCCTTGAAGCGAGAACTGCTAAGCTCGTTAAAGCAAGACATTGCTGAGATTTTCTTTTTCTGTCCACGACTATATAATTATTGATCAGGTTATTTCAGTACAATGTCCACTATTCACTATTCTAAGCATCTCAGTTAAACTCTATGCAAAAGGAAGTTATTAGCTTTACATCATTGTTGACCAGATGTCACCTTCTTCTTCAGTGGAAGTCCTCTGTCCCACCATCTCACTCACAATGGCTAAAGGATACAGCATTTTTTATTAAGCTTGAGAAAATTAAATATATAACCTTTAACAATTCAAATCCTCTCAAAGCATATTTAAATAAATATAGAAACAGAATAAAAAAAAAGTTTAAAGTTTCAAATTTAAATATTTATCCCTAATGATCAAGCTGGAGAATCCAAGATGATGGCATGGCAGTAGCATGCAGAAGCCACTCCAGATACAATAAAATGCTATTTAGCTTTTTTAACCAGACTATTGCTACTACATTGACACCAGAGCGGTGTTCTGCCAGAAGTTAAGACTGCCAGAAGTTAATACAGTACAGAAATACTGCAGCAACCAACTTGCATGATGATGTGTTGGGAAGGCTTTGTGAGCTCAGCTTGCTGCAGAGGCCAGGCCTCTAGTCCTTGGCATCGCCTGATACTGGTGACCAGGAGAGGGGACACCTTAAGTGATGCTCGAAGAAGTGGAAATGCGGCAAGTGGGCGAGCGTCGGTGTCAAAACAAAACATTTTTCTTTAAAATGTTTTCCCTCGGACAATAAACTGGACTACATCCAACTCGAATCCAATACATGGTGAGAGTTTAGAAACTGCTGCGTCTTTGTTTTCATGGAGATGTGGCTCAGCAAAAGAGTTCAAGACGCCGCCATTCAGCCATTCATTTTGCGCCGACAGAAAAGCAGCTCTGTGCGGTAAGGCTCATGGTGGTGTTGTGTGTGTGTTTACATCAACATAGAATGGTGCAAGAACTCTGTGCTTGTTTCTAGCTACTGTTCATCGTTAGAGGAGTATGTAACTGTTGGGTGCAGGCCATTCGCTTATCATCGCCAGAGATTTCAATTATGCAAATCTCAAATCAGTGGTCACTATTTTCCATCAGTATGTGGACTTTGCAATGAGAGGAAATCTGGATCTTGTTTACATGAACATTCTTGGCGCGTATCGTGCAGAGCCCTGCCCCCACCTAGGCTAAGCAGACCACATCTCTGTTATGCTAATTCCGGTATACAGACCAACTATATATATATATACGTATATATATACGTATATATATATATATATATATATATATATATATATATATATATATATATATATATATATACGTATATATATGTATATACGTATATATACATATATATACGTAGATATATATATATATATATATATATATATATATATATATATATATATATATATATATATACGTATATATATGTATATATACGTATATATATATATATATATATATATAATATATATATATATATATATATATATATATATATATATATATATATATATGTGTGTGTATATAAGTGTGTGTGTGTGTGTGTGGCCTTTAAAAATGCGTGTCTCGGAGAGAAGAGTGCCGCGAGGACTTCCAGCATTCTGGGGCAGTCTATCGATGGGGGATCAAATGTTCGGCACAGGAAATACAAAACCTGTAGAGGGCAGTCGTTTTTAATGTAGGCTGAGAATATGTGGGGTTTTTTTTGGCAGTTTCATAAACAGTCACATCTGCGACCATCTCCGCTGTCACGGCTGGCTTTATGTAACTTTGGATTTCCTCAGGCGACGTGCGGTGTGTTATGGAAAAAATGCTTCTGTTGGTTCGTTGATGGTAAAAACAATGAGATCTTGGTGCCAACTTTGCGGTTATTAGCGATAGTTTATCAGTATTGCAGCAAATAGTTTGTTTGTGTTGTTATTTGGTGTAATTAGTGGTTTGTTTTTTTATATATGATGGTGTAGTAGAGGATATGGCAAACAGCTCATCCTGAATTAAATCCCTCATTCCATATCTAAAGCGTTTTGAGCACAATATAAATGTATAAGCTTTTGAATGGCTCTCGCGAAACTTTGATGTCATAGATTGATTTAACTGCACAGTGCTGCATGCAGTCAAATACATGTAAACAACACGCCTGTTTCATTACGTTCAGGCCAAATACAGATGCACCCAACACTCGTAATATATTCATTTATTTAAAAAAAATAATAAAAAATGCCGTCACCCTCATGTCCATGTGTGCACGTGTAAAATAAAATATGAATTATTAAAAAATATATGCATTATTTATAAAAAAAAATAAAATATGCATTATTTATGTCTCCCCAGAGTCTTTATTTTAGCTGCTTCATAACATTTAGCTTTGATAGACCACTGACACAAGCCACAATACTAATCAATCTCCTCTCAGGGATTCAAAAGAAAACCGTTTTTTCCTGTTTTCACCATGTTGTGGGGTGATTGCAGTTACTTTGTTTAAGTCAGACAGAGGAGTTCAAGGTGGAGGTGTAGCTACATCAAGGGTCGGCTTTGAGTCGCTTCTCATTTGCTATGATGATGGACAGATAAACAGGTGAAGTCAGAGAGGAATCTTCTTAGACAATGATGTTTGTGGATGACTGTAGTGAGAGTAGAGAGCAGTTGGAGGAACACCTGGAAAGGTGGAGGTCTGCTCTAGAAAAGAAGAGGACTGAAAGTCAGTGGTAGTATGAGAGAATATGTGTATGAACGAGAGGGAGGGAAGTAAAACAGGGTGGTGTAGCGATTTTGGCTCGCGAAGCAAGGTAAATATTTATAAGTAATTATAATGTGTAATAGTGACTCCTAAATATTTTAACCTAAGTTGAAATTAAAGGTAATGGAATTAACGTTACACTTATTTGATCTGTTCGTCCGCCGAACAGGCCGTGTAACCTTTATTAATTCAACAGAGAAATCTCTGAAGAGTCAGTTAGGGTGGGGTCAGACGTTCTTCCAAGTTCTCCTGAAGATCAGAGCAGTTTGGAAGTGAAGCTTGCTGGAACTTCTTTGAAGAAAGATGGAGTTGTCTCCAAGCTGTTCCGAAAGTCTGACCATGGATTGGTGGTGTTTGTGACAATTTAGAGGTGGCAAACTCCACCCATCTTTGGGGAGATGGCCATTTACTATGGCCTGAGATTTTGGAGGGAAAAACTCCCTTTGTTTCAGGTGTCTGTGGGCGTGGTTTAGCTATCAAACTTTTAGATGACTTCAAAGTTTTATCCAAGGCGTATTAAGATGGTATGGTGCCTTTAGTGCTCAAATAAATTACACCATTGTTTGAAAAATGAGTAACCAATAATTTTGTGGTCATTTGGATACTAAACATGAAAGGGAATGATGGTATAAAGGCAGCGGTACATTACATACACAGATCAGTAATTGAAGGGTAACTGATGTTAATACAGTGTTGTGTTCTGACACATGAATAAAATACACCCTTGTCAGGAATGTAAGGAGTAAATAATTTTAAGTCAGGCAAGCCTTAACAGAAGAAAGACATTACAACAAGGTTATAAGAATAAGAATCTTAGAGTATCTTATCTACTTGTTTTTATTGTGTGTGTGTGTGTGTGTGTGTGTGTGTGTGTTCTGGTTGAGGGCCCCTGTGAGTTCAATCAGAGAATCGGCATGGGGTTATCTGGTCTTTGTGTAGGCTCCAGTCATTCTGGAGCCAGTTGTGTGTGTAAAACTGGGTTGCTCATCGGTTGATTGAAGATTAGATGCTGAAGTTTAGGGTGCCTGGGACCTGAAATCTAAATGACCTGTACCAGATGCTACATATCCCCCCTTTTGGGTGCCAAATTTTCTGATGAAGGGAAACTTCGTCATCCACATTTATGAAGGTCGGCTGGTAGGTGGATTATGATGGTCAAAAGGCAGGTGAAACGTGGTGGTCGGGATTGGCAGCCAGGACAATGCTTGGAGGGCCGTGACGACTGGGGTGATGTCAATCATTTGCCTCCCCCCTTTGCTTGGCATAGGCTTTTCGGGCTAAGTCTCAACGCTGATGGATGGAAATTTCCCGTGGGCAGGCCAGGACCCCAGGTGGTGACTTACAACAGGGTGAAGGTTTTTGAGGAACAAAGCTTTGAGGTTGAAGTCCTCCTCCATTCCTGGTTCATTTTGGGCTCCGAAGTAGGAGTGTCGGAGCCTGTTGTAATAAGCTCGTGTGGTTTCATGTCTGCTCTGTTTTAGGTCCAGAGCAGTGAACAGTCCTTGCTCTGACACTGGGTCAGAGAACTCCTTAATCAGGGCTTCTTGAAGCTGCTGGCAATCCTCTTTGATCTTGTCTGGTTGCCGATCCAGGAAGCTCCGTACCTCGCGGCTGGAGGTGATCCTGAGGAGGTAGAGTTGGTCTCGTGGAGTAACCTTAGCTACAGTCTGTAAATGAAAGTCAATGTCTTGCAGTTAGTCATGTATGTCATAGCCTCCTGCAGGGTCTGGTGTGAAAGTAGGGATGTTTCTAGCCAGTTTGTCCCATTCCTTAGGGATGACCCTGTGACTGGAAAAGTTCCTTGAAAAGTCTCCCACCCTGGGGAGGTCTCGAGTCGGGATTTCTCACCCCTCTTTTGAAATGATTCTTGTTTTGGGGGTAGGAGTCCACTCATTAAGGGCAATTCCACATTGGGCATTTCCTTTTCAGGGTCCCTTTGTAGATGCCTTTCATATGCCTTAGCTTTGGCAACTCTATCCTTAAGTTCAGTCTCTGCTCTCAACAAAAGGGCCTTGGCTTGTCGGAGTTCCTCCTGAGTGTCCTTTTCCTGTTGTTCTCTGCGTGCTGTGTCCACGCGGAGATCGGTCAGGGCCTGTTGTAGTCCTTTTACTTTCTCCTGCAGTTCTGTGTCCTCTTCATCTGCCATTTCTCGTTGGCTCTGAGTCCGTGACTGGACTTGGTCTAGCTGGTCGTGAGCCTGTGTCAGATTCCTCTGAGCCTCCTCAGCTTGGATCCGGAATGACAACGATTCCTGTTGCAGGCGAGAATTTTTTTCTTCATCCATTTTTACTCGGGCGATGAGGTGGTAGGTCAGTAATCCGAGGATCTTGGCCAGCTCCTTGTGGCTATAGTCCTGTGTAGGATTATGGGACATCATCACACTCATGTTGTCATCAAGCTGTTCCCGGCTCAGGTGTTGCAGATCAGCAGCAGTTTCGGGTAGAAGTGTACCCGTCATGGCGCTCAACCAGGTCTCTAGCTGATCCCGGTGTGTCTCAGGGCTGGACAAGGGCCAATGCAGGTTCTTACAATATTGGAGGCCTACGCTAATAGGCGAGAACGTGCTGTCCACTCAATTTGCCTAATGGGTAATCTAAAGATTTGGCTACTTTAATTTGGTAAGTTTTTCTGTGATGATTTCCCAGTTAGGTCTTTACCTTACTCCTCAACTAAATAGAATGATCATAGACAGATCAACTCACAACACAAAGGTGAAAGAGCAGGACGAGGCCCGGAAGGGGAAGAGTTATAAAGTTGAAACTAAATAGCTGAAACTGAATTTTAAATTTAGCTTCACCCTCTGTTTAAAGTTTAATTTAAAATAAGTGAGGGGAAGTGGGAAGAAAATAAATGAGAAGGGAGAAAAGAGATAGATGCGAATGATGATAATAATAATAAAAACCAATAAAAGCAGATAACAAAACGTCAAAGTAGAAATTCAGTAAAAAAAATTACTACTAATAGTAATAAAACAAAACATGACCAAACAAGAAGAACCAAAATTAATAATAATAAAAAGGGAAACAATAAAACAAAATTAAAAATAAGAATAACAAAACAACAATAAACGAAGATACAAAAATAAAAGTGAAATAAAATTGAAGGAACAAACCACAAAAACCCGGTGGCAGAGAGAGAGAGAGAGAGAGAGAGAGAGAGAGAGAGAGAGAGTTAGTTCACACACACAGAAGTTATATACATGTCATGCGACCTTATTTCGACCGGTTCAAATTAAGGAAGCAGCCTTTATTCGCTACCTCTATAAAATTGTAAGACTGAGAGTACGAAACTTAATAATAAAGATAAAATAGAAGTAGTATATAGTCATCAGGGTTCCTTCGCTGTTGGTATGTAAGATTAGGTCTTAAGAATTAGCTGATAAGAGTTACACTACTCAAATCACAGTTTAACAACTGAAGAAGGGTTTCTCCTTTCCACAAATTCAAAAGTTTGTGCCACTCAACGGCACACAGTGGGTGGGTCAGGTTTTCTTCGCTTCCCCCCCCAAATAAATAAATAAACAAAAGAACAGGGTTTCTTCGCTGTTCTTCTTCGTTACTTGATCAAGGTTTGGGACTCCTTTTACATATCAATCAACAACTGGTCAGTAGTATCTTTATGATTGGATCTGCATTAGGCATGCATCAGTTAGCTACTCTGATGGTTAAACCTAAAGGAGTGCTATCGTCTAGTTGAACGAAATTGGAACACGCAATGATTTCAACAGCGATACAATTACAAGGCCTTAAAAGATGATAAGAGGAACACGCTCAAATCAATCTTTAAATAAATATGGGGAGATTTCTTCATCCCCACAGCTGATCTTGATAATATTCAAATGTGCAGTAAAGAGATTTCTTCGTCTTTACAAGGGATTTTTAATATTATGACTGCAGTTTAAATTCTTCTCTTTTATTTTCTTTTTTTTTCTTCGATTAATCGTGACTTAGAAATAGAAAAAAATTAAATAAAATCAAATCAAACAGTGATCACTGAAGCTGAGTCTATGTTGCGACGTATCTCACCACAAGCGCATAGTAAAAAAACACAAGTAAATTGACGCTGAGTTAGCACACAAAGCAAAGTTTGAACAACATGCCCACATTCTCCACCATTATATGTAGCAATTTTGGCTCGCGAAGCAAGGTAAATATTTCTAAGTAATTATAATGTGTAATATAATAATATATATAATATAAAAAAAGTAATATAATAGTGACTCCTAAATATTTTAACCTAAGTTGAAATTAACGGTAATGGAATTAACGTTACACTTATTTGGTCTGTTCGTCCGCCGAACAGGCCGTGTAACCTTTATTAATTCTATGAAGGAGTTATCTTCCCGGCCCAGGAAGATTCACTCCCCTTTTACTTTACCTTAAGTTTGTGAGCGATACTCAGAGACAATCACTTGTGGCACAAAATTATGGCATTTAATGAATGAGACAAACACAACATAAAACCAACTACACAAACAAACAAAAGAAATAGGGAAAACAAAGATGAAAATAAAATAACACAAAAGAAATTAAAATTGGGGAAAGGGAGGAAGAGACTGGAAAGAAGAAATTGCAAGCTTAAACTTCAAAATTAATCACACCCTAACTGGGAAATCGTCACTTAAATTCACCTTAAGACACAATACAAGGTTCATACTTAAATCTAAATTGGTTGGTAAAGGAAACGGTTACTTGTATTGGCATACTGCACAAGAGTCTGGATGCAACAGAGTAATCTCTGAAGAGTCAGTTAGGGTGGGGTCAGACGTTCTTCCAAGTTCTCCTGAAGATCAGAGCAGTTGTCGTTCTTGGAAGTGAAGATTGCTGGAACTTCTTTGAAGGAAGATGGAGTCGTCTCCAAGCTGTTCCGAAAGTCTGACCACGGATTGGTGGTGTTTGTGACAATTTAAAGGTTGCGAACTCCACCCATCTTTGGAGAGATGGCCAATACTACGCCTGAGATTTCGGAGGGAAAAACTCCCTTTGTTTCAGGTGTCTGTGGGCGTGGTTTCGCTACAAAACTTTTAGATGACTTTAAAGTTTTATCCAAGGTGTATTAAGATGGTATGGCGCATCTAGTGCTCATATAAAGTACACCATTGTTTGAAAAATGAGTGGCCAATTATTTTGTGGTCATTTGGATACTAAACATGAAAGGGAATGACGGTATAAAGGCAGTAGTACATTACCTACACAGATCAGTAATCAAAGTGTAACTGATGTTACTACAGTGTTGTGTTCTGACACATGAGTAAGATACGCCCCTGTCAGGAATGTAAGGAGTAAATAATTTTAAGTCAGGCAAGCCTTAAAGAAGAAACACATTACAACAGGGTTATAAGAATAAGAATCTTAGAGTATCTTATCTAGTTGTTTTATTAGTAAAAGGAATGTCTCATTGTGTTGTGTGTGTGTATGTGTGTGTGTGTGTGTGTGTGTTCTGGTTGAGGGCCCCTATGAGTTCAATCAGAGAAGCCGCATGGGGTTATCTGGTCTTTGTGTAGGCTCCAGTCATTCTGGAGCCAGTTGTGTGTGTGTAAAACTTGGTTGCTCATTGGTTGATTGAAGATTAGATGCCGAAGTTTAGGGTGCCTGGGACCTGAAATCTACATGACCTGTTCCAGACGCTACAGTGGTAAAAGTGTCAGGAGTGTTATGTGACAGAAAAGTGTCAGCAAGAACCATTGGAAACGTGTCCAAGACAGTAGTGAGACCAGCTATGCTGTGTGGGTTAGAGATTATAGCAGTGAGGAAAAGACATGAGGCATAGATGGAGCTAGCAGAGATGAGGATGCTCAGGTTGTCTTCTTTAGGAGTGGACAGGATTAGGAATGACGTAAGAAGTCAAGAGGAATGCCAAGGAGGAGATATATGGACGTGTTACAAAGAGGACGAAGTTAGTTGGTGCGAGAGTTACCAAGGATAGAGTTAGATGGAAACATATAATTTGACCCCAAGAAGAAGGTATAATAAACAAAGATATATATATATATATATATATATATATATATATATATATATATATATATATATATATATATATATATATATATATATATATATACCTTACAGATGGTAGAGGGGAGAACAGATGATGTCCAGGGTGTGTTGGATCTTTTAAGATGAAGTTGGCCTTCTTTTGAAGTTGGCCACTATGGTGGTATCATGAGCAGTCTTGACAATGTGGTTTGTGGGATGGATGAAAAGCAGTCCACGGTGAAAAAGGAGTAGAGGAAATGACTGAGAACACACCCCTGTGGTGTAACGATGCAAGATCTCCAAACCCTATGTGGGAGAAATCCAGAATCCATGTGCATAGCAAGCTGCATAAACCCTTAAACAGTTTTTAGGGAATGACTGTTCTAAGCTTGGCTGGGATTCAGACGCTTAGAGTTCTTCATGTATTCTTCAAGCATTATTACTTGGCATGGGTACTCGGCCCCCTCCAACCAGTGATACCATTTCTCCAAGGCTTCCTTAATGGACAATAGATCTCTATTTCCACATCATAATTGGTTTCAACAACGGTTAATTTCCTGAAAATTAATGCACATGGGTAGAGTTTGGCAGGGGTGCCATAGTATAATGTAATTTTCTTTTGTTAAATTGTGATACTACTAGAAATACTACTTATCAGTCCAAAAACTAGTACACAGGAGCACTCACAATTCAACTTCCATTTAGAGGGATGTACAGTAACTACTAGCTCGACAGTGAAAGACCTGGTGTTTATTAGACAGTAACTTGTCTTTAAAATCATATCACCATATTACAAACACAGCCTTCTTCCACCTTAGAAATATTGCCAAGCTGAGAAACATCCTGTCTGTATCTGATGCTGAGAAGCTAGTTCATTCCTTCATGACCTCTAGCCTGGACTATTGTAATGCATTACTAGGTGGTTGTCCTGCATCTTTAATAAATAGGTTACAGTTAGTCCAAAATGCAGCTGCCAGAGTTCTCACTAGGACAAGAAAGTATGACCATATAACCCCAATTTTATCATCTCTACACTGGCTACCTGTTAAGTATAGAATTGACTACAAACTGCTGCTACTTACGTACAAGGCTCTTAATGGTTTAGCTCCCATGTATCTAACTAGTCTTCTAACACGTTACAATCCTTCACGCTCTCTGAGATCACAAAACTCAGGGCTTCTGGTAGTTCCCAGAATATCTAAGTCTACTAAAGGTGGTAGAGCATTTTCTTATTTAGCTCCCAAACTTTGGAATTGTCTTCCTGATAGTGTTCGGGGCGCAGACACACTTTCCCAGTTTAAATGTAGATTAAAAACTCATCTCTTCAGTCAGGCGTACACATAATACATCCCATAATATCATGCACCAGTACATCAGACCAGCACATTTTTATGAACGGCAGATATGTTAATCCCTTTCCACTGCTTCTCTCTTTGTACCCATCCCGAGGCATCCAGACACTGTACCAGCTCCCAACGTCCTCTGTGGGACGAAGCCTTTGGACATCCACTGAGCCGAGGCCGACTCTAAGAATCCTGAGACATCTCCAGTTAGACTCTGTGGTACTCAGAAGATCAGAAGTCCTTGAACCTTACACCAATACAACATTTGTTTGACTGTATATTACAATCACACCCCCAGTGTCACCCATATGAGGATGGGTTCCCCCTTGAGTCCGGTTCCTCTCAAGGTTTCTTCCTTTACCAATTTAAGGGAGTTTTTCCTTGCCACTGCTGCCTGAGTAATCTCAGACTTGCTCATAGGGGAATAAATACATACACACTGTGAACTATATACATCTAATAATAATCTAGAATTTTTATTCTGTTAATTCTTATTTCTTTTATTATTCGTTATTTCCTTTATCATTAATTATATGTTTACCTTCTGCTCTATGTTTATGTTCTGTAAAGCTGCTTTGAGACAATGTCTATTGTAAAAAGCGCTATACAAATAAACTTGAATTGAATTGAAATTGAATTAATTTTTCTGAAAACTGCCTAAATTACACTACTGTAAACACATGTCAGGAGCTAAAGAACAACTCAGGGTCATAGCCACATGTCTTGTCTTTCACCATAAAAAGTTTGAAGTCAAAAGACTCAAAAATGGAGTTTATATGAATGTTTTTCTACAGGTATGTCCATTCGTTTTTGCTTTGTGCCATTTGGAGACTCCAAAATGAACCTTGGGTACCCAGAGTTTCCAAGGCTTATAACTTTTGAACCCCTTTGCCTAGAAACATAATCTTGGTATCTGATGAAAGCTTACATTCTGAGGTATGTTGTTGTGTATTTGGATTTGATGTCAGTCAATTAGGCACAAATTTACATTAGCATAACCACAAAAAAACACATTTTCTTCCATTCCTCCTGAGGTTTTGATCAAAAAGGGCACACAAAATGCACTGTCAAAGTGTTTTTATGTTGAAGAATTGTAAAATGAACTATTTACATAATATACAAAAACTGCAAAATACAAAACACACACACACACACACACAAGAAATATTTACATGTTATATAGAAAAGTCACAAATTATTCATGGTGTGCCATGTATTGTAACAGTCCCTGGTTATTACGAAGCACAGGCATACGTTGCAGGAGGTGCACTTTATTGTGGTCCTCCGGTGGCAGTGGACACACCTCCTCCGACCAACGGTGCCATCCTGCGAAAAGTGAACAGGCTTGTGTGAGGCACCTTGGGGAGCAGGAGGGGGTGGCTGTGGAGGGGCTGTGGTGGTAGACCCAACTTCTCTCAGCTCCATCACCAGGGTCTCCTGAAAGGCCTTGTGGGACATCACCTTCTCCTGCCTTGCAGTGGCGATCTCCTTGTAAAGGATGTAGGCATTGACGATGGCGATGTCGATGAAGTGGTACAGGAAAGACCGGTACCACTTCTTGGTTTTGTGCAGGACACTGTAATAACCGATCATGGCATCTGACAGGTCCACACCACCCATGTTCCTGAGTAGAAAAGGAACATAGCCATTACATTACATATTGATGCACTCTCACTCACTCATTTTCTATCGCTTATCCGAGATATTGATGCATTGACATGATATCAATATTCATTTCAAAAAAACACTGTACATACCTGTTGTAATCCTTGATGGCTGGTGGAATGGAGATATCCTGCACACGCCACTGCCCATCTGCCCCCTTGATCCGTCTCCGGACACTATCGTCCCCATGTGCTGCATGAAGTGTGGAACACATCAGCACATCTCTGGTGTCCCTCCACTGCACAAACACCAGGGGCCCCTCACGGATCCAGCGAATGGTGCCCCGGGGAGACGACCTCACAAGCCCGCCTGGCCTGTCTTTGGGGAACCCAATACGCTGTCCGCAAATGGTACCGCAGGCCCAGATCTTCTTTTGCAGGAGGTCACGAAAGAGATCTGGGCTTGTGTAAAAGTTATCTACAAATAACTTGTACCCGGTACCAAGCAAATGCTTATTTGTGAGACGCATGACGGAGTCATAGCTGAGCCCCTTGTTGATTGTTGCTCCCCTGCCTTCATAGATGAAGAAGTCCCAGGTGTAACCACTGGTGGAATCCGCCAGCACAAACAGCTTATAACCCCACTTCACGGGCTTATTCTTCATGTACTGGCGGATTCGGCTGCGGGCTTTGTAGGCGACCATCCTCTCATCGATGGAAATGCTCTGGTGGGGTTGATAATGTGCCATGCACAACTGCCTGAACTCCTGGTACAATGGCTTTATTTTGCCAAGCTTATTGTACCCAGCGGTGCCTCTTCTTGAGTCGTTGGCAGCATCTTCATCAGGGTCACTGAGGTGGAGGGCGCGAGAGATGGCTCTGAAGCGGCGCCCGGAGATCACGCTTGAGGGAAAAGACAAGGCATACAGCTCATACCTTCTCCAATAGTCAGTGATTGCTGTTGTCTTGAGTATTCCCATATATATGATCATTGCGAGGTTAGGACATCATCTCTGCCATGGTAATCCTCTTCAATGTGTCTGGGTGATTCCTTTCTCCATATTTGTTGGAATTGTTCATGATGTCTTTGATAATGGTATTTGTCATGAATAAACTGAACAATTGTAGGATGGTGTATTTTACACCACCCATGAGCTGGCCACCAGGTGTGCGTGCTGGGAGTAAGGATGGCTGATCAGGAGTGATGTCCTCAACATCAGTGCCCTGCCATGCACCTTCAAGTCCAGAACTCGGAGTGCTTCTCCCTCCTGCTCTCCCTCTGCCTCTTCCTCTCCCATGACTTGCAGGCTGTGTGGAGCTAGAGGGTTGGGGTTCCAGGTCCTCCTCCTCCTCCTCCTCCTCCTCCTCCTCCACAGTCACTGGGGTCCTCATGGGCCTCTTTCTCTCTGGCTGCCAATCTGAGTCTGATGACTCTGGCTCTCTGAAACAAAGAAATGCAATGGTTAGCTTGTCACACCTCATTCACATACATTCAAACAATCTCAATGCCCAATAACAATCTCAATGCCCAATAACGACCTACAACCCTCAGAATAAACTCGGTGCAATACCAGGCAGAAATTCTGGCTCTCTGAAACAAAGAAATGCAATGAGTAGCTTGTCACACCTCATCCAGACACATTCAAACAATCTCAATGCCCAATAACAATCTCAATGCCCAATAGCGACCCACAACCCTCAGAATAAACTCAGTGCAATACCAGGCAGAAATTCTGGCTCTCTGAAACAAAGAAATGCAATGAATAGCTTGTCACACCTCATCCAGACACATTCAAACAATCTCAATGCCCAATAACAATCTCAATGCCCAATAACGACCCACAACCCTCAGAATAAACTCAGTGCAATACCAGGCAGAAATTCTGGCTCTCTGAAACAAAGAAATGCAATGAATAGCTTGTCACACCTCATCCAGACACATTCAAACAATCTCAATGCCCAATAACAACCCCCAACACTCAGAATAAACTAAATGCAATACCAGGCAGAAATTGTTTTTACACAGCACCCTTCCCAAAATACAAAGTTTCTGTATTGACCACAGTCAGATCACATTTAGAATTTCCCCTTACACATACACGCACGCACGCACCCACACCCACACACATATATTTACATATATATTATATATTATATATATATATATATATTTACACACATATATATATATATATATATATATTTACACACATATATATATATATATATTTACACACACACATATATATATATATATATATATATATATATATATATATATATATATATATATATATATATATATATATATGTATCCATAAAATAATAAACACATAACATAATATATGTACTCACAGTTCTAGATCAGGATCTCTTCCATTTAGGAAATCCTCATCAGCTTCAGAATCCATGGATAAATCGCTCTCTGCCGAGGACGAAAAATCATCTTCGGATAATTCGCACAGCATGCTGGCTACCTGCGCAGGCGTGAAAAACTTTTTGCCTTCCATTTGGAAATTCTTGGCAAACTTTTCAAAAATACCTACAAGTATAGTAAAGTACAAGTACAAAAAACCGCACCAACGTCACAAACGTCACTTTCCGCAATAACAACAACACTAACAGCTGTGTGTGAGGGCGCACGCTTTACGCATCTGGAGATATGTTTATACGCACGGCTCTAACAGCCACGCCCCTTTACCTGATGGTACATATCATATATTGTTGGAATCGACTGTTTATTGGCTACAGAGCTATGACACTCACGGATCATGCAATCGCTACTGGAGGGAGCAATTGTCAATCAAAGAGAGGGTGTCCCACATAGGATGGAGAGACATCATTGGCTTGTTAGCTGCCTATCTCTGCATCACAGGCACCGATTGGATCATGAGAGGGCTTGTTTGAATCGGTAAACCCTTTTCTACAAATCTGATGCCCAAGTGTAGTTTTGTAAGCCTCCATTGAGCAGTGAGAGCCGAAAGAAAGGGCGGAATAGAAGTACAGTTCGCAGTTTCCGGCAAGAAACGTAATATTTGTGAGTCGAGCAAAGCGTTTTTGATTAAAATGCTTACATATTCCAGTTCCGTAAACTCTTGGGGATTTTTACAAGCATTTTGTTTTGGAAAATAATACCCCAGTGAAGAAAAGCAAGCGTTTAATTGTAAGTAAACAGACCGAACTAGCGCCGCCTAGTTTCGGTGGCTATCAAATTGATTAAATTATTATGACGGCTATAAACCATATTATGCTTTGTGTGTGGGCTTAATAAAATCACGAGAGTTTAAGCTTTCAAACAGTATATAATTTAACCATGTATTTAGAGGATTTAATGATTAAAAGTTACAATGAAGTTGCTGCAGCTTCACCTCCTAGCGGTGGTGGCTAGTTTCCGCGACGGGGACCTGTAAGAGGTTAACGTAAATCCTGCCAAACGGTCTGTGGCTAAACTAGTGTTGAATTCATTGTGGGGCAAGATGTGCCAAAGACCGTTTGTTGTTTAGCAAACAGTTTTAATATTTGGTAACCTTTCTCGACGGAGGCCCACGTACCCGTTAGAGCACAACTATATGCACAACTATGGTTCCGCATATCCTTAACCCCCGAGTGACAGAAATGACAGACATAACTACATCCCAAAAATCCTGTGATGTTTTTAACACCATAATAATGATGGTCATGCAAAAACAAGTACAACGTTTTTTCATGTGGTGTCTTGCTGGTTTGAAAGAAAGAGAATCCTGCTTTATCGCTAGTTTTGTACACAATTACAATTTTACACTGTAAATGTGGCTCAAATTTACTCACATCGGCAAAGGTGACGGGTGTGTTTTCAGTTAAACCTACAGCGTATTGGAGCTGTTTAGCAATCTTTTCATTTTGAAAATCGCTTTTATCACGATTTAAAAGCTGTGTAATGCATAATGCAAAGCACATGTTGTCTTTATTGTAAAAAATATACAAGTGTCACATCTTCTGAATTGAATATTGTAGCAACTTTCCATCTACAACCTATACCACCGCGAGGTGGTCGAACTATCTGTACTACCAGTTCAAGCGAATTATCGGTAAATATGTCACGATTACTTTGAATGGTATTTTCGAGCGTGGTCAAAAAAGACTGTAAATCGATGGCTCCACTGACTAGTTGAATGTGAGATGATACATTGAGTGTAACACCTCTAATTTCAACGGTGACATAATCCTTAGGTGAAATCATTTCATTCACAACTTCTATCACGCTGTTTAAAATCTCTAAAACATAATTATAAAATTCAGCAAAACTGTTGACATTAGCGATAGAAGAAAAATTCACTCTCTCTGTGTTGTTGAAGTTGTCACGATTAATTATCCTAATATTACTATCTACACCATGGCCTATTTGATTGTTTTCAACACTAGGTGGCAGCGCATTGGCTACGTGATCTAAGGGTACATTTTCAATACTAGGTGGCAGCGCATTGTCTACGTGATCTAAGGGTACATTTTCAACACTACGTGGCAGCGCATTGTCTACGTGATCTAAGGGTACATTTTCAACACTAGGTGGCAGCGCATTGTCTACGTGATCTAAGGGCACATTTTCAAAACTAGGTGGCGCATTGTCTACGTGATCTAAGGGTACATTTTCAACACTAGGTGGCAGCGCATTGTCTACGTGATCTAAGGGTACATTTTCAACACTAGGTGGCAGCGCATTGTCTACGTGATCTAAGGGTACATTTTCAACACTAGGTGGCGGCACATTTACTGATGTATCATTTACCATTTCAGGAATGTACTCATGATCAGTTTCGGGATTTTGCAGAACATTAACAGGTTGGTTGATTAAGTTAATGATATTGTCATTTAACAAAATAAGATTTTGATTAAGACCGTGAAGTAAATCTTGTTGAGATGCAGGTTCTTGATGTTGACAGGTTACCGGAGGTGTTGCATTAACGACACTTTGTTCGTTAGATAAGATAAAACTATCTTTCAATTGGTTTACAGCTTCTATCAAAAAGGGATTTAACTGCACAGGTTGATCTTGATCATTTAGACTATTCTGCAACGTTAACAGACTCTGATTCAATTCTAAGAACACGTCATGATGAGGCAGCTGTGTTTTTGTCGCTGTTAAACTATCGGTCAATGCCGTATTAGGGCTCTGAATATCATGTCTGTGTCGATCTTAAACCATCATTCAAGGTTACCGGAGGTGTTGCATTGGTTAAAATGGGGTTCAGGGTTGTGTACGGGTCACGTTGTAACAGACTACTTGAAAAAGTTGAAAAAGAAGACTACTTGAAAAAGAAGTTTCACCAAAGCAGAGATCATGTGACGATGTAGGGTCATTTTCAATTCGAATTTTTTTAGATTCTGAAGAGGGAGAATTACTCGAACGCTTCTGAGCCATTTCTAAAATAATAATGTCTTAACAATTCTTTATTCACCATAACACACCAATTTAAGGATTCCAGAGTATTACACAAGGATTGAACATACTCACTGTCAGAAGTGTTTTGTAGTGCGTTGTAGACATGCTCAACGTTTTCAGTTATTCTATCCTTTAGCTGAAAAAAATCCTGAAGAGTGTCTCCAATGTTGAAATTTTTTTCAATACGTTTTCACAGACAATTGTGTCAGATAGGCTGGTCTTGTTCTGTAATTAAAACAGACTTTACGTATAAACCCAACTAAAACTAGTTATAATAAGTCACTCTTCTAAATATTGAAAATCTCATATATGGTAATATCAAACGATAAGCATTCTAATACTTATAAATTTACAATAAAGTTAATAATAAGCTCTTACCTATTGAAAAGGCCATGCTCTCAATGCTTAGAAGATCGTAGATGTTCTGTTCCGTTGTGGGATTTCTAAAGACGCGAAGTCATAGCCAAATTTTCAGAAACTTTTTACTTTTTACCTACACGTGGGTGGGCGTGTCCGCTCAGGGTGTGTGCGGGTTTTTGCTCATGCGCGTTTGCGCGTGTGCACGTTTCCGCTCAGGGTGCGCGTGTGCGCGTCTTTCTTCTCACGCGCGTTTGGTCAGGATGCGCATGTGTGACGTTATAGATAGCACCCCCATTGACTAACGATCAGACTGAGAGACGCTCCTAACACAACGGAGGTGTCATAATCTTGATTTGAAAACCATCCGGTCTGAGGGGAGGGGTAACCTATCGCAAAACACCCCCGGATCAAACACAAGTACAAACAAGTACCTATCTCTATCTAGTCAATCAAACATATGGACTTGTTTAACAACACTACTTTCCTCTGAGGGGTCATAAATCCCCATTTAAAAACAACAACAACAACAAAACATAGGTCCTTGTTTTACAATACTGCTTCCTCTGAGGGGGGTTAAAACAAACCCATTTTTAAAAAAAATATGTCCTTGTTTTACAACACTGCTTCCTCTGAGGGGTCATAAAACCCCATTTAAAAAAAACAACAACAAAACATAAGTCCTTGTTTTAATTACTTATCACCTGTCTACGGGGAACCAGGCAAAAAACATATTTCCTTGTTTTACAACACTGCTTCCTCTGAGGGGGTCATAAAACCCCATTTAAAAAAAAAACAACAACAACAAAACATAGGTCCTTGTTTTAATTACTTGTCACCTGTCTACGGGAACAAGGCAAAAACATATGTCCTTGTTTTAATTACTTGTCACCTGTCTATGGGAGCCAAGCACGATGGTGTTAAAACAATATGAAAAGAGAGGGGGTGGTGGGATGTAAAGTGGGTCTCTTTAACTACTTGGAGTCAAGACATACATCTACCACACCAGAAGGTATGACCTTTGACCTTTAACCTTTAATAATTTCATATCACTAATGACAGCTGTCATATCAGCTGTCATACCAGCTGGCATAGCAGTTGTCAGGGTAATAAAACTGTCAGCTTGATGGAATATGACCTGTAATACTCTCTGGTAGTCTCATGGATAAACTAAATAGGCCTGTTTGCCATTTTAGTAGAGCTCAAAAGAAAACATTTTAACATAAATAAATAGGCTAGAGAAGATGCAAGAGAGCATACATTATGTATAATGTATGTATAATCTGAGTTTTGGCAACCAATAGGCCTAATAGTCATCTACAAGTAGCCTACAATCGGAGACGACTACCCATCAGACTACGGTCTTATTTATTAATGGTATGTTTTTAATTATCATAGCAGCATTAACATAAATAGATAGCCTATGCATATACAGTAAGCCCAAACAGAAATGCACAGTTTGTGTGTGTTTACCACTGACCAGGTTTTCCTCGAGGTGTGGGGTCTGTTTACACAGCCAGAAACTAACAAACAAAAAGCTTTATTTTATATAACCCTATTGAGCCTTCAAAGTGCTCTCTGAAACTACACCTGAGATGGCTTTTGTACATTGAAATGAGAACATGAAAAGTTTGTTGTAGAGTTAAGCCATATACATCGTTAGAAAGGTCTTGACCTGGAGAATAACATTGAATAATTGACCTCAGTTATCATATCAATATAGTCAACAACTTGGGACACTGTCAAATATGGTTAAAATTAATTTAAACCTATTTAACAATTAAATATTTAAAATCTGATTGCATAAATTACAATCCCCTAAACTCCTCACTGTACACTCAACTCACTATTTACAACCTCCAATTATAAGAAAAACAAATGTTTTAAAAACTACAATTCCCTACAGGTGAATATAAATATATAAAACTAAATGGAATATAAATTCACTGAACAAAGAATGTAAAAATAAAATAAAAGCAGCCAATGGGAAGATAAAAAAGGATTAATCCACATAAACTTAGTTCAGGAGCATTTCAAGCCAATATTCGTTACGTAAGAACCTACTGTATGTGACACACTGTCTTGTGGATTATGACTGTAAAATCATTGTTTAAGTAATTTATTAAGGTAATCACTTTTCATTGACCTCTCAAGTGTGCTGTAACAATGGCTGAAAACATGACAATAACTCATTATGGAAAACATTTTATTTTTTACAAACTTATACAGTATTTGTTTCAAAGGATTCAACTGGAAATTTTAAAAAAATCTGCAGTGCTAGTTATCATATTCATCCTCACTGTCATCATTATCACTATCATCATTGTATACCAGTGTCTGTATGCTTGGCATGGGGAGGGCCCGACACAAGTGGGGGTTGTCTGCAGGAACAATGTCTGCCACATGTGGGTGAAACATCACAATGGCTTGATGTCGTTTTCTTTCCAGCTGATGGAGACGTTGAATGAGAGCAGCTTTTGCACCAGGCTGCTCAGTGTCTTTGATGGCAGAGTATAGAAAGGCATGCTGCTGATGGAGGTGTTCAGTTACACTTCTCATTTCCTGGTAAAGCATACGCTTTTCCTCAGCTGCCCGAGTCTTCATATGTAAGGCATCAATCCGTCGCCTTTTTAGACTCCTCGAAACATCTTCTTCTTCAATCTAGAAGACAAAAGAAAAAGTGTTATGTCATGTTACCAGGTGGTCTCTAATATGATTGGCATGTAGTTAGTTAGTCAGATGGTTACTAGACTGACTGCTGTGTGGTTACTAGGGTTGAGTAACTATACTTGCAGTGTCATCAAAGCAGAAGTAGACATGCAAAGAGGGATCACATGATTCCTGAAAATCAATTGTTGCAGGGAAGATGCTCATCTGCGGGGGCCATTGAATGCTGTTGTATTCTTTTATTGCCTGTCTCAGTCTCTTGTTGGAGCTGACTACCTGCTTGGAGAGTCTAATGGCAATGCCCTGCCCATCTGAAGCAAAGTTAGGAAACACGCATGCAGAAAAATGAATGTATTTGTTTGTATTGTAGTCCTTTTTAAGTTGAAACTTAATGTCTTACTGTATCTACTTATCCACAGCACTTTACCTGGATATTTTCTTTCCAGGTGGAGGAGGACTGCTCTCTTCCTTGATTCAGTTCTAGCCTTGCAGATCAGTTGGAGCTCTGAGCTCACGCTCCACATCTTAGAGTAGAACTTAAGAGTAGACTGGAAGTCTGAATCAGACTCTTGCCATCTTCTCCTAATGCGGAGTTTTTTCTCCATGTTCAGCAGAGAGTCCTCAATTCTACAATGGTTAGCAAATAATTATTATTAAATGTTATGTCACACTTGATCAGAGAACAGTAACAACAGATTACTGCTTACTTACTCTGTTTCACCCTCCTTGTGTGACTCACGAGTCCCAGATCTACACATTACAAAAAGTTCAGTAGCTAGCAAGCAGAAAGCATTACTGTGGTACACCTGACCAAACATATGTTACAAGTAAGGCCTTGGTGGTCATTGATTACTAATTACACTACATTCAGATATTGCAGAATTATTGCAAATCTTCATTTATAAGCACTGGTGACAGTTTCCTTCAAAACTACTGTATGCTGTTACTATAATCACATGTTGAAGCACATCAGCAGGGCACATAAAGACAGCTGTAATTACCATAGTCTTACATAAACACATTAAGCTCTTACTTGAACTTCTAGAACTGAATCAGTCTGATGATGTAGTCCATTTTCCATCTACAGACAGTCTGGAGAACAAATAAAGAAGACATTACTACCACTCTAATAAAATAATTTCATGATACTTCTTCACATAGCTTACAGGATTATATTTTATTACTGTACACAAAGGTAAGTATAACATTTGCAATATTCTTAGTTAAAAAATATTCATGACCTTTTTACAGTATTCAAGACATTAACTTCAGTTCCTTATTGGTTTCTGTTTCTGATGGGCTAGCTCCATCTCCCTTTTTCCGCATCTCTCCAATGTCTCCTTCAGAAACCAACACTACAAAACAAAAATAACAGAAACCAAGACGCACGTCAATCCTACATACTCTTGTGTAAATGGAATGTAAAATTCTCCTATCTTCAACTATTGTTACCTGCTTCTTATGTGTATTGTTTACCTGGTGCCTCTCTGATGACAGATGAGAGATCTTCTTGAGCGAGAATCGATATTATCTCTGCTTTGTCTAGTCTTTGCAGGAGCTGCACTTCTGAAAAGACAGTTTAATCTACTTCTGCTTCCCAATGTGTGTGTGATTGGCTTCACTCCAGAAAATATAAAATGTATAAACAGTGAACAACCAGCACAAAATTTTGAAAGGTTATAGAGCAGTGGACAAAACTGTGGGTCAGTTGATTTCCTCCGTCCATAATGCAAAAGGGCATCAGTCAGTAGGTCAAGGCGATGAGATGGAGTCATCTCCTTTGTGACTCTGGCAAATCTTCGGAGGAAAGACCACAGCCTTCCCATTCCTTCCCCGTCTGTGAGCCCAAACCCATCGAGCCGCCCGGTACTGTACTTGATCTATGATTAAAGCAAAGCGGTAAAATATCACATACTGTACACTGACACTGAGCATGATCCTACTGCTTATAGTGATCACGGTTACAGTGTTCAACCACTTATATGAATCAAAAAGCTTGGGACAGAATCATTCCTATAGAAATGCTGTGTAAATAATTTGTTTATAGTAATCAAGTAGTCCGCTTACGATGTTCATATTGGGTATGTTTGGTGTGTGTGTGTGTACATGCCTGCTGTCCGCAGTTGCGTGTCATGTGATGTTTTCCTTTACTCACACTGCCGTGGTCTAGGGAGTTATTTTCCCCACCCATTCCTGCACTGCTGGTGTTATGGGACTTTTATTGTGCATAATTAACATCCCTGCACTCTCACAGCAGCAGGTATGTATACTGTATGTAATGTAAGTGGAGTGTAATGCCATATTCATGTAATTATTATAAAAATTAGATGGTAATCTGCATAAAAATAAACAAAGGAAACTAAATTGGTTAAAACAATCCTCAGCTTATAGTGATTAGTTGACATGAACAGATTTGAAATAAGCGGTTCCACTGGATTGTCCTACACATTGCATCTCTAAAACAAGTTTAGACAAACTCCAGGTTAGAAAAATGTTAGATTAAAGATTATTTTTAGGCATTTCTAGCTCATTTCAGCTTTGCAGTGGATAGACAGGAAAAATGGAGGCCAAACAAGGAGTGAATTGTGTGTGTAACATGTCCTGATGTCCCTATGAAGTCAATGAATTACCTGGCAGGGCAATTTGTGTCCATAAACATGAAATGCTGGTATGGCCAAGGAGATGTTGTGTGGTATGCCCTCCCCTGATTTCTGTTTGAACACAGTATGACAATTTTGAGTTGATGTGTCAAGGTATTTTCTCAAAATAATAATTCAGTTTTACACAGAAAAAAAATGGTACTTACCTGCAAATGTGAGGCAACAACACAGGCAATGTCATAGACTACTCGCAGGTGTATGTTCTTGTCCTTACATCTTTGAAGTAACGCATCGGTGACATACAGGGGATAGGCTAATCTATTCCAACACAAAAATGTGAATGATAAAACACTTTATACTGAGGAAAAGTTAAAAATAATTATATTTGTATAAAAATAATTCTCCTTGGCTCATGTTGACAAACATTAGGGGCATTTCATGACGACAGGATGCTCCAAACACTCCTGTTACGTCTTTGCTTGTTGTTGTGACCTCAACACATTGCCAGCCTTAAAGTCACTGCAGTCCTAAAGATTTAATGAAAATATTGAATTTATGGGAGGAATAATGGTCTTTTCCCACAAGTTAAATCTAATATTTTATGGACTCGTTCCTAATAAAGTATTCTGCAACTATGACTAACTTCGTGTGGCTTTGAGCTGTCAAGATGTGATAGCAGGTACTCCTCTACATCCTTTTCATCAACAAATATGCGGGTTCCATGTAATGGCTCAACTACACTTGTCCCTGAGCTTTGCTTCATCACAAGGCCAAAGTTGGCATCCAATGTCACTATCATATCTCCATCCGCCTAGAAAACAAACAGTTACAGTAATCCTGGTTTTGTATCTGCACCAGGCTTATACATTAATGCTGTTACTGTTTTAGTATAATACTTTAACCATAATTGCATTTTTCATGACCTAATGGCAATTGATATCTGCAAATCAGATAACTCTGTATAATCAAAAAGAATCATGTTAGAACTAGAACCAACCTTTGGACATGCTGGGCATGTGGTCCCATCATCTAATTGTGGGCAAACATCTACCAAACTTCTTTGTCTGCAGTGGTGATGCTTAAAATGGGATATGGATTCTCCCGCCAGGGCTCTGTAAAGGGTGTTACGGTATAAGCAGCAGTCAGTGAAAACATTACAGTTTCACATCTTACATCTGGTGATGGTGGTTCACTCAGTTGTTATTTTATAGAAAAATATCAAGAATACTTTTGCATGCAACTGTACAATCCTAGATGGTTCCATAAATGTTTACTTTTAGTTGTGATATTTAATCATGTAGTACAATCAAGGAAGAAAGTGTAATTTTCTCATCTATATGGTAGGGCTGCTCAATTATGAGCAAAATCATAATCACGATTATTTTGCTAAAAATCATGATCACATGACACCGTATTTAACATGATTACTCAGTGACTTTGAAAACATGCATTTATTTAACCTTTTTATCATGTAAGTGTTGAAATAGGCTACACATGTCAAAGCAGTGGTGCCTTCGAAGTGCCTTACAAACACATCGGTCCAGCAGCGCGCAATTTATAATTGCACAAAAATTGTTGCACAATATTGTTTTACCTCAATTATCTTGTTTTTGTAATTGTTTGAATCAAAATTTAAATTGAAAATCAAAAACGATTAATTGCACAGCCCTACAATATGGACTCATTAGTCTTCCATGAAAGTAATGGAAATGTTCACTTCACAGACAAGACTTCAAACTGACCTCTGTAAACTGACTTACCTCTGCAAGTGTGAGGTTATTTTTCCAGCGCAGGGTGTTGCAAAAACCCTCAACAGAAACCTGACACTCCAGTGACAGACAAACAAAAAGCTCAAGCAGAGGGATAGAAAAGGCTGTCTGGGGCTTGTCAGCTGTTGCTGGCCAGAGCCCATACCTTAACGGTGTGCAGGATTCTGGTTCACTCACTCTCACACTCTCCGCTTATCTGAACTTCCCGGGTCACGGGGAGCCTGTGCCTATCAAGAGAGAGTCAAGAAGCTTTTTATTGTCATTTCAACCATATATAGCTGTTGCAGTACACAGTGAAATGAGACAACGTTTCTCCAGGATCAAGGTGCTACATAAAACAAAGACAGGGCTAAGGACATGTAAGTAGTTTTAGCCACATAAAGTGCAACTGTGCAACCTGGTGCAAACAGTGCAGGACAAGACAAGCAAGACAGTGCAGGACAAAAGACAGTGCAGGACAAAAAACAGTGCAAACATTAAGTTACAAGACAATACAAAAAGTACAAAAAATGCAATACACAAAAGACAGTAACAGAAACCGCGCCGACCGACCGGTGTAAATACTGAATGTTCAAACAATATTTTGTGCAGTAAAAGAATGAACAGCAGCAGGTTCTTAGCAGCAGGTCCTTTGGATTATATATGGAGTTGTGCAAAAAATAGCAGATGACTGAGATATTGTCCAATATGTGCAAAAACAGCAGAAAAGTGTGCAAAACAGTGTGTGTGTTTTGTGAGGGTCTGTGCAGTCCATACAGATGATGTGTGTGTATGTTGTGCTCAGTATAGTACAGTTCGGTTATTGAGAAGTCTGATGGCTTGTGGGAAAAAACTGTTACGCAGTCTGGTCGTGAGGGCCCGAATGCTTCGGTACCTTTTTCCAGACGGCAGGAGGGTGAAGAGTGTGTGTGAGGGGTGTGTGGGGTCATCGACAATGCTGTTGCCTTTGCGGACACAGCGTGTGGTGTAAGTGTCCATGATAGAGGGAAGAGAGACCCCAATGATCTTCTCCGCTGTCCTCACTATCCGCTGCAGGGTTTTGCGATCCGAGATCGTACAGTTCCCAAACCAGACAGTGATGCAGCTGCTCAGGATGCTCTCAATGGTCCCTCTGTAGAACATGGTCAGGGTTGGGGGAGGGAGATATGCCTTCGGAGGAAGTAGAGACGCTGCTGGGCTTTCTTGGTGACGGCGCTGGTGTTGAGTGACCAGGTGAGGTTCTCCGCTAGATGAACACCCAGAAATTTGGTGCTCTTGACGATCTCTACAGATGATGTCCACAACCTGAAGTCTCTCCTGAAGTCCATGTCTCTCCTGAAGTCCACAACCATCTCTTTAGTTTTGTCCACATTCAGAGAAAGGTTGTTGGCTCTACACCAGGCATTTAGTTGTTGCACCTCCTCCCTGTATGCTGACTCGTCGTTCTTGTTGATGAGACCCACCACGGTCGTGTCATCGGCGAACTTAATAATATGATTCGATCTGTGCATTGCTGCACAGTCGTGAGTCAGCAGAGTGAACAGCAGTGGACTGAGCACGCAGCCTTGAGGAGCTCCAGTGTTCAGTGTGGTGGTGCTGGAGATGCTGTTCCCGATCCGGACTGACTGAGGTCTCCCAGTCAGGAAGTCCAGGATCCAGTTGCAGAGGGAGGTGTTTAGTCCCAGCAGGCTCAGCTTCCCAATCAGGTGCTGAGGGATGATTGTATTGAATGCTGAACTAAAGTCTATGAACAGCATTCGTACATAAGTGTCCTTATTGTCCAGATGGGTGAGGGCTAAGTGGAGGGCTGTGGTAATGGCATCGTCTGTGGAGCGGTTTGGACGATACGCGAACTGTAGGGGGTCAAGTGAGGGTGGTAGCTGGGTCTTGATGTGCCTCATGACGAGCTTCTCGAAGCACTTCATAACTATGGGTGTGAGTGCAACGGGACGATAGTCATTGAGGCAAGACACTGTAGACTTCTTTGGGACAGGAACGATGGTGGTAGTTTTGAGGCACGTAGGAACAACGGCGCTGCTCAGGGAAATGTTGAAGATGTCCGTAAAGACATCCGCTAGCTGTTCCGCACATTCTCTGAGCACCCTGCCAGGAATGTTGTCTGGTCCAGCAGCCTTCCGTGGGTTAACTCTGCATAGAGATCTCCTCACGTCGGCCGTGGATAGACAGAGTACCTGGTCATCGGGACGAGGGATGGTCTTCCTTGGCGTAACGTTGTTCTGTACCTCGAACCGAGCGTAGAACTCGTTCAACGCATCTGGGAGGGAGGCGTCGCTATCACAAGCAGGTGAAGCTGTCTTGTAGTTTGTGATCGCCTGTATGCCCTGCCACATGCGCCGGGTGTCTCCGCTGTCCTGGAAGTGGCTGTGGATTGCCTGGGCATGTGCACGCTTTGCCTCTCTGATGGCTCGGGACAGTTTGGCCCTTGCTGTTCTTAGGGCCACCCTGTCCCCTGTTCTGAAGGCTAGGTCCCTAGACCTCAGCAGAGCACGCACATTAGCAGTCATCCACGGCTTCTGGTTGGGGTGTGTAGTGATGGTCTTGGAGATGGTCACGTCATCAATGCACTTGCCGATGTAACTGGTCACCGCTGACGTGTACTCCTCCAAGTTGACGGAGTCGCCGTTGGTTGCAGCCTCCCTGAAGATATTCCAGTCAGTGCACTCAAAGCAGTCCTGAAGAGCAGAAGTGGCTCCTGCTGGCCAGGTTCTCACCTGCTTCAGAACCGGTTTTGAGCGTCTGACGAGTGGTCTGTATGCAGGAATTAGCATAACAGTGATGTGGTCTGAGTAGCCGAGGTGGGGGCGGGGCTCCGCACGGTACGCGCCGGGAATGTTTGTGTAAACAAGATCCAGCGTGTTTTCACCTCTCGTAGCAAAGTCCACATGCTGATGGAATTTAGGGAGCACTGACTTAAGATTTGCATGGTTGAAATCTCCGGCGATGATAAAAAGTCCGTCGGGGTGAACATTCTGTAGGTCGCTAATAGCTCCGTATAGCTCACTTAGCGCCTCTTTAGCATTAGCGCTAGGAGGAATGTAAACTCCGACAATGTAAACAGTAGTAAATTCCCGTGGTAAATAAAATGGTCTGCATCTAACAGTCACAAACTCTACTGACGATGAGCAGTAAGTAGAAACAAGCACAGAGTTCTTGCACCATTCCGTGTTGATATAAACACACACACCACCACCGCGAGTCTTACCGCAAAGAGCTGCATTTCTGTCGGCTCTAAATGAAGTTAGCCCGTCCAGCTGAATGGCGGCGTCCGGAACTCTGTCGCTGAGCCACGTCTCCGTGAAAACAAACACACAGCAGTTTCTAACCTCTCTCCGTGTAGAGCGTTCGAGTCGGATGCAGTCCAGTTTATTGTCCAGGGAGCAAACGTTGGATAGTAGAATGGACGGGAGAGCCGGCCGGCTAGGGTTTGTTTTTAGCCTAGCACGGACGCCCGCTCGCTTACCGCGCTTCCGCTTCCTCGCGAACCGCTTTCGGCGTCCCCTCCCCTGGTCTCTGGTATCAGGCGACACCGGGGACTGGAGGCCTGGTCTCCGCAGCAAGCCGAGGTCACGAAGCCTAACCAGTACATCATCGTGCAGGTTGGTTGTTACACGATTTCTGTACTTTATTAGGTCCTGGTGTTTGTATACATGTTTATATACATGAACACCGCTGTCTCTGGCATCCATGTAGAAGCAATGGTCGGGCTCAAAACCGTAAATAAAAACTTAAAAACGTAATTAGCACCGTATTGAATCCGGAGAGGCCGCTGCGTGCTACTGCCGTGCCGCCATCTTGGAAACATCTTGCACATCTCAGGCGTCATTGGGCATCAAGGCAGGATACACCCTGGACGGAGTGCCAACCCATTGCAGGGCACACACACTCTCATTCACTCACGCAATCACACACTACAGACAATTTCCAGAGATGCCAATCAACCTACTATGCATGTCTTTGGGGGACCAGGTTATCACTTTTATCACTTTGACCAGGGGAGGAAACCGGAGTACCCGGAGGAAACCCCCGAGGCACGGGGAGAACATGCAAACTCCACACACACAAGGCGGAGGCGGGAATCGAACCCCGACCCTGCAGGTGTGAGGCAAACGTGCTAACCACTAAGCCACCGTGCCCCCCTGTTTCTGGTTCACACGCACACATATTGACTGTGACGGTGCAGAGCCGTCCTGCCAAATTAACAGAGGGAAATAAAAACATAAACAACTTCTACTAATGAGACTACCATATCAGCATAGACTAAATCACTTGAGTGTGTCACCTATAGCTTAATGATTGATATTATTGGAATCAGGATTTAAAGCAAGCAGGATTTTGGAAAATGACAAACCTGTGCTAACAATGACCTTCATGTCCTTTGTGTACACAGTATGGGTGTTATGGCCTTCAGGTAAATATAGGAATAGCCCCAGGGAGGATGGCTCATAGTAGGCATTCTGTAAGAAAGATTTTAAAACTCAAGACATTAAGACAGAGGTTCTCAACTCTGGCCCTCGAGATCCTCATTCCTGCAGAGTTTTTGCCAACCCTGATCAAACTCACCTGCCTGCAATTATCTGGTATTCCTGAACACCCTAATTATCTTGCTCAGGTGTGTTTAATCAGGGTTGCAGCAAAACTCTGCAGGAAGTGATTGGTGCCGAACAATTCAAACAGGCGAAATGGTCTTCCAACAGTCTTGAAGGAGTTCCCAGAGATGCTTAGCACTTGTTGGCCCTTTTTCCTTCACTCTGCGGTCCAGCTCACCACAAACCATCTCGATTGGGTTCAGGTCCTGTCACTGTAGAGGCCAGGTCATCTGCCGGAGCACCCCATCACTCTCCTTCATGGTCAAATAGCCCTTACACATCCTGGAGGTGTGTTTGGGGTCATTTATATATTGTGTGTGTGTACATATATATAAAGTTTGTTTAAAATATCTATTGAACAATGGCATTTGCTATCACACTGTAATTTGTAAAATACACACATTTTTGGTCTTAGCTTCCGACTCTCTCTTTTAGCGAGTAACAAGTAGTACGTGGTGGCGATGACCATGTTTTTTTTTAGAGGTGCTACCCGGAGTCGTTTGCCTATAGACAACTCCTGCTCTGTCTTCTTAAACAAAATAATAAACAAAACTATATATCACTCATTTGTTTATATTGTGCAGTTATGGTAAAACAGCTACTGCTTAAGTTACATACCTTTAAGCATCAGTATTTGTGCCCTGAAGAAGTCTTGCTTCCATCATAGCTACCCAATAAACCTGAGTTTGGTCAAACATGTCATAGTTAAAGTCCTGCCGTGCAACCGTCATCCAGGTACCGCACGTATGCAAACATTCTGATTCCCAGTGATCAGCAGATTCGTCTTGTAGAAGCAGAAGCTTTTTATTTACCCCAAAACAAAATCATAATTATGGTAGCAAAAACATGATGATCTGGAACACGTGCACTTATACTAATTTCGATAAACACTGTAAGGTATATAATGTAGTCGAAAACTGCGAGATTTATTTTTGGAAAGTGCAGGAACTACATTTACCTTTGTGAACATAGCTGATGCTAGGTAATATCTCTTCACATTACTGCTTTACCACACTACTTCTTAATTAATTAATACATACTGTACATACATACATACACATATATACAGGGCTGTCAAGTGTCACGCATTGAGAGTGACAGTCACTCATTTCAGTCTTTCTCTCTCTCACTCACACACACAAATTAATAAATAGGAATTATGTCTATTAAATTAAATTGCGGTCAGTGATCCTTACCAAATACTCCCCCATTATTGTGTTTTTTTTTTTGGTGGAGATGCCCGTCTTCAAAACTTGAGAGCCATATATATATATATATATATATATATATATATATATATATATATATATATATATATATATATATATATATATACACACATATATAAATGCGTGTGTGTGTGTGTGTGTGTACATACATACGCTGCGTTCCTTTCCGCATGGTTCTGAAGTGTGCTTGCGCGTGTCTATCTATTTATCTATCTATCTAATCAATAGTAAAATTCCATCGAAATTATTTACATAATACATAAGTATTTTAATTAAGTAATCTTTACATATTTTTTACAAAAGGATTATTCAAATCAGTTTGATATAATTTTACTACTAACTGAAATGCATAAAATTTGAAAAAATACTTTTTTGGAGTGTTTCTATGCTGGGATAGAACCCACAAGCTTCACTAAACCATCATCTGATAATTCATTTAAACTATCGCATCATATAGCCTAACCGTGTAGTACATAATTTTTTTTAGAATCATGACCCAAAAAAAAATTTAATTGTATCTCGAGCCAGAAAGCACAGATGAAGTAGCCCTTCCAAAGCGCAGAACAAGCGGTGGATGCTCTACTGTATGTAATTACATTTAAGATTTAAGATATTGTTTAACTATTGTTTATATTTTGTGACTATACTCAAAAACAAAGATTTAAGATTCATGCTGTTTCCTTTAAGAGGATAATTATGCAGTTATCTGTACATTTTCAAAGGGTTTTGTAATACATGTTAACATGCTATTACATACTGTACCCATTTATGATGATTCCACTGTACATCACTACAACAGTCAAGGTTCCAGTATTGCATATGTGGATTGTTTACAGTCTATCACCACATGCCACACTGCAATAATGTAATGCAACATCAGACTGTCACAAGAACATGTTAATAATGTTTTTTGGACTACTTTAACATCAGATAATGAAACAGATGACTCTGATGACAACTATGACAGTCTTTCTATTTTTGCAAGTGACACAGAAAGTGAAGTTGACACTGATGCATTTCAACAGGTTGTCCCTGATGACCTTGACCCAGACATGGACTCTATACTTACATCTGTAGGTACTACTACAAAAGCAGAGGCAGTGCTAATGATAATGACATATGCGGCTAGACATAACATATCTGGGACTCAACTACACCATTTGTTAAAACTTATAAATACTCTTTATGGCATAGAGGTGGTACCTGTATCAAGATATCTGTTAAACAAAGCATTCAAAATAATTCAGAAATGCTTGAATTTCACTTTTATTGTAGGTCATGTAAATCATACATTGGTACTCAACAAAATATTGAAGACAAAAATTACACAGTGTCTCCTGTGTGGCGATCCCTTAGAAATCAGTACCCTGAACAGCGGTAGTTTTCTCATCAATGTACCAATTGCACCTCAAATCCAGACACTACAAAATCCTCAAATTTCAAACAACATTGCCTACAGATATGAAAGGTCAAAAACTGAACACATTATATCTGACATATATGATGGTGACATGTATGCACAGCTTGCAAAAGCAGGTGAAGTTCTGTCAGATCCAAACAATTTCTCATTTAATTTCAATTCCGATGGCTCACCCCTGTACAAATCCTCCAAATTTTCAATATGGCCTATACAACTCCACTTGAATGAGCTGCCTCCCAAAATTCGATTCCAGAATGTGATGTTGGCAGGCCTTTGGTTTGGTCCACGGGAACCAGTTATGCACATTTTTCTTAAACCTTTTGTTGATCAGGCCAAAGATCTAGTGTACAAAGGTGTAACATGGAGAAAAAATGGAGAATGCATAACTAGTAAAATTGTAGGTTTATGTTGTTGTGTAGATTCAAAGGCCAGACCAGCCATACAGAACACCACACAATTTAATGGATACTTTGGTTGTGGATTTTGTCTGCATCCTGGTACCCTAGTAGACCGCCAGGTGAAGCATACAGTAACAACAACTGAATATGCAGACAGAGATGCTGAAGGATTGTTGTCTGATATGGAGCTTGCATTAACTAACAACAGTAGTATAAGAGGATTAAAGGGTCCCTCTCCTCTTATAAACATGCCATATTTTGATATAGTTTGGGGCTTTGTTCCAGACTACATGCATGCAGTCTTACTTGGTGTTATTAGACAGCTCACAGAGCTTCTTTTGAATAATAGTGACCAACCGTACTACATTGGAAGCCCCAACATTATGAGAGTCATAGAAAACAGATTAAGGAACATAAAACCACCACATATCATTACACGACTGCCCAGGCCCCTAACAGATCTGAAGTTTGGGAAAGCCTCAGAATGGCGAGCATGGCTTCTGTTCTACAGACTCCCTGTCTTAAACGGACTGCTCCAAACATGCTACATAAAGTACCTTAGCCTTTTGGTGTCCGGCTGTATTTCTTCTTCTCAAAGAGCAGGTCTCCTTTCAAGAGGTCAACCTAGCAGGTAAGTTGCTTTTAGAATTTGCTGTACGATTTCAGTTGCTCTATGGGGAAGCATCAATGACATTTAATGTGCATCTCCTTACACACCTTGCTAAGTCTGTTAAATTGTGGGGTCCATTGTGGGCACACACTGCAATTGTATTTGAAAATGCAAATGATGAGCTGTTAAAACTAGTCCAAGGAATCAAATGTGTAGCTCTACAGATTGTTAAGAGATTTCTGTCACACAGAGCTATACCACACTTTACAGTGAACTATACCATCAGTGAGAATGTTCAGACATTCTGTTTAGACTGACAGAACACCACAAAATGAAAAAATTCTCAACATGGCAAGATGCAACTGTTCTGGATGTTTCATAATGCAGAGATTATTATCAGAAATAAAGCCGAGTAAATCTGTTAATCACATAAATCAGGAAATGTACTACTGTAACAGTGAGCTTAAGACAATAAAATTTATGCATTTTAAAAGTGGTCATTGTCCTTCACCTTCTCATTAAAGCCATAATTACACAAACTGAGTATGTATTAGATATCTAACTTCACATTCAGTACTTGAAATGTTTAAGTCTATATTTAGGTGGTGTCAAGTGACTTAATATATCTATATAGACATATTATTTATTATATAATTAATATAATTGTTTTTTTGTTTTTAGCAGTAGTAGTACGTCTTTGCATCCTTATACACACATACATACATACATACATATTCTACTATGTATGGGTCTCTTTAGTTTTTAGAAAATCTTTTCAACTCCATTATGCATGTGTACTCGTAGTCTTAATGCTAACCCCAATCATTAAAAAAAGTAAAATCGTCTCTAATTTTACAACACAACTTCTAAATAAATTATAATGTATGAGTAATGAAAAAAAAACAAAAACAAAAAAATCTGCATCTTCTTGTTTTTCTTCCAAAACCCATTGTTACACCCAAATGTGTCTGTCATTGTGCTATGCCACTATTTTACATAACAATACTTACTATACAAAGGTCAAACAATTCCATGGTACCTGAACAATGAGTCATTAGTACTGGAATGTTGGTAGCGTGTTAGTATGAACCAATGTTTGGTTTGTAGATTCAATTGAAGTCACACCTTTTTTTTAGCTATGTAAACACACTCTTATACTAAAAATTGATTTTCAAAGAAGGATGTATGTCAGATTATATATTATCTCTCTCTACTATCTCCAGTTCATCCAGTTTTACTAATTTTACCAGCAAAGTCTTTCTTGTTCAACACAAACCAGCCTAATATACATATATTACAACTTGATCAGAATTGAAAGTCTCAGTTGTAATTTTCATTACAAAGCACGATGCTGCCACTATAAATTACAACTGAGGCTGTCATTTCTGCTTAGTGTGTAATAGTAATAACAAAGCATGTGTAATTAAAAGGTAGGGTGCAGGCAGGTCAGAATTGTAGTAATAGAAATTGCAGAAGTGAACAGAAGTTCACAAGTTAAACCTATTGAAATTCTGTGCTACCTTTTCTAAGATCTTGTAGATAAAAGGGTGATTGGATGCTAGTCACAACTGTTATATGGCATTTGCCTCAAATCAAATAAATAAAATTCCCCTTTATTTTCAATGAGTCCAGTTTTTATAGAAAAGTTTTCTTTTATTAATAATATTTTCCAAGTGAAGGAGAGTTGCATGCAAATGCAGTTTAAGCATTTGTTTAGCGAGGCAGGCAGATGTAGTGAATTTTGAGGGACTACTCTAAACCCACAAATACAATTGTATATGTGTAACAAATGATAAGACAACTTGGGTGAGAATCAGAGACCAAAAGCTTGTTGATTGGATTCAAATCACAAGCAAATTCTTCATTGGTTAATACATTCAAAATTCAAATCAGAATAAAATTAAATCGAAATGCATTAAAAGTTAACACCAAGTTAGAAAAAAAAACAACAATCAAACAGAGTTCAATAAAAGTGTAGGTTTTTCAGAAAAAGTTTAATGAAAATTCTGCATTAGCTCTGTGTGACCCATGGGAGGTGACAGCAGCACTGACCTGACACAGATCAGCTCTGTATTAATCCAAAACAAAGTGATAGTAAGTTTAAAAAAAAAGATTGTGTAAACTTTTACTGTGAATATAACTAAGGCTGGTTGTTGTCAGTAGTGTGGGTGTGTGCATGATCGGAATTTTCTTAGATTAGCGATTGAAGTGTGTTGAAAGACTTAGTCAAATTCCTGAATACAGGCTATTAAGTGAGAGACATTATGAAATAAAACTCCCAGATCCAGGTTGAGAGAAGTCCAGGT
The DNA here is from genome assembly GCF_022655615.1 of Tachysurus fulvidraco. NCBI lineage: Eukaryota > Metazoa > Chordata > Actinopteri > Siluriformes > Bagridae > Tachysurus > Tachysurus fulvidraco. The sequence goes on along the minus strand of NC_062521.1, from coordinate 30,913,238 downwards.
GATGGCTAAAATCCTTGCTCCCATATATGTTTTATGTTGATTGTTTTGTTTAATGCTTATGTGTAATGAATGATGAGCCGTTGCTATAGATAGAAACATTGAGATTTTGTGCCTGTGATATTGTGTTTTATTTTGTTTTGTTATATTGTTTTTGTCATGCTGGTACAGACTCAGGATAGGCATTGTGTTTAAGCTACCTCTGCCCATCCATTCCTATTCTCTGGAATATTGTTTAACTTTGATTATAGATTATAAAGCACTATAAAGAAATTAGTAATGCTGGCATTATAAATAAATGTCACACTGTGTTTCAGCTGAAATATAGTTGTAGAGGCTGAGCAGACTGTGTGTGTGTGTGTGTGTGTGTGTGTGTGTGTGTGTGTGTGTGTGTTTGTGTGTGATTGAGACCTTGAAACACTAAAAACAATGTGTGGGGCCTGTATGGGTCGAGAGAGGGAGAGAGGAGTAATGGAAGAATGCGTACTCCAAAAGAATTATCAGAAAAAGAATAGCACTGTTACAACAAGACTGAACACAGTAAAAGTGTGATTAAAAAGCCAGTAGGCGGGGTATATCTATAACAACAGTGCTGCCCAGAACAGGGACCAGAGAGAAAGTTCTCACCTAGATATGAATGAGAGAGCACTCAGACCTGATATAGACAGTGCAATTCAAGTAATTTATGGATTTGGTGCAGGACGATACTTACATACACAATTGTGAAGACACAATTTTGGAGTTTGAAGATCTAAGTGGCTGTACACTATACTGTACACAATAATTTGGCCAGTGTGTGTGTCTGTGTGAAGGCACATAGACAGAGTGGCCCGGTGAATTAAATAATCAATGTCATAGCAAAAGTGTTTGACATCTGAATGGATCATTTGGATTTAGATATAGAATGTAGAGGCATGCATACACAGTTTTGAGCAGTGGCAAACAGAAACCTAAATTCTTTACACATCTACATGAACAGCCCGTGATTCATGGGATTGCCTTGTTTGGGGCTACTCGGAGACTGTCACAACGTCTCTGAGCTACTGTTGTGTCAGCCAGATTTAAGGTCGAGTCTTTGTTTGAAGCCTTCAGCAGGAATGAATTAGTGTTGGGTCTCTGGTGAACTCAGAAATTTGACCAATTAGTTCCTCGGGGGCTCTTATATTTGGTTGCTAAATATCACAACTAAAAAATGTAAAAATGACATTATTTACAATTACATTATTGACGTTTACATTATTTCCTGCCCAGTGTCACCCAAAGAGTCTGGTTCCTCTCAAGCTTAACAAGGTTCCTCTCATATCATCTCAGAAACTTTTCCCTTGCCACCATTTTCTGTTGTTGAGACTAATGTAAAGCTGCTTTGAGACAAATAAATTGAATTGAATTGGGATAGCCTGTATAACTTGACATGAATTTTAATCGCAATAACAGAAAACATTTCCTTATGGGTTACCTTAAAATATATTGAATCAGGATATTTATATATATATGGACCCTATATATATATATATATATATATATATATATATATATATATATATATATATATATATATATATAGAGAGAGAGAGAGAGAGAGAGAGAGAGAGTCATATTGTTAGTCATATTGTTTTTAGTAAAGAAAAACAGTGATCTTTATTTGATTTTGTTCTCATTGTTAGGATTTTTATTATTTGCCTGTTTTGGTTAAATGAAGGTAGAATGTAGGTAGTTTGAATAAATGTCTCTCTCTCACACATACACACCCTTGATGAGGACCTAACAATGTTAAAATGTAGTTATGTAATTATACTAAAGATTTAATGAACAATTATTCACTTATTACGTAATTAAGATGACAAATTGCATAGTGTTACTGTGATTGAAAGTATAAGTACTCTATTTTATTAGAATTAGTATTCTGTTTTATGTTAATCCCTGACCTCAGGAATAAAAATAGTTAATCTGTTGCTGGAGTATGACACATTCAGTTATGCTGACACTAAAAACATTTAGGGCTCTAAGAGGAAATGTATTTTTAAGAGGAGTTAATAAAATGTATAAGACCAGAATTAAGAGGATCACAACTGGGTTTCTGTACCTAGGTCTCTTGTGTGTTGTCATGTCTTTGTTCCTGTTTTTAGTTAATAAATCAGTTTATTTTTACGCTATCCTGCATTTGTGTCTATATTTATCCCTGCACCGCTGACAGAAGGATTCTGCCAAACTCAGACCGGACTTTTGTTTTTTGTGTGACATCACTCCACATTTGTTCTGGTGGGGGACGCTGCTCCGCTTCCTGTTTTCCTGCGGACGATGCTGCCTCATTTCTTGCCTGCGGAGGATGTCACCAGCCGGTTTTGCTTTTTTTTTTTCGGTGTCCCGCGACATCGCCCTGCACCTGTTCCAGTGGGGGATGTCACTTCACATCCTGGTTTCCCGTGGAGGACATCGCCTTACTGCTTGTCCGTGGGGGGGTGTTGCAGGCCATATATTTTGCCCTATGGATAGTTTTGTGTATTTTTTGTTTGTTTATTCCTTCCCGCCTCTGCACAACTGTTCCTTATGTGTTAATTGTAATGTGTATTTAATCCTCGTTATTTGTCATTGTTGGCTGTGTCTCTTGTCGTGTGTTGTCATGTCTTTGTTCCTGTTTTCTGTTTTTATTTAAATCAATTTATTTTTACGATATCCTTTGGGTCTATTTTCATCACCGGCCCGCTGACACATCAAGCGTTTGTGAAATGCCACTGCACATGCTTCTAACCATAGTTAGGTGACATAAAAAAAAAAAAAAATTACAAGGTTATGTCCTGCTTAAAATGAGAAGTATAATGGAGTGTGGCAGATTATTAATACTTTCTAGGGTACAACACAAATTCCAGAAATGTGAGGACAATGCTTAAATTTGAATAAAATGAAAACTAAAAGACTTTCAAATCACATGAGCCAATATTTTATTCACAATAGCTCATAGATAACATAACATACATGTTTAAACTGAGAAATTTTACACTTTTATACACTAAATGAGCTCATTTCAATTTTATAAAACATCCCTTTTTCAGAATACAGGTTGTATATTTACAGTTAAATCAATTTCTTTAGAAAATGTATCACCAACTAAAGTTTTATGATATCTGAATGCAACATAGATGTGTCAGAGGTTTTAAATAAATGATTAAAGGAGGTGATTCAACACCATTCTCAGTGACAAAACAATACTATATGGACCAATGTTTTAATGTACTGCTTTCTTCCAAATAGAAACTTCAGACAAACTTTTAAACAATCAGCTAGGAAATTATAACGTAAATAGTAAAACGTAAAAACGTAAATTAGCATGGCAGGAAGGCCTTCATAGCTACAAAAAATCTCTTAATGCAGCTAGATCGGTGTATTTCAACAGCCTTATTTAACCTTCCTGTTGTCCCTGGGTCTATTTGACCCCGCTGGAAGAATTTAATGTGTCGTAACTTTGGTTTTCTTCCACATATTTGCCTGAAATTTACCAGGATTGTTCCAAATTATGAACTTTGCAAGCAAAATTAATTTTATCTATTTTTGTTGAACTTATGTGTTCAGAACAGTGTATACACTACGCATTTGTGATCCTCTTGGGTCATTTTGACTCGGCCACATTTAGTGGGGCAATAGGTCACACTTTTGCCTTTTTCAGTGCAATGAACATACATACAGACATAAAAAGTGAAATGTCCACTAACACACGCACCCAAAACACACACTCAAACACCCCCCCCCCCTCCCACACACACACACAAGTATTGGGCATTGCAATTCATTAGGCCTCCAGAAAAAAAAACAAAATCTACTTTACAAAATATTTTATTTCAGTTGCCCTCTAGTCAAAACAAAGGCTATGTATTTTTAAACATTTCACACACACGTGCACACACACACACACACACATTCATATTTCTATAAAGAAGTTCAAAAATAAAATACATGTCTTTTGCAAATCATATGTTTCCTCTCTTATTTATACATTTAGTTGCATCAGTCAGCTTTGGCCTGGAGATATGCTGAGTAATGTTTGACATTTATCAGTCAGTGGTTATCCAAAATAATATTTAATAATTTCTGCTTATTTTACTCAAAACATGGCATAAATGTATAAAGTTTATCATTCAATAAATTAAGTGTAATAAAAAAAAACATAAGGAGTGTAAAAGAAGTTTTATTCACATGAAATTATGCCATGTTTTTGAGTGTGTGTGTGTGTGTGTGTGTGTGTGTGTGGCTGGTTGTTGGTTGATCAGATGACATCAGGTCGGTAAAATAGATATTACACACAGAATGGTGATAATTGTAGAATTTTTAATTTATAAGAATAAAAAAAAACAGGTTTTATTATAAAAACATTAAAAATTTTGACATTAAAAATTGTCAAAATGGTTTCAAAACAATCTCCTGCCCTTGAAATATACCAGCCTGTAATTGTGCATCAACTTTTGTTCCTCTATAGTGAAAATAATTAAAAAATTGTTTTTTTTTTTATTAAAAATGAGGCATTTTCGCATATTAATGAGTTTTATTATACCAAATATGATAAAAAAAAATTGCAAAATATGTTAATATTTTGGAAACAAGTTAGATTAAAAAGGTAAAAAAAAAAAAAGAAAAAAAAAGGCTATCATATATAGTTGAAACAGACAAGGTCAAGTTGACTCTGTGCTCCTAATTTGTATAGGAAGACAATACAAGGGTTAAGATATGCATTTAACTAGGAATAAAAACACTGTCAAAAAGTGCACACTATCTGTTTGTAGCAGTAATGGCTTCATGAATTATTTCAATGGAAAAATGTATAACATCAGGCAGAAAATTAAGACCATTCATTTAATACTAAACATTTTGATAGATAATTCTGTAGATAATATTTCTTTTTTATCAGTACATAGGCTGTTATAATCCCCTTCAAGAGACTGACTTATTTTCACTGATTTCATATTTAAAATTATCAACCTGCATACTGGATCCTTTACCCACATGTTTCTTTAAACAGATACTAATAGTAGCTATACAACCAATTTTAAAGATAATTAATTATTCTCTTAGCACTAGCTATGCGCCGAAATCCTTTAAGCTAGTGGTTATCAAGCCTTTGATTACAAAATTTGACATCCACCCCAGCCAGGTGTCCAACTATAGGCCAAAATCAAACATCCTCTTTATCTCTGAGATCCTACAAAATATTCATGAAATGCATCAGTCAGGATTTAGGCCTCAACATAGCACAGAGACAGTGCTGGTTAAAGTTGTAAACAACCTTTTACTACACTGTAAAAAAATGTCAGTAAATTTAACAGTAAAATACCGTATAAATGATACAGGGTAAAACTGCATTTTTCAATTCAAGTTTTCAATTCAAGTTTATTTGTATAGCGCTTTTTACAATGGGCTTTGTCTCAAAGCAGCTTTACAGAACATAAACATACATGTATGTATGTATGTATGTATGTATGTATGTATGTATGTATGTATCCCCAATGAGCAAGTCTGAGGTGACTCAGGCAGCAGTGGCAAGGAAAAACTCCCTTAAATTGGTAAGGATGAAACCTTGAGAGGAACCGTACTCAAGGGGGAACCCATCCTCATCTGGGTGGAACTGGGGGTGAGATTACAAATATACAGTCAAACAAGTGTTGTATTGGTGTAAACAAAACTTTGAACTTATTTCACAAAACTTGCAATAACCGTAGAATTTAAAGTGAAAAAAACTGTAATTAGTTTTAGAGTAAGACCTTAAATTTAACAGTTAAAAATGTATGTGGTATGTAATATGGTTTATTGTAGTAAAATGAAGATAATGTATTCCTTACCATAAAAAAATAATTTTGTCTTTCTATTTTACAAAAGGGAAATAAACATGTCATGAATGTGAAAATACCTTTGGTAAAAACTTAATTTTTTTTCATTGTAAGGTTGTTTAATGGAATTGCCCTCCTAATCTTATGTTTAGTGTGCAATTGAAAACCACAATGCAGGGCAGAGGACATAAATAATTATAACACGTTTGATAAAATCATCTTTGTCTGTGTAAAGTTGTAATATAAGTATGCTTAAATTGTCTGCCCAAAAATGTCCACCTTGACGTGTCCATTTGATTTTGAGAACTAAAATATTGTTTTGCTGTTATTAACAGTGATTTTACATTTTTTAGGGTGTGTGATCGAAATTTCTGAAATTTCATTATCTGTTTTGTCTCCGTCCTCAGGAGTTTGTTTTAAGGTAGGAAAAATTCAACAAGCATTTGAAAAGGTAATCTTTAAGCATCATCCAATTATGATAAATGTTGCTCCTTTGTGCTAGTGGGCAAAGAATTTGATTGGCTGATTACTAATTGGCGTGGAGCAGTGGAGAAATGGCGATTGTTGTGGAGCGTTGTCGGAGCTGAACTACAAATAGATAGAAATATTCTTTAAGATTACATTGGTAAATTGGGTTAAACTGTTTTATGATCTGTGTGTGATTTTAAACACGATTAGCATGTATCCTCTTCCTGTTTTCATGACGCATAAGCGTATCTAGGCAGCGCATGTAGTCCGACTTGCAAACTCAAGCACGGAACGTGTAACATCATTTAGGTGTTTAAAACAGCAGTAGAGTGTGTGTTTGTTCATGTGGTTAAAATGTTTAGCTGTTATTTCTGTGGAATATCAGTGCAAACCCTTAGGGAGCATGTTTTACACCTCAAACTTCACCGTAATGGACAATGAGGCGCGTTCAAGTGCGCCGCTAAAGATTGCCATGAAACGTTTCATTCATACGGGGCATTTAAAGCTCATTTTTACCGTAAACATAACATAGATTCACATGTTTCTACTGCAAATGCCCTTACGGTGTTTACATGTAATATTTCTATGTGCCAGCACCAGTGTCGTGATATCAAATCACTAACAGCTCACTTAAAGGAACAAGAATATTCTCGAAGGGCGTGTTGCAACATGTCCGGTGACAGGATGTGACCACTCATTCACTGTAAAGTTGTCCTTTACATCAAAGGAAACACAGACAGTGTTCCGTTGACAGTATAAGTGAGCTTTATAAGGAGACAGTTTCTCAGTCTCTTGAAACTGAACCTTTAGTTACAGGCCCTACAGGGAGATTTAGTGAGACTGATGAAGGTGGAAATTTCAATGACCTGTTTCTCAGAAATATTTGTCTTTTCTACTTGAAATTACAAGGGCAGTTTCTTCTGAAAAGTATCAACTATACAAAATATTGTTGAAGAGATGCAGAGCATACACAAACTGGGACAGACATATACTTTGAATAAATTGAGTGCATTTCTGAAAAGTGATTTCGAGTTAACAGATGAACACATTGGTAGAATATGTGATGTCATGATGGAATCTGACCTATTCAGCAGTAGTCATGAAGGACCAATGAGAACCAAATTTTCAAGAACAAAGGCTTTTAAAAAATTTTCAGATACACGGAACCTGTAAAGTTGTACTTAGGAATAGATGAAACAAGGTCACAGAGGTTTGCTTACTATGTTCCATTGAAAGACACTGAGATGTTTATTGGAATCTGACTTATGGCGGAATTGTGCCGCACAGGATACATTCTTACTGTGCACCAATGTGCTTTGTGATGTCAGTGATGGTCAGGTATACAAAAACAATGAGTTCTTTTCTCAAAACCCATCATGTCTTAAAATAATTCTATATCAAGATTCTTTTGAGGTAGTGAACCCATTAGGTTCAGCAAAAAGCAAGCACAAAGTACTAGCTGTATATCTGTCTCTGGCTAATTTACCACCTCATATAAGATCAAGTACAGACCACATGTCACTTGTAATGCTGTGTCGAGAAAAGACTTCAAACACTTTGGAAATGACAAAGTTTTCTCAAGGCTAATTGCAGACTTAAAATACCTGGAAGACAATGGAATAACTGTGGGAGAGGAAAATGTTAAAGGGACTGTTTTGTGCATTTCAGGGAACAATTTGGGGTCTCATAGTATCGGTGGATTCACAGAAAATTTTAGTGTTTCTGAATATTTCTGCAGGTATTGCCGGATATCACGAACGGATTTTCAAAAAGATCCAAATGCATACGGGCCTCAGCGCATTCCTGAAATCAACAATTCTGCAGTAGACCTTTTACAGTCTAAGGGACAACAAAACATTGAAGGTATAACATCTGAGTCAATTTTTAATTCATTGAATTACAGCAGAATTCATTCCTGAATACCATTTGCATGAATTGAATCATCAGACATATGAAATAATGCATTGTATGAAAATCAATGACCTGGCAGATTTCTATCCTTTAACATCATATATGATGAATGAAAAAAGGGTAATTCCTTTAAAGCACAGTGTGATGTCACACTGAACATGATAGTTGATCTGTATTTTCTCTTACCTTTTGGTTTATTTATGCAAATTATTATTTTTTAATTGTTTTTCAGCAATGGGTGAATCAGAGCTAAACACTTCAGACGTCAGCAATGCCATTGATGCTGTATTACCTGACCTCCAATCGCAACAAAAAAAATCTCTTGAGTACACCTTAAAATCACTTGGAGTGGAGACCCCAAGAGATTTCAGATTTCTTGAGGAATCAGATCTGGCAGCTGTACTGAGGCCCATTCAAGCCAGGAAATTTAATTCTGTTCTTAAGGAGACCAGTAAGTCCATGTATTTGTTTCCGTTATTTACATTTCCGGCATTTAGCAGACACCCTTATCCAGAGTGACTTACAACTGAGCAACTGAGGGTTATGGGTTTTGCTCATGGGCCCAGCAGTGGCAGCTTGGTGGACCTGGGGTTCGAACCTATGACCTTCCGATCAGTAGCCCAACACCTTAACCACTGAGCTACCACAAAAACCTTAAAGGGATAGTTGACCCCAAAATGAAAATTCTATCATTATTTACTCACCCTCAGTTTGTCCCAAACCTGTATACATTTCTTTGTTCTGCTAAACACAAAGGAAGACGATTGGAAGAATGTCAGTAACCAAGCAGGGATGAGGTCTGTTTGTTTACTGACATTCTTCCAACTATAAATGGTAGTAACTCTCTCATCAGTGGTCAGACATATTTATTACTTTTGTTTTTAAAAGTAACAATTACCTTTGTTATTTATTACCTTATTTGTTCTATTTAATACACATTATTTTCTGTTTAGTAGTTCAGTTCAGTAACAGTAAGCAAACTAATTATTGTGATTGTTAAAGTAACTCTTCAACTGTAAAGACAATCTTGTCATTCTTAATTGGTGCCTGGTTTGGAATAACAATAGGGAAATAAACCGTGATGATATTTTCTTTTTGTTTGAATTTAAGTGACTTTTTTTACAGCACAAATTTCCGAAAACCCCAAGCAAACAGTCTGTTCATCTCCAGGATCTTTTCTGTCCCAGAGTTCTTCATGCTCATCTCCCAACACCTCCCCTACTAGTGTGAGCTGGGTGGACAGCTTTGAAGTCCCATGGAATAAGTATTCTGACGTTTTGCTGAATATCGTAGTTGGAGCAGCTGCGCTGTTTAAGCGTTTCAGGACGCCCAGACGGGGAAAGCGCACCGGTGCGCTCGTGAAACTCAGACAGCGCGGTTTTAAAAACACCGTTGCCTAGCATTCATCTGGCGAATCTCCACTCTCTATCCAACAAAACAGACTCCTTCTGCTCCCCCGGAAAAATAAGGATTTTTCGAACTCTGCTGCTCTCTGTTTCACGGAAACTTGGCTGAACTACTCTGTTCTGGACAGCGCGTTAAGTCTGCCGGGCTTTCAGCTCGTTAGAGCGGACCGCGGAATCAAAGGGGAAATCGCGCGTCAGCGAGGCATGTTTTTACATCAATGAAAGGTGAGTTTTCTGATGTAACTGTGTTAAAGAAGATGTGCTGTCCAGATCTTGAAACACTTCATTAACTGCAAACCGTTCTATTCACTGCGGGAGTTTTGCTCTTTCATTCTGGTGAGTGTTTACATCCCTCCACAAGCGCAAGTGAGCTCGGCCCTACAGACACTCGCTGATCTGATCACAGAGAGTGAGCAACAACACCCAGACTCTGTAGTAATAATTCTTGGGGACTTTAATAAAGCAATTCTCTCACGTGAATTGCCTAAATACAGACAGCATGTTATATGTCCCACCAGAGACAGTAACACACTGGATCATTGTTACACTACAATAAAGGATGCATATCACTCTGTCCGACTGGCAGCTCTGGGACTGTCTGATCACTGCTTAGTTCATCTGATACTGACCTACAGGCAGAAGCTAAAAACAGCTAAACCTGTATTAAGGACTGTAAGATGGACTAAGGAAGCAGGATCTACAAGCCTGTTTCGCTCTCACGGATTGGACTGTTTTTGAAGCTGCTGCCTCTGACCTGGACGAGCTCACAGAGACTGTAACATCATGCATCAGTTTTTGTGAGGATTTGTGTATTTCCACCAGATCTCACTTAACCTACAACAATAACAAGCCATGGTTCACTGCGAATCTCAGCCAGCTCCACGAGGCAAAATTGGATGCTCACAGAACTAGGGATAGAGTCTTGTACAAACAGGCCAAATACACACTGGAAAAGGAGATCAGAGTGGCTTCAGTGTGGAAAGGTCTGAAAGCCATCACTAACTACACGACACCATCCCCCAGCACTGTGGTGAATCAACAACTGGCAGACGACCTGAATGAGTTCTACTGTAGGTTTGAAAAAGCGCAATTCTCACCTTCTGTAACCCCCGAATCAGTCACACCTTCAATCCAGTTCAGTGAAGATGATGTGTGTCAGGTCTCCAGGAAGACCAAGAGAAGAAAGGCTCCAGGCCCAGACAGCGTTTCACCATCCTGTCTGAAAGACTGTGCTGATCAGCTGGCCCCCATCTTCATGCGGATATTCAACACGTCACTGGAGCTGTGTGAAGTACCCTCATGCTTCAAAAGCTCCACCATCATCCCCATCCCAAAGAAACCCAAAATCACCGGACTTAATGACTACAGACCTGTGGCTCTAACATCTGTGGTCATGAAATCATTTGAAAGACTGGTTTTGGCTTATCTGAAGGACATCAAGGAACCCTTACTGGACGCCCTGCAGTTTGCCTACAGAGCAAACAGGTCTGTGAATGATGGTCAGTACGGGACTGCATTATGTTCTGCAGCATCTGGACAGACCAGGGACTTATGTGAGGATCCTGTTTGTGGACTTCAGCTCTGCTTTCAACACCATCATCCCATCACTCCTACAGCCCAAATTAACCCAGCTCTCCGTACCCTCCTTTGTCTGCCAGTGTATCACCAGCTGTCTGACAGACAGGCAGCAGCTAGTACGACTGGGAAAACTCAAATCCAGCACCCGCACCGTCAGCACTGGCGCCCCCCAGGGCTGTGTTCTCTCCCCACTGCTCTTCTCCCTGTACATGAATGACTGCACCTCTAATGACCCATCTGTCACGCTCTCTTCAAGACCTGTACTTCTCCAGAGTGAACAAAAGAGCAAAGAAAATCACTCTGGACCCCTCACATCCAGCACACTCCCTCTTTGAACTGTTGCCATCTGGTCGGCGCTACAGAGCCCTGAGCTCCAGAATGATCAGACATAGGAACAGTTTCTTCCCTCAAGCAATCCACCTGATGAACAATTAACACCATGGAACACACAACACATAATATTTGCACTATGTATACCTCAATTGCACATTTCATACTTGCACTCTGTGCATACATGCATACATATTGTCTGAATGTTTATGAAAACCTGCCTGTGACACCTTACATTATTGTGTGTGTATAAGTTTTTACATATTTTCCACAACACAGACTAAAAACTCAGTTAACAAAATAGTCTCATTTGGCGATGTATATAGGCGATCACGAACTACAAGATCGCTTTACCTGCCTGTGATAGTGATGACTTCTACGCTCGGTTTGAACAGTGTAGCATCAACACAGCCGATGTGAGGAGAACTCTATGCAGAGTTAACCCACAGAAGGCTGCTGGAGCAGACAATATTCCTGCAGGGTGCTCAGAGAATGTGCAGGACAGCTAGCAGATGTCTTCACTGACATCTTCAACATTTCCCTGAGCAGCGCCTATGTGCCTCAAGACAACCACTATCGTCCCCGATCCAAAGAAGTCTACAGTATCCTGGATCAATGAATATCGTCCTGTCACATTCACATCCATTGAATTGCTTTAAGAAGCATTTTGCTTTTACAAATGCTGTTCACAAACCTTAGGTCAGCATTCAACAGAATCATCCCTCAGCACCTGATTGAGAATCTGAGCCTGGGAGTACCTGACTGGGAGACCTCAGTCATTCAGGATCAGGAACAGCATCTCCAGCACCACCACACTGAGTATTTGAGCCCCTCAGGGCTGCATGCTCAACCCACTGCTGTTCACCTTGCTGACTCGCGACTGTTTAGCAATGCACAGATCTAACCATATCATCAAGTTCTCATCCGCAAATATGATGAGTCAGCATACAGAGAGGAGGTGAAACAGCTAACTGCCTGGTGTAGTGCCGACAAACTCTGAATGTTGTTAAAACTAAAGACATGCTGTCAGAACTCAGAGCCCGCCCCCAAGTGGACACATAGCAGGGTGAACCGCACTTAGACTTTTAGCTGAATATTGAATACTATTTAAATTAACTATTTAAGTATTTACTATTAAATTAACTATTTACATTAACTATACAATAACAATTTATCTAAACTAAACTTTACTGTTACACTATAATTGATACAAATTAAACAATGAGAAGACTTTCCAAACCTGGATGAGAATGAGCAAACTTCTTTATTGCCGCCAATCAGCCAACAATTCTCAAGGAAAAATTTCTATGTCAAAAGTAATCAAAAAACCCAAAAGAACCCATGCCACCCAAAAAACACAAAAAAGCAAGCCAGCAAGAGCCCCCTCCAAAGGAAATCTCCTCAATATATACCCTGGCACCTCTAGGTGCCTTCTATACATTCAGGTAATCCCTCCTTTTTAAATTTCCCTTACTTTGCAAAATACACAATAAGACATCCCCTTATTTCCCAGAAAAACAAGTCTGCCCCTTTGCCCCTCTTAATTAATCAGAAAAACAAGTCTGCCCTACTGTTTCTCCCGCCTTACTTCTGCATTTTTATTAATAAAATATGTTTCGCTGTTAAAACATGGTGTTAAAAATGTGCTCCAGAGATCTTCTCTTCTTATTTTTGAGTAATTTTGCCACGCAAATCTTCCATAACACAAGATTCTATAATCTTGTGTATTAATCCTTTTTTTACAGCTACAATGAGTAAGTTTCCTCATTTCATTTCTTGCTGTTGTATATGATTTCTACTGATTATATAATGATTGATTATATGTTAGCTTAATGAGTTTGAATTATGATAAAAGTTCTTGATTATATTGGTTATGTTGTATTGCTGTTTTTGCTAAGCCTTTGCTGTTATAATGTTGCTTTGTATTTAAGAGGAGTTCTACAGTATGTTGACTCCTTAAGCTTACTAAACCTATGAGCTGAACATTGTTATGATCTCAGTGTCACTTTCCAGACTGGGCTTGCACGCACATGCATTTAAGCCTTAGTTTCTCTGTTTCCAATAAAGGTCTGGTTCCCCTTAGACCCTCAATCTCAGATTCAGCAGGTCTGTCCAGCTGGTCACCTGATTCAGTTTTGGCTTCTCTCCGTGGTCTCGGCCTACTCCCTTCATGAGGCCTGTTTTAGCTGAACTCTTGATTTTCACTTCCTCACACATTGTTGATCAGAGAGCTCAGACTGACTAGCCCTGACAGCACTGAGTCTGGTTACTTTTACTAAGTTTATGATTACAACAAACATCTTTTCTTGTTTACATCTGGCCTACAACATCGCCTACATATGTCCTATAACACCAATTGTAATATTTTGCCAGGCTTAATACTTTACTTTGGTTATAGTATTGTAAGGAATAATACCTTAATTATTTTTACTAAGATTTTTCACAACATTGCTTGTTGACTTCAGGAGTGCACTGAGTGACCACTCTCCACTGAACATTGACAAATACTCTGTAGAGATCATCAAGAGTACCAAATTTCTTGTTGTTTATCTAGTGAAAACTTCACAAGGTCACTCAATACCAGCTCCATCACTGAAAAAACCCAGCATCTCTACTTCTTACAAAGGCTGAGAAAGGCCTCCGCCTTATCTCATACACCATAGCCTACTGTATTTTATTGCGTATATATTCTGTTCTGTCGCTCAGTTCTTTGAGCAGCTGTTTGGAATAAACCAGATTTATTTCACTCGTGTGGTTTGTTCTCTCAGTGCTCCGGAGCTCCTATTGTTTGCAGAGGTAAAGAGACGCGGACAAGTGCGAGGAGGAATCTTTCTTACACATTAACATTAAAACACTAAAACATTCATACAAAAAAAAAATACAAAAATACCTGTGGATTAACGTCAATAAAGGAAATAAATCACTTGTGGACACCTTATGACAATGCATTCCTGTATAATACAACACGTTAGCTGGCTTACAACTCAGAAACAGAAACACTGCATACATATGGCCCACACGATAAATCCTCACAATCTAAATCCACTTGCACATAAAACATACACAAAACATCTCACAGTCTCAGAACTGTTTACAAAGTGAAATCAAGTCGATTTCTACACTTAATAAGCTTAATTATCTCATGAATTGAACAGCTCACACAAACGCTTACCTCTCTCCAGCATATGCAGTGTCAGACTGACAAGGTGGACACACACTCACTTGAAAATGCCGTCCGCATAACACCAAGAGCGAGTATCAAAATAAAAGTCTTTTAACAGCAAACAGCAAAATGAACACTTGGTACCCAAAGAAAGAATACGGAAATAATACAGTAATAAGGATTTTTTAGTGAAAAAGTAAATATTGTATTACATTTATATTGCACTTATAACTTGTTACATGAGTCTGGTTCCTCTATTCAATTCAAGTTTATTTGTATAGCATTTTTAACAATTTACATTGTCTCAAAGCAGATTTACAGAACATAAACATAAATCAAAAGGTTAATATAAATGTGTAGAGATGATAAAATTGGGGTTATATGGTCATACTTTCTTGCCCTACTGTGAACTCTGGCAGCTGCATTTTGGACTAACTGTAATCTATTTATTAAAGATGCAGGACAACCACCTAGTAATGCATTACAATAGTCCAGTCTAGAGGTCATGAAGGCATGAACTAGCTTCTCAGCATCAGATACAGACTGGATGTTTCTCAGCTTGGCAATATTTCTAAGGTGGAAGAAGGCTGTGTTTGTAATATGGTGATATGATTTTAAAGACAAGTTACTGTCTAATAAACACCAGGTCTTTCACTGTCGAGCTAGTAGTTACTGTAGATCCATCTAAATGGATGTTGTGTACTAGTTTTTGGACTGATAAGTAGTATTTCTCTCTTATCACAATTTAACAAAAGAAAATTAAATTATACTATGACACCCCTGCCAAACTCTACCCATGTGCATTAATTTTCAGGAAATTAACCGTTGTTGACACCAATTATGATGTGGAAATAGAGATCTATTGTCCATTAAGGAAGCCTTGGAGAAATGGCATCACTGGTTGGAGGGGGCCGAGTACCCATGCCAAGTAATAATGCTTGAAGAATACATGAAGAACTCTAAGCGTCTGAATCCCAGCCAAGCTTAGAACAGTCATTCCCTAAAAATTGTTTAAGTGTTTATGCAGCTTGCTATGCACATGGATTCTGGATTTCTCCCGCATAGGGTTAGGAGATCTTGCATCGTTACACCACGGGGTGTGTTCTCAGTCATTTCCTCCACTCCTTTTTCACCGTGGACTGCTTTTCATCCATCCCACAAACCACATTGTCAAGACTGCTGATGATACCACCATAGTGGCCAACTTCAAAAGAAGGCCAACTTCTTAAAAGATCCCACACACCCTGGACATCATCTGTTCTCCCCTCTACCATCTGTAAGGTATATATATATATATATATATATATATACGTATATATATATACGTATATATATATACGTATATATATATATATACGTATATATATATATATATATATATATATATATATATATATATATATATATATATATATATCTTTGTTTATTTTGTCTACCTTCTTCTTGGGGTCCCCATGGCAATTATATGTTTCCATCTAACTCTATCCTTGGTATCCTCTACTCTCGCACCAACTAACTTCGTCCTCTTTGTAACATGTCCATATATCTCCTCCTTGGCCTTCCTCTTGACTTCTTATGTCATTCCTAATCCTGTCCACTCCTAAAGACAACCTGAGCATCCTCATCTCTGCTAGCTCCATCTATGCCTCATGTCTTTTCCTCACTGCTATAATCTCTAACCCACACAGCATAGCTGGTCTCACTACTGTGTTGGACACGTTTCCGTTGGTTCTTGCTGACACTTTTCTGTCACATAACACTCCTGACATTTTTACCACTGTAGCGTCTGGAACAGGTCATTTAGATTTCAGGTCCCAGGCACCCTAAACTTCGGCATCTAATCTTCAATCAACCGATGAGCAACCAAGTTTTACACACACACAACTGGCTCCAGAATGACTGGAGCCTACACAAAGACCAGATAACCCCATGCCGCTTCTCTGATTGAACTCATAGTGGCCCTCAACCAGAACACACACACACACACACACACACACACACACACACACACACACACACACACACACACACACACAACCCAATGAGACATTCCTTTTACTAATAAAACAAGTAGATAAGATACTCTAAGATTCTTATTCTTATAACCCTGTTGTAATGTGTTTCTTCTTTAAGGCTTGCCTGACTTAAAATTATTTACTCCTTACATTCCTGACAAGGGTGTATTTTATTCATGTGTCAGAACACAACACTGTATTAACATCAGTTACCCTTTGATTACTGATCTGTGTATGTAATGTACCGCTGCCTTTATACCGTCATTCCCTTTCATGTTTAGTATTCAAATGACCACAAAATTATTGGTTACTCATTTTTCAAACAATGGTGTAATTTATTTGAGCACTAAAGGTGCCATACCGTCTTAATACACCTTGGATAAAACTTTGAAGTCATCTAAAAGTTTGATAGCTAAACCACGCCCACAGACACCTGAAACAAAGGGAGTTTTTCCCTCCGAAATCTCAGGCCATAATAAATGGCCATCTCCCCAAAGATGGGTGGAGTTTGCCACCTCTAAATTGTCACAAACACCACCAATCCGTGGTCAGACTTTCGGAACAGCTTGGAGACGACTCCATCTTCCTTCAAAGAAGTTCCAGCAAGCTTCACTTCCAAGAACGACAACTGCCCTGATCTTCAGGAGAACTTGGAAGAACGTCTGACCCCACCCTAACTGACTCTTCAGAGATTACTCTGTTGCATCCAGACTCTTGTGCAGTATGCCAATGCATGTAACCGTTTCCTTTACCAATCAATTTAGATGCGTATTTTAAGTATGAACCTTTTTTATTGTGTCTTAAGGTGAATTTAATTTTCCGGTAACGATTTCCCAGTTAGGGTGTGATTCAATTGTGAAGATTAAGCTTGCAATTTTTTCTTTCCAGTCTCCCTTTCCCCAATTTTAATTTCTTTTGTATTATTTCATTTTCATCTTTGTTTTCCCTATTTCTTTTGTTTGTTTGTGTAGTTGGTTTTATGTTGTGTTTTTCTCATTCATTAAATGCCATATTTTTGTGCCACAAGTGATTGTCTCTGAGTATCGCTCACAAACTTAAGGTGCCAGCAACATCTGGTCTGAACTACATGCTCTATTAAGTTAATTTAATTCAAATTACGGTGTAAAGTATAAGGGGAGTGAACCTTCCTTGGCCGGGAAGATACTTCCTTCATAGAATAAATAAAGGTTACACGGCCTGTTCGGCGGACGAACAGACCAAATAAGTGTAACGTTAATTCCATTACCGTTAATTTCAACTTAGGTTAAAATATTTAGGAGTCACTATAACATATTATAATTACTTAGAAATATTTACCTTGCTTCGCGAGCCAAAATTGCTACACCACCCTGTTTTACTTCCCTCCCTCTCGTTCATACACATATTCTCTCATACTACCACTGACTTTCAGTCCTCTTCTTTTCTAGAGCAGACCTCCACCTTTCCAGGTGTTCCTCCAACTGCTCTCTACTCTCACTACAGTCATCCACAAACATCATTGTCTAAGAAGATTCCTCTCTGACTTCACCTGTTTATCTGTCCATCATCATAGCAAATGAGAAGCGACTCAAAGCCGACCCTTGATGTAGCTCCACCTCCACCTTGAACTCCTCTGTCTGACTTAAACAAAGTAACTGCAATCACCCCACAACATGGTGAAAACAGGAAAAAACGGTTTTCTTTTGAATCCCTGAGAGGAGATTGATTAGTATTGTGGCTTGTGTCAGTGGTCTATCAAAGCTAAATGTTATGAAGCAGCTAAAATAAAGACTCTGGGGAGACATAAATAATGCATATTTTATTTTTTTTTATAAATAATGCATATATTTTTTAATAATTCATATTTTATTTTACACGTGCACACATGGACATGAGGGTGACGGCATTTTTTATTATTTTTTTTAAATAAATGAATATATTACGAGTGTTGGGTGCATCTGTATTTGGCCTGAACGTAATGAAACAGGCGTGTTGTTTACATGTATTTGACTGCATGCAGCACTGTGCAGTTAAATCAATCTATGACATCAAAGTTTCGCGAGAGCCATTCAAAAGCTTATACATTTATATTGTGCTCAAAACGCTTTAGATATGGAATGAGGGATTTCATTCAGGATGAGCTGTTTGCCATATCCTCTACTACACCATCATATATAAAAAACAAACCACTAATTACACCAAATAACAACACAAACAAACTATTTGCTGCAATACTGATAAACTATCGCTAATAACCGCAAAGTTGGCACCAAGATCTCATTGTTTTTACCATCAACGAACCAACAGAAGCATTTTTTCCATAACACACCGCACGTCGCCTGAGGAAATCCAAAGTTGCATAAAGCCAGCTGTGACAGCGGAGATGTTCGCAGATGTGACTGTTTATGAAACTGCCAAAAAAAAAACACATATTCTCAGCCTACATTAAAAAACGACTGCCCTCTACAGGTTTTGTATTTCCTGTGCCGAACATTTGATCCCCCATCGATAGACTGCCCCAGAATGCTGGAAGTCCTCGCGGCACTCTTCTCTCCGAGACACGCATTTTTAAAGGCCACACACACACACACACTTATATACACATATATATACATATATATATATATATATATATATATAGTTGGTCTGTATACTGGAATTAGCATAACAGAGATGTGGTCTGCTTAGCCTAGATGGGGGCAGGGCTCTGCACGATACGCGCCAAGAATGTTCGTGTAAACAATATCCAGATTTCCTCTCATTGCAAAGTCCACATACTGATGGAAAATAGTGAGCACTGATTTGAGATTTGCATAATTGAAATCTCTGGCGATGATAAGCGAATGGCCTGCACCCAACAGTTACATACTCCTCTAACGATGAACAGTAGCTAGTAACAAGCACAGAGTTCTTGCACCATTCTATGTTGATGTAAACACACACACAACACCACCATGAGCCTTACCGCACAGAGCTGCTTTTCTGTCGGCGCAAAATGAATGGCTGAATGGCGGCGTCTTGAACTCTTTTGCTGAGCCACATCTCCATGAAAACAAAGACGCAGCAGCTTCTAAACTCTCACCATGTAGTGGATTCGAGTTGGATGTAGTCCAGTTTATTGTCCGAGGGAAAACATTTTAAAGAAGAATGTTTTGTTTTGACACCGACGCTCGCCCACTTGCCGCATTTCCACTTCTTCGAGCATCACTTAAGGTGTCCCCTCTCCTGGTCACCAGTATCAGGCGATGCCAAGGACTAGAGGCCTGGCCTCCGCAGCAAGCTGAGCTCACAAAGCCTTCCCAACACATCATCATGAAAGTTGGTTGCTGCAGTATTTCTGTACTGTATTAACTTCTGGCAGTCTTAACTTCTGGCAGAACACCGCTCTGGTGTCAATGTAGTAGCAATAGTCTGGTTAAAAAAGCTAAATAGCATTTTATTGTATCTGGAGTGGCTTCTGCATGCTACTGCCATGCCATCATCTTGGATTCTCCAGCTTGATCATTAGGGATAAATATTTAAATTTGAAACTTTAAACTTTTTTTTTTATTCTGTTTCTATATTTATTTAAATCTGCTTTGAGAGGATTTGAATTGTTAAAGGTTATATACAAATAACTTGAACTGAATTTTTTTTTTTGCAAATTCTTTTTATTGCAAACAAACAAGTCAAATACAATAAAGAATGGAAAAAATAATGGAAAGAAAGTAGAAAGAAAAAGAAGAAACAAACCAACCCCAACCCATCATGGGTCCTGGCCCTTTTTAATTATCAAATACAAGTCATTTTAAGTTCAAAAGAAAACCTAATCAACCCAAATCTGAAGGCCTATGAAAAATAAACGGTTGCCATTTATCATGAATCCTGGAGGTATTACCTCTTATCGTATATTTAATTTTCTCAAGCTTAATAAAAAATGCTGTATCCTTTACCCATTGTGAGTGAGATGGTGGGACAGAGGACTTCCACTGAAGAAGTAGGTGACATCTGGTCAACAATGATGTAAAGCTAATAACTTCCTTTTGCATAGAGTTTAACTGAGATGCTTAGAATAGTGAATAGTGGACATTGTACTGAAATAACCTGACCAATAATTATATAGTCGTGGACAGAAAAAGAAAATCTCAGCAATGTCTTGCTTTAACGAGCTTAGCAGTTCTCGCTTCAAGGGCTCCACATCAATTACCTGCGCAACTTCCCTCGGAGAGGTGGAGCCGCATGGTGAATACGAATCCCAATGGTCTGGGGTTGCTACCTGTGTAGCAGGCCTCAGTACTTGGGTCGCAGGGGTTTTTGATGTTTTACCAGCAATAATAATATGTCCAAGTAGTGAAAAACCCTTAGGTTTAATACACTAGGGGTAAATACATAAAAAAGGTCATCTAAATTAAATAAAAAATAACAATTACCATGAACTCTGCAGGAGTCTCAAATCAGACATCTTACTCCATTGGCTGCTCAACAGCGCCCCCAATTGAATTGAATTGAATAGAGCTAATGGAGTGGAGCCCAGAGGTGTAGACAAAATAAGTCAATGAGCCAAAAACAAGTAATAACGAAAAACACTGAGAATGGAATATAAAGGTAACTCAGATAGCTAAAATTGGAAAATAATGGCAAAAAATAAAAAAATAAAGGAGGAGCACTCAGGACACATCTGTAGCCACCTAGTATGAATGAATGAGAATTTCAAAGCTAGATCAGATCATTCTGTGATGTCTTTGTGAATTGAATTGAATTTCTCATTTATGGCTCCTGTGAGTAACAGTATTTACTGACTTGAGGAGCTTGGAAGAAGTGACCCTACACCCAGTGTCACTGTGAATGCAACAAAGCCTTTTCTTGTATTCAGGCTTGGGGATCAACAGGCTCTCAATATATTATTGCCATTGAATACTATATGGAATCCTTTCAGGAGGTCTGCAGAAACGCATTCCTCCTATATCCATTTAAGGTGCGAAGCAAATCTGTCCTGTAATGGGGGTTAATGCAGTCTCTGTTAAAGCACATTATTGTGCAAATTGAGGACAAAAAAAAACAAAAAACAATTGAGGACAGAAAAGACGGGGTGCACTACATGAACCAGAACAGGCACAGAATAAAATGGCTCCACAAAAGCAGATTTTTGCCATTGTTTAATAAGTGAAAAAATAACCGTTTACAGACATGAAAACTAATCTTTATTAAATATAATTAATAAATAGGCAAAATAAAAATATGTATGCATTTGCAAGAATGAAATACATATATATTACGTTGATTTTTTTTAAATTAACAGTATGGAGCTTAATTTTAGTAATTCAGTATAGTAACTACTTTGGAATTAATTTAAAATCAAATAAATTAATAAATACATACATACATTTATAAATAAACAAACCAATAAATTAATTAAACATAGACAGACAGATAGATAGATAGATAGATAGATAGATAGATAGATAGATAGATAGATAGATAGATAGATAGATAGATAGACTATTTAGTAAAATAAATTCCAATGATACAAGACACTATGTGTAAAATAATCAGTTTTTAAAAGAGTCCATTTCTGGTTGCATATTGGACGTTGTAGGACCGTCTTCTGTTGTAGCGCCTCCTTAAACCAGCACAGCAGCCACAGAGCAGACACTGAGAGTTAAAAAAAGAGAGACAAGGGGGAGTAGAGGAGAGATTTGGATTAGATATTTATGCTTATTTTTATTGTTGTAAAATAACGTCTTTAATCGAAATAAACAAATAATCTTAGTCAGATTCTGCAACAAATTATTGACATATAAAAATAAGAATATTTATATTTCATGACAAAGAGCATCCTAAACTTATATGGTTTACAAGTGATTTTGGTGACACTTACACAGAGTAGAATCCAGCAGGGTATGAGAATAATGACTATACTGCAGGGGATAATGATGCCCAGGATCCAAGCAGAATTTCCACCAGTGGTGGTGCTCTGTGCTTGGACTGTGGGCCTCAGGACTACGTGGACAGGGGTGTCTGTTTGGGCAGCAGCAGTAGTGAGGGTCGACAGACCGCTAATGTTGAGTATTGCATTTAGAAATCCACTTGGTGTCCACTTGGTGTCACCTTCCACAAAGATGTATTCTGAATTAGCCACAATTTCTGTACCATTAAATCTGGAGGAAAAGAGAGATGAAAAATATAAATTCAGTGTATTTCCTACCCTTAAAGAACACAAGACAGATATTTCATTGTAGAGCCCAAGAATGTGCTTTTAAAGGAAGGCCTTTGGAAATATTTGTCCCTAATTTTATGTTGGTCTCATTCCTCTTTTGGTTTTATCACAAAATATTGACAAGATCCTGCAGGTTTACTACAGAGCTTTTTCTCTCTCTCTCTCTCTCTCTCTCTCTCTCTCTCTCTCTCTCTCTCTCTCTCTCTCTCTCTCTCTCTCTCTATCTTTCTATCTATCTATATTTCTTGGCCAAGGTCGTAAGAATTCACTTTTGTTTTTCACTACAAAGCTTAAGACCAGTCCAGCCTGTTTGCTGATCACCTGACTAATTGTCTTCTACATTTTTTAGTTTGCCTGTAATTTAAGGAATAAAATAAAATTCTTTTTGAAGAAATATCTCTATGCTGGAGCCATTATAGTAAACTGGAAGGTTTTGAAAGATTGAGTAATTGAATAAAGATTTTATAAAAAGATTGTAGATTCAAGCCCCAGTCCTACCAAGCTCCAACCGTTTCCCCAGACTGTTCCAGGGATGCTGTATACTGGCTGTGACCCTGTTCATATATCCATGATACATAAAAGCTGCGTCTTCTTAGGATATAAGCACCAGGATAGTATTAATAGAAATATAGATGTAGATTTGTAAATGTAAATGTAGATTTATTGTTAACCACTTATGTGAACGAGCCACCACCGCTAGGGGATGAGGCTGCATCAACTTCATTGTAGCTTTTAAGCATTAAATCCTCTAAATACACGCTTGAAAATAATGTTTGAATTTTGAATCAGTTTTGTGAAGCAGCACTCAAGATGAGACGTAAAATGAAGACACTTACGTGTAGTTTCCTTGTGGGAAGACAAATGGAGTTGCATTTTTGACATTCAGAATATTGTTCAGCTAAAAAGAGGGATAAAAAAGTGGTCTTAGTATTTTATTTTATTTCTTATTTTTTTATTTTAGAGTGTAAAATAATTTGGAGATGAAGAGAAGTTGCTAACACATACCAAGCTGTTGATGGTGTTTTGGATTAAAGAATATGTTCCATTCCTCAGCTGAGTGTCCTTGGAGATTGTCACATTGCTGATTTTGAATCCAAAGCTTATAATGTATGAGTTGTTGTCAATTTCTGAAAGGTAGATAATGAACAGAATTATATTTAAAACATTACAGTTAATATATTTTAATTCTAATTTAGGGAGATTAATAAACTAGACTCACTCTGATAGGTGACATCCTGTATGCTCACAGGATCACTCAGTTTTTGTGTTACAAGATCTCGTGCTCTTCTGATCTTTGCATCCAGCAGAGCATTAGCAGCATTGAGAACATCAGCCTCACTAGGTACTTTGGTCAAATTCTTAAAAACTAGACGAATATATATCAGAACATTCCCCAATCTGAAATTGGAAAACAAATATAACTTGTAAAGTACATGAAGAAAAAAGTAGAACATAAAGAACAGTTATACACTCATTAAGTAAATAATAGCTGATGAAAACTGGATCGTTTAGAATAGAAAAACAATGTGAGTAACTGACTATAATTGAATGAGGGGGCATTTAACACATTTTGTTAGAACAAATAACTTTTGAGATTGTATTTCAGAACACTTACACAGGTGAAATATCATTCAGGAAAGATGCTGGTGTTTTAGTTTCTCCAACTTGGCAGTTGTACAACATGTCTCCTATAACCTGGGTTCCTGAAATCCTGTTAACAGTAGAAGTATATTCAAACATCACAATATAATTTGGTTTACATTTCAAAATACAGAAAGTATTTTCTGTACAGAACACCACTGTGAACTCACGTGAAGAAAGAACTCTGTGGGTTGAATGGTTCTGCACCAGCTTCATTTAGAAGTGTGTTTAACTGGATAAGGAAATGGACAATTAATCAGTATGAATGTGAGACATTAAATCATTTCACTAATACACAATGTGTTTAATTATATTGTATTAAAAGGAAATTTTAACACAAGAATTTAACAGTTGATACATTTAACTCTCTTAATGTAGTAGAAAATGGTGTCTTTCCACACATAAGAAGGGTACGAAGCTACGGCACGTAACTCTAACCCTGAACCTAACCCTCCTGGTGTTCTAAAACAGTGCACTGGCAGGTGCTATCCCAGGGTACAGATCTGTGCAAGGAAGAGGAGCAGGCATGGAGCCCACTGCTCCCCAAAGCACCAGAGGTGGCAGGACAGGAAGTAGGGGAAGCCTTCCTGAAAAGGACCTTCCTAGGAACCCTCGAGCATCAGGATTACTTCTTAGCATGCCTGGCCGAAATGACAGCCCTACGGTCTCCTCTCACCTGATGGGTCTGCCACCAAGTACTGTCTGTAAAAGCCGGAGTCCCGATCTGGGAGGGGAACATGTTCATTGCCCCCTTTCCTCAAAAATGAGAGAAGTTTCTCTTGGAGGAACGAGGTTTGGAAACCTTGGAAACCCTAGCCATCGGGCATTAGGATTCCTTCTGACCACAGATAAGCTCCTTTAGCAGATCAGCTTGGTAAGCCTGTAAATCTGTGATTGTGTGCAGCACCATGCCAGGTTATCCTACAAGATTGTAGGCCTTTCCTAAAAGGCAGAGGAAAATAAACAGGCAGAATATTTGTCACTCCACAGCCTCAACAGCACAGTGTGGAGGTCTGTGGAAATGGGAGACTCCTGCATGGAGGTGGAAGTGGTAGCAATGGTTAAGCTCAGCATGGACAATGCTAACCTTTCATAGGAACAGTCTAAGCTAAGTAACAGCACCTGTGCTCGGTTCCAGGAGCTAATCGAACAAAAGAGAATTCCCTTTCGGAACTCGAGCTGCGTCGAAACGCTATGGGAACGCCCTCTGCGTGACCGCGCTCTGAACCACGTGTGTAATCTGACCAATAGGCGTTGGGACGTGACGTCATCAGCGGGTGACGTCGCGTAAACAGGAAGCTACAAATGGCTGCAAGATGGACAAGACGCTAGCTTCTGCTCGGTCAGGTAAGTACGGTTTTCCTGATACCGTGTTTGGGATTGAATGCTGGCTGGCAGACAAAAATTCTGAAAGGGTGTTTTTCCGTGTCCCCGTTTTATTACCGGGAAGGATTCGCACGATCGATGCGTTGTTTGCTTGGGAGTGGAGCA
Source organism: Tachysurus fulvidraco (assembly GCF_022655615.1). Classification (NCBI taxonomy): domain Eukaryota; kingdom Metazoa; phylum Chordata; class Actinopteri; order Siluriformes; family Bagridae; genus Tachysurus; species Tachysurus fulvidraco. The sequence continues at coordinate 30,887,250 of NC_062521.1, read as the reverse complement.
TGCACAATCGACTCTCGAGGGAGTCGATTGCTCCCATTGCAGCTGCATGGCTATGCGCATGCTTCGCTCCCGGAGAGCGCTCTTCGAGAAGAGCGCTCTCCCTCGCGGCTCCGGCTCTAGTGGGGCTCGCAGGTCGATTTAGCAGCGGGATTGGAGGCGGATGAGTCCTCTCCAGCCTCGTCTGCTGAATTGAGCTCCAGCTCTTTCGGAGAAGCAGGCCAGATGGCTGCTTCTTCTCCCGGCGCGAGCAGCGTGGCATTACATGTCTCTCCCTCCGAGGACAGAGGACAGATGGATGCTAGTGAGCTCGAAGCTCTCGCGAGGCGCCATCAGCTGCAGGGCTTGGCCCCAGCTGCTCTGAGTGGGTCAGAGGCCAGCCCTGAGGGGCTGGTTCCCCTGAGGAACTTTCTGACAGCTTGGGAGGAGCTTCCAGGAGTCTCCCGGTGGGTCCTGCGGACCATAGAGGACGGCTACACAGTTCAGTTTGCGTCCTCTCCTCCCCGTTTCAACGGGATGTGTCCCACCCTGCTTGGACCCGAGCAGGCTCTGGTCCTGGAACAAGAAGTGCACACACTCCTGAGGAAAGGAGCCATCGAGGTGGTCCCCCCTCGGTTCGAGAGTCAAGCTTTTACAGCCCATACTTCATCGTTCCGAAGAAGGATGGGGGGTTGCGTCCCATTCTAGATCTACGCTCCTTGAACCGCTCTCTCTGGAGGCTCAGGTTTAGGATGCTCACCTTCAGGGAGGTCGTGAATCAGATCAGGTCAGGGGACTGGTTCGTCTCAATAGATCTGGAAGACGTGTACTTTCATGTTTCCATCCTTCCTGCACACAGGAGGTTCCTCAGGTTTGCTTTCGGGGGTGAAGCTTACCAATATCGGGTCCTTCCGTTTGGCCTAGCACTCTCGCCCCGCACCTTCACGAAATGCGTCGACGCAGCACTGACCCCACTGCAGCTCCAGGACATTCGCATTTTAACTTACCTCGACGACTGGTTGATTCTGGGTCAGTCAGAGCGCCAGGCATTGCATCATCGAGATGTCGTCGTCGCCTGCATGAAGGTGCTTGGGTTTTGGCTAAATGCCAGCAAAACCGTGCTCTCTCCAGCACAGAGAACCACCTTTTTGGGCGTGATATGGGACTCGGCCAGGATGCAGGCACGGTTGTCACCTGCTGGGGTCAAAGTCATCCTCACCTCAGTCAGGAGAGTGGGAGAAGGCCAGCCACTCACTGTGAAGCAGTTCCAGAGGCTGCTAGGTCTCATGGCTGCGGCATCCATCGTAATCCCGCTCAGCCTCCTGCACATGAGGCCCCTCCAGTGGTGGCTCCGGGGCAGGGGGTTTTCTCTCAGGGGAAACCCATATTGCTCCATCAAGGTCTTGTGGCATGCCTTTAGAGCCTTGGATGTTTGGAAAGACCGAACGTTTCTGTCCCAAGGCCCCGTGTTGGGGGCTCCATGTCGCCACGTGACGCTAACGACGGACGCCTCTCTCACAGGGTGGGGTGCGGTCATGAGTGGCCACTCTGCCCAAGGTCTGTGGAGCGGCCCACGTCTCTCATGGCACATAAATTGCCTGGAGATGATGGCGGTGTTTTTGGGGTTAAAACACTTCCTCCTGGACCTGCGAGATCGCCATGTATTGGTCCGAACGGACAATACTGCGGTGGTCTCCTACATCAACCACCAAGGGGGCCTCCGATCTTGCCCTTTGTACAAGCTAGCACGAGCAGTCCTCTTGTGGTCTCGGGACAGACTCCTCTCTTTGAGGGCCATTTATATCCAGGGACGGTTGAACGTCAGAGCAGATGCCCTGTCGAGGCAGGGGCTGAGGCCTGGGGAATGGCGTCTCCACCCCGAGGTGGTGGAGTTCATATGGCGGAGGTTCTACAGAGCAAAGGTGGATCTGTTTGCGACCCAGGAGACCTCACACTGTCCCCTCTGGTTCTCTCTCTCACCCAGCCCCGTTAGGTTTGGATGCCATGGTACAGTCGTGGCCGAGGCTACGCCTGTACGCCTTTCCTCCGATTACACTGCTCCCTGGAGTTCTGGAGAGAGTTCGCTGGGATGGAGTCTGTCTCCTCTTGGTAGCACCTCGGTGGCCGGGCAAGCCATGGTTTGCGGATCTGGTGTCCCTACTCAAAGGCCCTTCCTCCCAGGAGGGATCTTCTCTCACAGGCAGGCGGAACCCTGGTGCACCCCCGCCAAGAGCTGTGGAGGCTGTGGCCCCTGTGGGGCACAGTTCATAGCGGCTGGTCTCTCTACCGAGGTAGTAGAGACCCTTCTCCGCTCCAGAACTTCGTCCATTTACAGCCCCCGAACAGAAGCAACAGAACCGACTGTGTCCAGAGCGAGCACTGGTCACTTACCTCGGCAGGACGAGTCTGGGGAGAGAATCGGTGCAGCTGCTCGTCTGCTACGGCCCTAACAGGAAGGGTTTCCCGGCCGCTATGCAGATGTTGAGCTGATGGGTAGTGGATGCGATTGTCGGCTCACAAGCCCTCTGGTTCCGAGCTCACTCCGCCTGGAGTGTGGCAACCTCTACGGCCTAGTCCACTGGAGTGGCACTCCAAGACATCTGTTGCGCTGCAGGTTGGTCCACCACACTGACCATCGTCAGGTTCTATGACCTTGACCTCAGAGCCACCCCGGGCTCCTCTGTCCTATGTGCAGGTGCCAAGGCCCTCACTCTCGACAAAGGGTCTGGTCAGTGTGGCGTGATTGGACACTCGTTCCCATAGTGTTTCGACGCAGCTCGAATTCCGAAAGGGAAACGACCGTAACCCTAGTTCCCTGAGGAACGTGACGCTGCGTCTCCATGCCACACAACCTGCATCGCTTACCTTCTCTCGCAGGAGCTAGCGTCTTGTCCATCTCGCAGCCATTTGTAGCTTCCTGTCTATGCGACGTCACCCATCGATGACGTCACGTCCGAAAGCCTATTTGTCAGATTACACACGTGGTTCAGAGTGCGGTCACGTAGAGGGCGTTCCCCTAGCGTCTGGACGCAGCGTCTCGTTACTCAGGGAACTAGGGTTACGGTCATAACCTAGAGACGTTGTGTAGCAATTTAACTGTTTCTCACTCCTCATTGCCTACATCAAGCTCCTCAATGCTTAAGTCGAGTATTTGAATAAAGAAAAAACTTCCATGTTCGATGTTTTGTTCGATAATTCCATGTTCGATTAAGGAGAAATCGACCAAGTGAGCTCCCAAAGACAAAGCAGAAGAATAAAAGCCATATGCTTGGCTGGATTCAAGACAAACACCTGCGGATTGAGCATGGCAACAACATGCGATAATAGTTCTTTGTTGGGAGAAATCGCAAAGTAAGCTCCCGGGATCAAATCAAAGACAATGAAGCTAGAGTATTGTGACAGAAAATGCCATTAAATGGACTTGGCATAATCACTTCATCACATGTACTTCCTATGCCATAAAATTGGTATGTGTGCCCACAGAGCTTCAGAGACCACTTCCTTAAAGTAGCGTTCCCATAGTGTCAGCCCTAACACAGCATCAAGTTCCCTCGAAAGAGTACT